>NC_068368.1:39546671-39886444 GCF_020536995.1 Dreissena polymorpha | reverse complement strand
TTTAATGTTAAGTTAATTATACATATATTCAGGCAACACGGTACGTATTAACATATAAATACATCGATATTAGAATCAGTTTTTGTACAAAAGAGATTTACAATATATAGCGACAACCTTTCATAGTTGTGGAATAAGTCAATTACAATATGTGTCTAATATGTTTGATGTTTTTCTGTTGTTTATACAAAGAATCATAAATATCTACATGATTGTATATGTTTAAATGTTATATCAAGATAATTTTCAAGTGGACACCATTACGACAATGACGTTCTTTTGTATCGCCATAAAATTATTGTACTGCTTGGAATAGAAAACCAAAAATAAAAAAACATCATGGAAATAAGAGGCATCTAAATCGTTGATCACATTGCTGCATAAGCGCTTTATTAAAAAAATGAAAAACAACACTTTTTATTGATTATTTTTTCTCCTGCAAGTCCGAATGAATTAAACCAAACATAACATTGACACTGTGGAAAGTGCAACCTAATTCTGAAAATTTATATAAAAATACATAATACTAAAATATTTTTGTCCAACAGCGAATAATCAGATCTAATTATAAACTAAATTGTTGACAATGCTACTTTTAGACATCTGTGTTTTCACATGTGATTATAAGAGAAAGCATTTGTTTAAGAAAAGGATTCATTTTTATGCAAAGTTATTTCAGTATTATATGACGAAACATAAAAAAATAATAAATATTTCAACTAAGCAGTTGGTTTTAAATCTTAATCTGTTTGAATGGTGATGTTATATTGAAGGTGACACCATATTTTTTGCCAATTCATTGTTATATACTAATTTATTTATATTATTTGAACTTACATTATCCGACGACAATTATAAAAGCTTTCAGGTACTTCGACATTATGCTGATTTAAGGACATACCCATTGTACAGGCTCCTTTTCGTTGGACAAATACTTGTATGCTATGCTGAAATCCATCATGGTACATAAATTAACATTCACGAAAAGGGAAATAAATATAAAAGAATATCAAATTCTTTGGAATTTTGTGAACGTACATGATCAGAAATTACATGTACTTAAAAGAATAAGATTTCTATCTATCTTAAATAAGTGCCGGAAAACTAGAATGTACTCTTTTATAATGATCGCATATTAGAAAACTCTATATGCATACTTAAAAAACATGGTCCTGAATGGATTATTGGGTGTGCACGTGTAAACATAAATTCTGCAACCCCAGACTTGTTTTAAATAGCGCTTTGTTTTTAAATTTCCTCCTTATGCTGGAAATGCCACACATAGAAAATATCGTTAGCCAATGCAGCGAGATAATAAATTGTTATGGAAAAATGTATATATTCCTACAAGCGTTGTTATTTGACTACCATATATGTGTATTCAGGCGTACAGTGTATGCATATTGCATAAGAATAAGGCCATATCAGAATCATGATTTGGTAAAACGAGAGTTAGAATAACTATGAGGTTTATATTATTGAGAACATATAAGTAGTGAATAAAGTCAATTACAATATGCGTGACTGTGCTTACCTTTTCCTTTTTTTATTTTAAAAATAATCATAACATCTACATTCATTATTTATAGTTAATTTGTATATGAAGATATTTAATCGGACACCATAAAGTGAATACGTTCATATACATAATACTCTTTTATTAAAAAAAAAATGCGTAAAATATATTATCAGAAGCTTAAACTTTGATTACGTTGCTTCAACAAGCCCTTAATCTACAAAATGACAACACAAAACGTTTTATGATTCTTCTTTTCTACCAGCAAGTCGGAATGAATAAAAGCAAATATGAAAATGTATATAAAATACATAAAAATAAAAATATCCGTCTAAGTATGAGAATCAGATAGAATTATGATCTAGTTTGTTGGCAATGCTACTTTCCTACATCTGTGTTTGCACATGTGATTATAAGAGAAAGCACTTGTTTGAGAAACAGATCATTTTAAATAATTTCAGTATTAATATGACGAAACATAAACATTTATAATCTATTTCATCTTAGCAGTTGGCTTTTTAATTTTGCAATTTTTTAATGGCGTTGTTTTATTTAAGGTGTGAACGTTTTTGCTGCCAAAATAATTGTTATAGACGTATTTTCTTTACATAAATTGAACTTAAATTATCCGACGACAAACATTAAAGCTTTCAGGTTCTTCGACTTAATGCTGATTAAAGGGCTAACCCATAGTAAAGCCTCTTTTTCGTTGGACAAGTACGTGTATGCTATGCTGAAACCCAGCATGGTACGTAAATATACATTAATAAATATAATGTAATAAAAATAAAATATAAAATTGAAATAAAATATATCACAGATGTTGGATTTTTATTAACGTCCATGATCAGAAATTACCTGTACTTTAAAGCATAAAATTGTATCCTTAATACAGGCAGGATCAAATAGAGTTTTACTCTTATAGAATAATCGCATATTTAAAAAGCGTTAAAGGCATGCTTAACATAAAACATGGTTCTGAAGGGATAACAGGATATCCACGAGCAAACAAAAGTTATGAAACTCCATGAATACGTTTTTAAAATCGATTTGTTCAAAATTCCACCTAATGCTGGACATACGCAAATATAAAAATAACAAGTTTGTCCATGCAAGCGAAATAATTAAACTATTATGGTTAAATGTATTTATTTCTACATGCGTTTATATTTGACTACCATATATGTGTATTCAGGCGTACACTCTATGCATATTATAAAAGAATATGGCGATATCAAAATCAGTTATTCGTACGAATGAGAGTTTCAATGGTGTGAGGTTAATATTTATTCAGAACACATAAGTGGTGAATCAAGTCAATATGGAATATGCGTGAATATGTTGATGTTTTTTCTATATAAAAAGTACAACATAAAATCTACATAACTATGTATTGTTAACTTGTATATGAAGACATTTAAGTTAACCCCATCAAGAGAATGCGTTCATATTCTTCGATATAATACTGTTTTAGTAGAAAACAATATAGATGCATTACAGAAATTATCAGAATCTAATATTTTGAGCACATTTCTGCAAGAAGCCCTTAATATAACAACACGACAACACACATTTTTTATTGAAACCGGTACTTTTTTCTTCCAGCAAGTCCGAATGAATGAAACCAAACATAACATTTGACACAGTGGAAAATGCAATCTAATTCTGAAAATTAATATATAAAGACATGATAATAAAGCTATCCGTCTAAGTATGAGAAATCAGATATAATTATACAATGTATTATGAACTAGATTGTTTACAATGCTATTTTCCCAACATCTGTGTTTACACATGTGATTATAAGAGAAAGTTTTGTTTAAGAAACAGATTCATTTTTAAGCAAAGTTATTTCAGTATTAAATTAACGAAACTTCAAAATTAATAAACTGTTTCAACTAAGCAGTATTATTTCTATTTATCATCTGTTGAAATAGTGATGTGCTATTTAAGGTGTAAACGTTTTTGTTGCCAAAACATTGCAGACGACATATTTCTTTATAAATATTGAACTTAAATTACCCGACGACAAAAAGGAAAGCTTTCAGGTACGTCGACTTAATGCTGATTTAAGGGCAAACCCATAGTACAGCTTCCTTTTCGTTGGACAAGTCCTTGTATGCAATGCTGAACTCTATCATGGTACATACTTTTACATTAAAGAAAATGGTAATAAAATATATGTAAGATATATAACAACTTTCGGAAATTGTAAACGTACATGATACAAAATTACATGCACTTTAAAACATTACATTTCAATCATAAATAAATGCTGAAACAACTAGAGATTGGTAGTTAAAATTGATTATCTGGCTTACTGGAATTTGAATAAGGTCCAGACTGTATAACATGGTATACACGTATAAACAAATATTATGCCTTCCTAGAAATAATTTTAGAACAACAATCCCTATAACATTTTAATTTGTCGTTGTGAGGAAAGTGACAAATTACCTGAACAGAAAGCTGGCATGCAAAGTACAACAATGAATTACAATTACAAAACAAAACTGCAGAAAACTGCGGCAAGCGCTTTGTTTATTTTTGTTCCAATGATTAAAATGCATAAAAATAGAAAGAAGCAGTACGTCCATACAAGCGAAATTATTAAACTAGTAAGGCAATAAATATATATTCCAACATGCGGATTTATAAGCTTACCCTCGTTTCAATTCTTATAGCATAAGAATAAGGCGATATCAGAACCAATATTTTGTCCAAATACAAAATACAAATAAGAAAGGTTTGGTTGTAAAGTTATTTAAGAATGCATGAAACCTATTTCGGCTTTACAGTTGGATTTTTAAATTACATCTGTTTAAATTGTTAAGTGATATTTTACTTCTCTTAGGTCCTTTTTCCACAATCGTACTTATATTTTTGATTTCTTGATGTGAATTTACCTTGAATTATTCAGACGATAAAAATTAAAACGTTCAGATTCTTCCATGTAATGATGCTTTATGGCCATACTCAAAGCACAGGCTTCTTTTTGCAGGACAAATACTTTTACGTAAACGGTAACAAATTATAAACATTTAGAATATTGTTGACAAACATGTTTGGAAGTTAATTTAAAACGTTTAATCTATATTCAAAAATACATGGACACATATCATAAATGTAAATGTTAAAATGACTTTATTGATAGTAACGAAATAAATCTTAATATGTGTTGTATCAGTATGACGCTAAAATGATATTAAGAGTTATCTGTTTCGTAATTTGCTTAAATATTAGAGTTATATACACAGTTCATGCTTGCAAATTTATTTAAGTTTGCATTAGACGAAACATTAAAATTAAAATAAAAAACATCTTTGTTATCGGAATTTTAATTGTACATATCTTCAAGTATTGAAATAATATTTATTTAGTGTTCGATGTGTTGCCAAAAAAACGTTGAAATATATTTATGTTTATGTATAAATTGACCCCGCATTATTGGGACGTCAAACAATGAAAGCTTTCATATTTTTATGCCCCCCTTCGAAGAAGAGGGGGTATATTGCTTTGCTCATGTCGGTCTGTCGGTCTGTCGGTCGGTCGGTCTGTCGGTCTGTCGGTCCGTCCCCCAGGTGGTTGTCAGACGATAACTCAAGAACGCTTGGGCCTAGGATCATGAAACTTCATAGGTACATTGATCATGACTCGCAGATGACCCCTATTGATTTTGAGGTCACTAGGTCAAAGGTCAAGGTCACGGTGACCAGAAATAGTAAAATGGTTTTTGAATGATAACTCAAGAACGCATACGCCTAGAATCATGAAACTTCATGGGTAGATTGATCATGACTTGCAGATGACCCCTATTGATTTTGAGGTCACTAGGTCAAAGGTCAAGGTCACGGTGACCCGAAATAGTAAAATAGTTTCCGGATGATAACTCAAGAACGCATACGCCTAGAATCATGAAACTTCATGGGTAGATTGATCATGACTCGCAGATGACCCCTATTGATTTTGAGGTCACTAGGTCAAAGGTCAAGGTCACGGTGACCCGAAATAGTAAAATGGTTTTCGGATGATAACTCAAGAACGCATACACCTAGGATCATGAAACTTCATAGGTAGATTGATCATGACTTGCAGATGACCCCTATTGATTTTGAGGTCACAAGGTCAAAGGTCAAGGTCACGGTGACCCGAAATAGTAAAATGATTTTCGGATGATAACTCAAGAACGCTTTTGCCTAGGATCATGACACTTCATAGGTTCATTGATCGTGACCCGCAGATGACCCCTATTGATTTTCAGGTCACTAGGTCAAAGGTCAAGGTCACAGTGACAAAAACCGTATTCACACAATGGCTGCCACTACAACGGACAGCCCATATGGGGGGCATGCATGTTTTACAAACAGCCATTGTTCTGCTTAATGCTGATTTAAGGGCATACCTATGGTACAGGCTCGTTTTCGTTGGACAAATACTTGTATGTTATGCTGAAATCGCATTTGGTATATAATTATACATTCACAAAAACGGCAATAAAATATATAAAGTATATCACAGCATTTTGAATTTTGAAAAACGTACATGATCAGAAATTGCATATACTTTAAAACATTATATTTCTATCCTAAATAAACGCTGGAGCAACTAGAGTTTTACCCTATAATCAACGTATTATGCAACCCCTAGAATATGTTTTAAATAGCGCTTTGTTTTCAATTCCCCCTAATGCTTGAAATGCAAAAATGAACACACATAGAAATAATCAGTTTGTACATGCACGCGAAATAATTTAATTTTTATGGAATTTGTATATATCCCTACATGCGTTTTTGTTTCAATACCATGTATGTATATTCAGGTATACACTGTATGCATATTATATAAGAATACGGCGATATCAGAATCAGTTTTTCGTACAAATGAGAGTTACAATGTTATGAGGTTAATATCTATCAAGAACAAATAAGAAGTGAATCAACTAAATTTACAATATGCATAAATATGTTGATGTTTTTTTCTGTTTTTATACAAAATACATCATAACATCTACATGTATTATATATCGTTAAATGTTTTATCAGGATATGTTAATTTGACACCATAACGAGAATGCGTTCATATTCTTCGACATAATACTGTTTTTGTAGAAAACCAAATAAATGCATCATAGAAATAAGCAGCAGCTAAATCGTTGATCACATTGCTGCAACAAGCGCTTAGTAAAGCTCAATAACACCACAACAATTTGTATTGATACTTTTTTTCCTCCTGCAAGTCCGAATGTATTGAACAAAACATTGCACACTTTGGAAAATGCAACCTAATTCTGGCAATGTATCTACAATACATAAAAATAAAGTAATCAGTCAAAGAATGAATACTCAGATCTAATTATGAACTAGATTGTTGACAATACTACTTTCTCAACATGTGTGTTTACACATGTGATTATAAGAGAAAGCACTTGGTTAAGGAAAATATTAATTTGTATGAAAAGTTATTTCATTATTAATATGACGAAATATAAAAAATAATAAACTACTTCAACGAAGCAGTTGGATTTTAAAATTGTGCATCTGTTTAAATGGTGATGTGATATTGAAGGTTTGTACATATTCGTTGCCATATTCATTGTAATAGACTAATTAATATATATATATATATATATTCAACTTAAATCATCCGACGACAAAAATAAAAGCTTTCAGGTACTTCGACTTAATGCTGATTTAAGTGCATACCCATAGTGCAGGCTCCTTTTCGTCGGACAAATACTTGTATGCTATGCTGAAAACCACCATGGTACATAATTAAACATGCACGAAAACGGTAATAAATATAATTAAAGATATCAAAACTTTAAGAATTTTGTTAACGTACATTAATAGAAGTTACATGTCCATTAAATCATAACATGTCTATCCTAAATAAACGTTGGAGCAGCTAGAGTTGTATTCTTATATAATGAACGCATATTTAGAAAATGCTATAGGCATGCAGAACAAAAAACATGGTCCTGAATGGATTACATGGTGTACACGTGTAAACATAAAGTATGCAGCCCCAGAATAAGTTTAAATAGTTATTGATGGGAATGCTGTGCTGCTGGAGCAGCGGAAGTTTTACATTAGTATACTTCACAAAACACTTTGTTTAAAATTACCACTAATGCTGGATAAACACAGGCATAGACAAAGTCAGTGCGTACATTACATGCAAGCATAATAATTAAATTTATATACTCCTACAGGTGTTTTATTTGCCTACCATGTACATGAATGTATATTCAGGCGTACCCGTTATGCATATTACATAATAGTAGGGCGATATCAGAATAAGTATTCCGTTCAAATGAGAGTTACAATGCTATAAGGAAATTATTTATCGAGATCATGTAAGAAGTGAATGAAGACAATTTAAAATATGCGTGAATATGTTAACGTTTGTTTTCTGTTGTTTTTTTTTCAATAAAATCATACATTCTACATTTATAAATATCATTCAATGTCATATCCAGCTATAATTTGACATCATAAAGAGAATGCGTAAATATTCTTCGACATAATACTGTTTAAGTAGAAAACCTAATAAATGCGTTATAGAAATTAGCAGAAGCTAAAATTGTGATAACATTGTTTCTACAAGCCCTTAATGTAATAAAATGACAACGCAACACTTTGTATTTATATGTTGTTTTTCTTCCAGTCAGTATGAATTTATAAAACCAAACATAGAATTGCACACTGTGATAAAAATGTGGGAAAGTATATAAAAGAACTTATTAATAAAACTGTCTAAGAATGAATAATCAGATGTAATTATGAACTAGATTGTTTACAATGCTATTTTCTTGACATCTGTGTTTACACCTGTGATACACCTGTGATAATAGAGATAAAAAATGTTTAGAAAATAAATAAATATGTAGGCATAGTTATTTCAGTAATAATATGACGAAACATAAAAATTAATAAACTATTTCATCTAAGCAGTTGGATTTTTAATCTAACATCTAGTTTAATGATGATGTTCTATTTCAGGTTGAATGTTTTTGTTTCTAAATGCATTGTTATAGACTTATTTATTTATATAAATTGAACTTAAATCATCCGACGACAAAAATAAAAGCTTCTACGTACTTCGACTTAATGTTGTGTAAATGGCATACCCATAGTACAGACGCTTTTTCGTTGGACAAATAATTGTATGCTTTGCTGAAATCCATCATGGTTCTTAATTATAAATTCACGAACACTGAAATTAAATATATTAAAGGGATCTTTTCACGGTTTGGTAAATTGACAAAATTGAAAAAAGTTGTTTCAGATTCGCAAATGTTCGGTTAAGTTATGATATTTGTGAGGAAACAGTATTACTGAACATTTGCCACGGTCCAATATAGCCATAATATGCATCTTTTGACGATTTAAAAACCTTAAAATTATAAAGCGTTGCAACGCGAAACGATTGAATAATTTGGAGAGGTCTCTTGTTGTCGTTTAAATTTGTAAAACTACGAAGATTGCTTATATAAGGTATAAAATACGCATATTATGTATGATTGGCAGGATAGCTCAGTTGGCTAATGCATTTTTACTTACGGATTCCAGGGGTCACTGGTTCGAGCCCTGCTGCGGGCTACTTTTGTTTCCTTTTTTAAATTTTATTTTTGATTTTTTACTGGAGCTTTTAAAATTTAATGTTTACATTTATCAATATAAAGCATTTAATGACAAACTTCAAAACATGCCAAAATCTGTGAAAAGGCCCCCTTAAAGATATCAAAACTTATGAAATTGTGTTAACGTTCATGATCACATAGATTACATGCACTTTAAAACATGACATTTCTATCATAAATAAATGCTGGGGCAACTAGAGTTTTACTCTTATATAATGAATGCATATTTAGAAAACGGTATATGCATGCTGATCATAAAACATGGTCCTGAATGGATTACATGGTATAAACGAGTAGACAAATTATGCAACCGCAGAATATGTTCGAAAAAGTGCTTTGCTTAAAATTCCCCCTATTGCTGGAAATACTCACACATACAAAGAATCCGTTTGTTCATACCCGCGAAATAATAAGCTATTGTGGTAAAATATATATATTCCTACATGTATTTTTATTTGACTACCATATACGTGTTAAGGCGTACATTGTATGCATATTACATAATAACAGGGTGATATATTTCGTACAAATGAGAGTAACAATGCTAAGAGGTTACTATTTATCGAGATATAAGTAGTGAATCAAGTCAATTGACAATATGCGTGAATA
The DNA here is from genome assembly GCF_020536995.1 of Dreissena polymorpha. Classification (NCBI taxonomy): domain Eukaryota; kingdom Metazoa; phylum Mollusca; class Bivalvia; order Myida; family Dreissenidae; genus Dreissena; species Dreissena polymorpha. The sequence continues at coordinate 39,876,677 of NC_068368.1, read as the reverse complement.
TGTTTACGTTGTTCTGTTTTTTTTATTTAAAAAAAACATCATACAATTTAAATTTATTATATGTCGTTACATTTTATATGAAGATATTTAATCTGACACCATAAAGAGAATGCGTTCATATACTTCGACATTAAACTGTTTGCGTAGAAAGCAACATACATTCTAACGGCAAATAATCAGAAGCTAAAATATTGCTGCAAAAAGCCCTTAATACAAATAAATGAAAGCACAAAACGTTGTATTCATTTGTTGTTGTTTTTTCTTCCAGCAATGGCACACTGTGGAAATGCAACCTATTGCTGGAAATGTATATACAAATACATAATAAAAATATCTTTCTATGAATGAATAAGCAGATCTAATAATGTACTTAAAACGACAACATTTCTATCCTAAATAAACGCTGGAGCAAGAGTTTTTCTCTCTCTTATATAATAAACGCATATTTAGAAAACGATATAGGCATACTGAACATAAAACATGAATGGATTACAGGGTATACACGTGTTAACGTAAATTATGAAGCCCAGAATATGTTGTAAAAAGCGCTTTGTTTAAAAATCAACCTGATGATGGAAATACACACACATCGAAAGAATCCGTTTGTCAATACAAGCGAAATAATAAATTATTATGGTGAAATGTATATATTCCTACAACGGTTCTATTTGACTGCAATATATGTGTATTCCGGCGTACATTGTATGCATATTACATAAGAATAAGGCGATATCAGAATCAGTATTTCGTACAAATGAGAGTTACAATGCTATAAGGCTAATATTTATAGAAAACACATCAGCAGTGAATCAAGTCAATTTACAATATGCGTGAATATGCCACGTTTTCTTCTGTTTGATTTTTATTTTAAAAAAATCATCATTACATCTACATGTATTATATACCGTTAAATCTTATATGAAGATATTTAATCTGACACCATCAAGAGAATACGTACTGATATTTCGACATAATACTGTTTTAGTAGAAAACAAATTAAATGCATAAAATAAATTATCAGAAGCTCAAACTTTGATCACGTTCCTGCAACAAGCCTTTATTATACAAAAAGACATAACACAACTTTTTATTTATACTTTCTTTTCTTCCAGCAAGTCCGAATGAATAAACCAAACATGAAAATATATATAAAATACATTAATAAATATACTGCTAAGTATAAAGAAACAGATACAATTATGCACTATATTGTTTGCAAGGCTACTTTTCCAACATATGTATTTACAAATGTGATTATACTAGAAAGCATTTGTTTAAGAATAGGATTTATTGTTATGCTTAGTTATTACAGTATGTATATGACAAAACATACATATTAATAAAATATTTCATCTAAGCAGTTGGATTTGTATTTTGAATTATTTTTAAGGTACTTCGACAAAACGCTGATTTTAGGGCTAACCAATAGTACAGCCTCCATTTCGTTGGGCAATTACGTGTATGCTATGCTGACAATATCATGGTACATAAGTATACATTAACGAAAACGGTAATAAAATAAATATAACATATCACATCTTTAGGAATCTTTACATGATCAGAAATTACATGTACTAATTTCTATCATAAATAAACGCTGGAGCACCAGAGTTTTACTCTGATATAATGAACGCATATTTAGAAAACGATATAGCCATGCTGAACATAAAACATGGCCCTGAATGGATTGCATGGTAAACACGTATAAACAAAAGTTATGCAACCCCTGGCATGTGTTTTAAAAAAGGTCTGTGTTTAAAATCCCCAAGTGCTGGAAATACACACGCATGGAAATAATCAGTTTGTCCATGCAAGCAAAATAATTAAAATATTATGCTAAAATGAATATATTTTCCTACATACGTTTTTTATTTGCTTAACATGTATGCATATCCAAGCGTACACTGTATGCACATTACTTACCAATAAGGCGATATCAAAATCATTATTTCGCGCAATGAGAGTTACAATGCTCAGCTATAAGGTTAATATTTATCCAGAACACAGAAGTAGTGAGTCAAGTCTATTTTAAATATAGGTCAATATGTTAACCATTTTTTGTTTGTGTTTTTATAAAAAAATACATAATAAAATCTACATTCTTTATATATCGTTATATTTTATATGAAGATATTGAGTTTGACATATTTAGATTATGCGTGTATATACTTCGACATTATACTGTTTCAGATAAAAATATATCAATAAAAGAAATTATCAGAAGCTAAACCCTTGATCACGTTGCTGCAACAAGCCCTAAATGCCAACACAATTTTTTATTGATACTTTTTTTTTGTTCCAGCAAGTCCGAATGAATAAAACCAAACATAGCTTTGCACAGTGTGAGTAATGCAACCTAATGCTGAAAATGTATATAAAATACATAAAATTGAAGCGATCCGTCTAAGTATAAAAGAATCAGATAATATTATAAACTAGATTGTTGGCAATTCTACTTTCCCAACATCTGTGTGTACACATGTTATTATATGAGAAAATATTTGTTAAAGATAAGGATGTATGGTTATGCAAAGTAATTTCAGTATTCATATGCCTCAACATAAACATTGATTAACTATTGCATGTGTTTAAATGGTGATGTACTATTTAAAGTATGTACTTTTTGTTGCCTAAATCATTGCTGAGGACTTATTTTTATATAAATTTTATCAGACGATTAACAAGCTTTCAGGTACTTCGACTTAATGCTGTTTTTAGGACATACCCATAGTACAGCCTCCTTTTCGTTGGACAAGTACTTGTATGCTACGCTGAAACCCGGCATGGTACATACATATACATTCACAAAACGGTAATGAAATATAATAGTATGAAAGATATCACAACTGGTGAATTTTGCTAACGTCCATGATCAGAAATTACATGTGCGGTAAAACATAACAACGTTAAAGGCATGCTGAACATAAAGCATGGTCCTGAATGGATAACAGAGTATACGCTAGCAAACAATAAACAATAATGGTAAAATGTATATATTCTAACATGCGTTGTTATGTCAATACCTTATATGTTTATTCAGGCATACACTGTATGCAAATTACATAAGAATACGGCGATGTCAGGATCAGATTCTCGTACAAACGAGAGTTACACTGTTATGAGGTTAATATTTTTCGAAAACACATTAGAAGTGTTTCAAGTCAATTTACAATATGCGTGAATATGTTGATGATTTTCTCTTTTTATACAACATACATCATAACATCTACATTATTATATATCGTTAATTGTTATATCGATATATTTTAGTTTGACACCAATACGAGAATGCGTTCATATTCTTTGACATAATGCTGTTTTAGTACAAAACCAATTAAATGCATCATAGAAATAAGCAGCAGCTAAAACGTAGATCAAATTGCTGCGACAAGCGCTTAATATAATAAAATTCCAACACAACACTTTGTATTGATACTTTTTTCTTCCTGCAAGTTTGACTGAATTTAACCAAACATAGCATTGCACAATGTGGAAAAGGTAACCTAATTCTGGAAATGTATATAAAAATACATAAAAATAAAGCTATCTCTCCAAGAATAAATAATCAGATCAAATTATGACATAGATTGTTGACAATGCTATTTTCCCAACATCGGTGTTTCACGTGTGATTATAAGAGAAAGCATTTGTTTAAGAAAAGGATTTATTTTTATGCAAAGTTATTTCAATATTAATATATGGAAACATTAAACATTATGAACTAGTTCAACTAAGCCATTGGATTTTAAATTTTGCATCTGTTTAAATGGTAATGTGATATTGAAGGTGTGATCATATGATTTGCCGAATTATTTTTTATTGACTAATTTTTTTATATAAATTAAACTTAAATTATCCGACGACAAATATTAAAGCTTTCAGGTACTTCGACTTAATGCTGATTTAAGGGCATACCCATAGTACAGGCTCCGTTTCGTTCGACAAATACTGTTATGCTATGCTGAAATCTATCATGGTACATTATTTAACGTTCACGAAAATGGTTATACATATATTAAACAAAATTCACAACTTTTAGAATTTTGCTAACGTACATGATACGAAATTACATGTACTTTTAAACATAACATGACAATCATAAATAAACGCTAGAGCAACTAGAGAGTGGTAGTTTAAATTTGTTATAACGCATACTGGACCTTACATTTGGTCCAGACTGTATTATAGGGTATAAACGTGTAAACAAATATTATGCCTCCCTAGAAATATTTTCAGAACACCAATCCCTACTTCATTGTAACTAGTCCGTGTGAGGGAAGTGATAAATTGCCTGACCAGAAAGCTGAAATGCAAAACATTACAATTACACGACAAAACTGCAGTAAACTGCAGCAAGCGCTTTGTTTAGTTTTTTTTCCAAATGTTTTAAATGCATAAACATAGAAAGAAGCAGTGCGTCCATACAAGCGAAATTATTAAACTAGTAAGGCAGTATATATTTTTCAACATGCGTTTGTATAACCTTGCCGGTTATTCAATTCTTATTGCATAAGAATAAGGTGATATCAAAACCAATATTTTGTACAAATAGAAAATACAAATAAGAAAGGTTTGGTTGTAAAGTTATGTAAACATGCATAAGACGAAACAAAGAAAACTATTTCGACTTTACGGTTGGATTTTAAATTTACATCTGTTTAAATTGTTTAGTGCTATTTTACTTCTGTTCGGTCCTTTTCCCACAATCGTTCTTATATTTTTTGATTTCTTGATGCGAATTGACCTTGCATTATTCGGACGACAAAAATGAAAGCTTTCAGATTCTAGGATTTAATTATGTTTTAAGGCCATACTCACAGCACAGGCTTCTTTTTGTTGGGCAAATACTTTTACGTTAACGGTAACAAATCATAAACATTTAGAATATTGTTGACCCACATTTTCAAAAATTAATTATAAACATTTAATGTATATCCTTAAATACAGGAATAAATATCATGAATGTAAATGTTTAAATGACTTTATTGATATTAACGAAATAAATCTTAATATGTGTTGTATCAGTATGACGCTTAAATAGCATTAACACAGTGCCTATACCACGTGACTCTTTCGGATCTGTGTTGGGAGAATAAAGCGCGACCCAGTTATTATTTTTAAGGATCTCTTTTTAAATATTTCACCATTTTTAATGGGATAAAGTGGAGAGCCCGCTCATTCGTGAGAGTTTTCTATAGGTTTTATGATCTTTTTAAACAAATAAGTATTTTTTCAGTAAAGTGCAATCGCGCGTTTGAACGGCTAGACAAATGTCGGATCAGTGTGGGGACTTCATATTACAAAAGCGCGGTTGCACTTTACTGAAAAATACTTATGTTTTTTAAAAGATCATGATACCTTTAGAAAACTCTCACGAATGAGCTGGCTCTCCACTGTAATAGACCAAAATCCTGAACAGAAAGCTGCGATGTAAACATTACAAAATACGAGACAAAATTGGAGCAAAACTTTTATCAGCGCTTTATTTAAAATTCCCTCCCAATACTTAACATGAATAAAAATAGATAAAAGAAATGCATCCATTGAAGCGATATTATTAAAGTAGTAAAAAAATAAGTATTGTTTCAAGTCCATTTGAAATATGCGTAAACGTGTGCATGTGTGTTGTCTGTTACTAAACATAACATCATAAATCAAAATGTACATTCATCATATATCGATAATGTAACATCAATTGATTTTTGACAATATAGGCGCATGCGTTCATATACTTCGACAAAATACTGGTTTAGGGGAAACCAAATTAAATACATCAATTCAATTTGCAGACTCTAAAACTTTGATCACGTTGCTGAAACACGTGCTTACTCTATAATATTGTCGGTAAAAAAATTGTGTAAGGATATTGTTTTCCTCAAGCAAGTCCGTATGAACAAACCAAGCCTAACATTGTACACTAGGTAAAACTGCAACTTAATTCTGAAAACTCTGCAAAATATATACAAAAAGTTATCCGTCTGAGTATGACTTATCAGATCTAATTATGAACTAGATACTTGGCGATGCTGTCTTCCCGACATCTGTGATTACAAATATGATTGTAATAGAAAGCATTTGTTGAAAAAATAATGCTTGCAAATTAATTTTAGTTTGCATTAGACGAAACATTAAAATAAACAAACAGCTTTGTAATCGGATTTTAATTTGACATATCTTCAAATGTTGAAATGCTTTATGTTTTGTATTCGGTGTTGTTGCCACAAATAGTTGTTATATATATATGTTTATGTATAAATCAACCCTGAATTATTGAGATCTTTAACAATGAAAGCTTTTATATTATTCTGCTTAATGCCGAGTTAAGGGCATATCCATAGTACAGGCTCCGTTTTGCACAAATACGTGTATGCTGTGCTGAAATCCATCATGGTACATAATTATACATTCACGAAAACAGTTAAAAGATAAATAAAGGATATAACAACATTTTGGATTTTGTTAACATACATAATCAGAAATTACATGTACTTTAAAACATTATATTTCTTTCCTAAATAAACGCTGGAGCAATAAGAGTTTTACCCTTTTTAATTAACGCATATTGCGAAAACGATATAGGCATGCTGAACATAAAAATAACAGCAGTTGGATTTTTAATTTTGCATCTTTTTATATGGAAATGTGCAATGTAAGGTGTACACGTTTTTGAAGCCAAAATTATTGTTTTAGATTTATTTCTTTTTATAACATGAACATAAATTATCCCGTCGACAAACAAAAAAGTTTTCGGGTACTTCGACTTAATGCTGATTAAAGGGCTAACCCATAGTAAGGCCTCCTTTACGTTGGACTGTACTTGTATGTTATGCTTAAACCCAGCATGGTACGTAAATATACATTCACAAAAACAGTAATACAATATATAAAAGTTATCAAATCTGTTGATTTGTGTTATCGTACATGATCAGAAATAACATGTACTTTAAAATATAACATTTGTATCCTTTATACAGGCTGGAGAAACTAGAGTTGTACTCTTATATAATGATGGCATATTTAAAAAACGTTAAATGCATGCTGAACATAAAACATGGTCCTGAAGGGATTACAGGGTATACACGACCGCACAAAAGTTATAAAACCCCACGAAAATGTTTTGAAAGACGACACAAATAAAAGCTTTCATGTACTTCCACTTAATGCTGATTTAAGGCCATACCCATAGTTCAGGCTCCTTTTCGTTGGAGAAATACTTGTATGCTATGCTGAACACCATCATGGTACATAATTAAACATGCAAGAAAACGGTAATAAATATAATTAAAGATATCACAACTTTTGAATTTATGTTAACGCATATTATCAAAAATTGCATGTACATTAAATCATAACATGTCTATCCTAAATAAACGCTGAAGCAACTAGACTTTTACTCTTACATAATGAAAGCATGTTGAGAGAAACGTTATAGGCATGCTGAACAAAAAACATGGTCCTGAATGGATTACAGGGTGTACATGTGTAAACATAAAGTATGCAACCCCATAATATGTTTTAAAAGTTATTGATGGGAATGCTGAGCTGCTGGAGCAGCGGAAGTTTTACATTAGTATACTTCACAAAACACTTTGTTTAAAAATCCCACTAATGCTGGATGTACACAGACATAGACAGAGTGAGTGTGTAAATTACATGCAATCATAATAATTAAACTATTACGGTAAAATGTATATATTCCTACAAGTTTATTTACTTGCCTTCCATGTACATGTATGTATATTCAGGCGTAACTATTATGCATATCACATAAGAGTAGTTCGATAACAGAATCAGTATTTTGTTTAAATGAGAGTTACAATGCTATGATGAAATTATTTATGGAGAACATGTAAGTAGTGAATGAAGACAATTTACAATATGTGTTGAATATGTTGATGTTTGTTTTCTGTTGGGTGTTTAATAAAATCATAAAATCTACATTTATATATATCGTTAATTGTCATGTCCAGCTATTATAATTTGACTCCATAAAGAGAATGCGTTCATATTCTTCAACATAATACTGTTTCAGAAGAAAACCAAATAAATGCGTCAGAAATTAGCAGAAGCTAAAATTGTGATCACATTGCTGCTACAAGCCCTTAATATACTAAAATGACAACACAAATTCTTGTTTTCATATGTTGTTTTTCTTCAGTATGTCAGTATGAATTTATAAAACCAAACATAACATTGCACACTGTATAAAATGCAACTTAATGCTGGGAAAGTATATAAAAGTACATAATAATAAAACTAGATGTCTGAGAATGAATAATCAGATGTGATTATAAAAAAAACTTTGTTTAAGAAAAAGATTAATTTTATGCAAATTTATTTCAGTATTAATATGACGAAACATAAAAAATAATAAACTATTTCATCTTAGCAGTTGGATTTTTAATTTAAAATCTAGTTAAATGGTGATGTTCTATTTCAGGTTGAATGTTTTTATTTCTAAATGCATTGTAATAGACTAATGTATTTATATAAGTTGAACTTAAATCATCCGACGACAAAAATAAAAGCTTTCACGTACTTCGATTTAATGCTGTATTAAGGGCATCCCCATAGTACAGACTCCTTTTCGTTGGACAAACGATGTTGTATGCTATGTTGAAATCCATCATGATGCATAATTATTCATTCACGAAAACTGAAATAAAATATGCAAAAGATGTAACAACTATTGGAATTGTGTTAACGTTTATGATCACTTAGATTACATGTACTTTAAAATATTACATTTCTATCCTTAATAAATGCTGGAGCAACTAGAGTTTTACTATAGGGATAATACACGTTTTCAAGGGCATGATCATCTGCGGGCGCTCAAAAAATCCGTTCCTGCCCGAGTGCGCAGCACGAGGGCAGGAACGGATTTTGAGAGCGCCCGCAGGCACGAGGGCAGGAACGGATTTTGAGAGCGCCGGCAGATGATCATGTCCGAGAAATGTGTATTTTCGCTATTATTGCATAAACAAATCACACATACCAAAATAATTTTAAATAACATTGAAAACAATATTTTGTTCATTCGACATCGACAAAATAATTCGATTATTTAAATACAGTTCAAGGTTGTGTTTTAGATATGCCTCACTCGGTGATCATCCGAAATGACGAGGCTTTACTTTCGGATAGGCAGCTTTCGATTTAAAATGTGTTTAAACAGTGGATTAATGCAAAGTTGAAATGCAGCAGCGTAAAGTAAGAAATGAGGAATTATTTTGGAATTTACAGCAGGAACGTTGAAGGTACATAAACACTTACATTTTGAGCATAGTCTTTTGAAAGTGTTGAGTAAATAACCTTAACTTCAATGACGTTGCCAATACAATAAAGCTGATGTCAAGAGAGTGCAGATGGTATACAAGTTACTTGAAAAGTGGATTGAAATCGTCATTATCCCTGCATGCATGAGGAAACTGGTGCTTATTCAGTTCCCCAATTATGCTTGGAAAGTCGTCGAAGGCTGGAGAAGGGAAGTAACTGCGCGTAGACCAGATTATGGATATGTAAAACACATAACAGCGCTTGAACGGCACGTGAATCGTATTGTTAATACACGATTTCTCCCGTTCAAGCCATCTATTTGCCAAGTTTCTGCACCCCGCCAGAGGGCATTATAGATAGAGTTTATGCAATAATATTATATAATGAATGCATATTTAGAAAACGGTATATGCATTCTGATCATAAAACATGGTCCTGAACAGATTACAGGGTATAAACGAATAGAAAAATTATGCAACCACAGAATATGTTCTAAAAAGCGCTTTGTTAAAAATTCCCCCTAATGTTGGAAATACTCACACATAGAAAGTATCCGTTTGTTCATGCAAGCAAAATAATAAACTATTATAATAAAATGTATATATTCCTACATGCATTTTTTTTTGACTACCATATATGTGTTCAGGCGTATAGTGTATGCATATTACATAAGAACAGGGCGATAGATTTCGTACAAATGAGAGCAACAATTCTAAGATGTTACTATTTATTGAGAAATAAGTAGTGAATCAAGTCAATTTACACTTTGCGTGAATATGTTTTACGTTTGTTCTATTTTTATATTAAAAATTATCATAAAATTTACATTTATTATATGTCGTTACATTTTATATGACGATATTTAATCTGACACCATAACGAGAATGCGTTCATATACTTCGACATAATACTGTTTGCGTAGAAAACAAAATACATTCTTACGGCAAATAATCAGAAGCTAAAAAGTGTTTCATATTGCTGCAAAAATTCCTTAATATAATGAAATGAAAACACAACACTTTGTATTCATACGTTGCTTTTTTATTCTTCCAGCAATTGCACACTGAGGAAAATGCAACTTTATGCTGGAAATGTATATAAAAATACAAAATAATTAAATATCTTTCTAAGAATGAATAAGCCGATCTAAAAATGAACAAGATTGCTGACAATGCTTTTTTCGGACATACGTGTTTACACATGTGATTATAAGAGAAAACATGTGTTTAAGAAACTGATTTATTTTTATGCAAAGTTATTTCAGTATTAATATGACTCAACATAAATATTAATAAACTACTTCAACTAAGCAGTTGGGATTAAATTTAACATCAGTTTAAATGGTGAAGTGCCTTTTTAAGGTGTGAACATTTTTGTTGCCAAGATCAATTTTATAGACTATTTACTTTATATAAATTGAACGTCAATTATCCGACGACAAACATGAAAGCTGTCAGGTACCTCGACTCAATACTGTGTTAAGGGTATACCTGACGTACAGGCTTCTTTACGCTGGACATTTACTTGTATTAAGTGCTCAAATCCACCAAGATACATATTTTAGAAAACGGTAACAAAACACAAAACTTCAGGGTACAAACAAAGTATGCCAAAACAAAATTGGGTACGAAAAAACATTTGGGTACGAACAATACAGGGTATATACATTACAACAAATATGCTTCCCTAGAAAGATTTTCAAAACAACAACCCGTCCACAGGGGCGGCTCCGGAATATCTGGTTTGGGGTGGGGGGGGGCGGGATATTCAAAGTTTTGCCGGTGGTCCAGGGGGGCCGCTAGAACCTCTGGTGGGTGCAGGGCATAGTGATAGGGGTCCAGGGGAGCGAAGCCCCCCCCCCCCCTAAGCTCCACGATTTTAGTGATTTTGAAGGCTTTGACAACCACTTCTCGAACATGTCACGCCTTATATACTTTCATCAAAGTACCTTCTTTTAAAGCCAAAAAAGTGCATAGTTTATCGTTTTGGGGGTCCAGGGGGGCAAAGCTCCCCAGAAGCGCCACGATTATAGTGATGTTGAATGCTTTGACATGTTTAAATAGGTGATTAAGATCTAGTTAAGTGTTAAACATCAAATGAATTGACTTTACTTTGGCGATTTTAGGGGATCCGCCTATGGTCCTACATTGCATAGCATCACAAAATATCAGATACAACTGCGGTCAGTGCTGTATTTAAAAGTCCCTTCAAATGCTGGAAATGCATAGAAATAGAAAGATGCAAGCGAAATTATAAAACTTGTATGGCAAAATATATGTATATTGCAACATGCTTATTTATAGCCGTATATGAATATTCAGGCGTACATTTTTTGACAATTGCATACCAATTATGCGATATCAGAACAAATATTTCGTACAAATGAGAATATTGTATGTATCGAACCCGTATTATGTATAATAGTTAATACACAATATGTGTGAGTGCACTGTTATGTTTGTTTGTCTGTTTTTTCTTCTTCTTAAAGTATAATAATAAAGTATACATTTATTTCATATCGTTAAATCTTATATCGAGAGGTCTTATTTTTACGACAGTAAGAGAATGCGTTGTCATATACTTCGATACAATACTGGCGTAAGTGAAAACCAAATACATGCATCAAATAAATTAGCAGACGCGTTTTATTTGTGTTTTTTTTTTGTTCAAACGAAAAGAAAAATTGATACTTGTTATTTCGTTCATTGCATCGTGCCCCAGAAAACTATAACTCTGTTGCTTTGGTTTCTTCTAACCATTGATTAATCCAGCCGTTATTAAATTATTTATAAGCTCTCTTTTATTGCCTTTCAATTTGTATTACAAAAGATTATTCACACTTATGTGTGTTTTATATCGCTGGGCTAAGTGTGAGGTTCGGGATCTCTCAAATAGTTTTAAATTCGCAATGCTATGTATTTAATGAACGTTCGAAGCAGATGACCACACTTTTATTCAATGTCGTTTTTTACGTTGTTTCGTTTTGTTTTTGTTTTAACCATTAGCTGGCCATCATTATAGAGACGCTAATCAAAATCCACCAGAGAACTAATTCAGTTATCAAAATTAGAATTTATATAATATTTGTAATTACACTTACATTGATAAGAATATTAACCATCAAGGTAATTGGCTATTCGAAGCATCACGTGATAGTAAATGTGACGTAAATTAGGCGCAATAAATGCAAGCACTAAACTGTAAACAAATAACTAAGCAGAAGTAAAAGGCGTACACTGATTCATTCGTGCAAAGCAATGTCGTAACGGTTTAGCACAACACCGACCATAGGTGAGTCGAAATAAATGTAAGATCTTGAATGTTCCACAAATGTCTGAAGTAACCAACAAAAAGCACACAATACTTGGATGAATTTAATGCATCGCCGAGGTCGTGATCGAACAGAGCAATTGAATCTCAACAAATAAACGTATATATCTGAGTGCACCCTAATTCCTAACATTTACTTAGTGTATGTGTTCTATTTTTAGATCAGAGAAAAATCAGCACGCGGATAATACATAAATATTATAAATATTAAATATTATATTAAATTGTAAGAAAAGTATCATAAACGCATAATAAAATTATGCTGTTACGTTTACAGACGTGTATCGGCATAATATATTTTTATTTATTATTTATTATCTAAATATTTATTTTTGCTAAATTTATCAACAGTCTTAGAGAAGTAGAGCGTAAATTAGTATGTTTTCGGTATTAAGTTCCCTTCTCCCAAGTGCATTGAAGAGGTAAAGTGAAATTTCTATATGGGTTTTTTGGCATTAGGTAGAAATAGAATTAAGACGAAAATGAAAATTTAGAAATTTAACATATAATTGTGCAAAATTTAAAATATTTTTTCATAGTTTTACAATGTTTTTCTCTTAAATTATTTAATTATGAGATTTTTATTAAACATAAACTGAGTTTAAAGAAGTTAAAAAAAATCGCCAAAGTGCTGTGTTTTTGCGCACTTCGCCCTAAGGTGGCAATAGTATTTATATATATATATATATATATATATATATATATATATATATATATATATATACACACACTGGAAAAAAAAGTTTCATAATGATTTGCAAAAAAAGTGTCTTTAAGGGTGTTCACAAGCTTCTTTTACTACATAAAATATATGGAAAATAACCCTACGGTGGCCAAGTTTTTTGACAGCCAGAACCAGTTTCAAACAAACTATACATATAGAGAAAACTGCCCCACCCCCTAAAAGCCATTTTTCCCACCGATTTTGACCATTTTCGAACTCGTCCATGAAATCAATAAAACCAATATTCTGACTAAGTTTCATGATAGGGAAAAATGTGACTTACAATGTAACTTTATAGCCATGTCCGGAAAACTGCCCCGCCCCCCTGTCGGCCATGTTTTTCAACCGACCAGAACCATTTTCGAACTCAAGAAGCGACATATCATTTACACAAACATTTTAGCAAAGTAAAAGTGACTTCTAGAGTATTCACAAGGTCTTTATTTTGTTTACCAAGTGACCTTGTTTCCGACCCCACATGACCAGTTTAGAACTCGGTTGAGGTATGATTTGAATAAATGCCCTGGACAAAAAGATTCATGAAGATCGGACAAGAAATGCGGTCTCTAGTGTTCACAGGGCAAAGTTTCACGACGGACACAGGTCGATCAAATATTACCATGAGCACTTAATTGCTTATGTGAGCTAAACACTGGGCAGCCAATTTGTTGACATAGGCATTGAAAGGACCAATTGTATGTATGTATTTATGTATGTATGTATGTATGTGTGTGTGTGTGTGTGTGTGTGTGTGTGAGTGTGTGTGTGTGTGCGTGCGTGCGTGCGTGCGTGCGTGCGGGCGTGCGTGCGTGCGGGCGGGCGGGCGGGCGGGCGGGCGGGCGTGCGTGCGTGCGTGCGTATGTATGTATACTTCTATATTTTTTAATACAAATTCAATAAGTACGTACGTACGTACGTATGCATTTACATATATACATATGTGACCGTACGCGCATCTTGGTACTTCTATATTTTTTATACAAATTCAATTAGTGACTGCTGAGTGCAGACATACAAACATTATGGGCAATAACTTATCGAATCAAAATGATTACATTGACACGAATAACAGTGTTTTGTACTTTCATTTAAATGTTTTGAGAGTTATAGGAATGGTTAAAGTTGAATAAAGAAGAGCTGTCTCTATAGGATGACATATGCCCGCGAAAAAATGCTTTGATAGAAGTTATGAACATTTTTCGAAACCTGAAAGCTGATTTTGAAACCTAAACGCGGACCCTAAGTTCAAGGTCAATGTAAAAGGGGTCGAACATTGTGTGCGTATAGTAAGGTCTTGTCCATATACACATGCTTACCAAATATGAAGGTTACATCTGAAGCGACAAAGAAGTGATGAGCATTTTTTGAAACCCTAACACAGATTTTAAAACCCAAAACTATGAAGACATACCATGTTATTTCACACTTAGTCGATATAATCTAATCCGGCATAACCATATTATTTGGGTACCATATACGATTCCATAATTTTTAAACAACACCATTTGTTCACATAAAATATATCGACTCCTTCAGTTATATCGCCATGTCAACATTTTGTTACTGGCAAGTCATCAAGATATATGCCGTCATACAGTAAACAACACAGAAATAGTTAAATTTACAAAACGGCTAAAGGATAAAATATTGTCAGAAATTTAGGCTCTTATTCCCACATGCGGATTGTTTACGTCTTGACAACATATCTTATGTCGACAAATCAACATAATTTTAGGCGTCATGCTCTTTTGAAAACGACTTGCCATCGTTGTTTTAGTCGACATGATGAGTTATTTTTGACGACATGACTACTTTTTCATATCATGCCGTCATAAAATGTTGACATCATCACAGTATCAGGGTGTACCATATACGTTTCCATAGATATTTAATACATGTTCTTGTAAAATGATGTTCTTTAAAAAAAATAACATTTGCAATAAATACAGGCCTATATACTATACAATTTTATTTACTGTTGTACACATTTTAATTTATTAACCCATTTTTGCCTAGTGGACTCTCCCATCCTTCTAAATTGGATCAATTTATTTCCAAAATTAGGGATGTCTAGTATATTTATTTCTATGTTTAGCGCAGACCCTGATGAGACGCCTTTTATTACTAGACGCTAGGCATAAATGGGTTAAGTTTTAGCTTCTATTTTTACAGCAAAACAGGTGGCGGATGTGAACAATATTCCACACGTGATATATAACACCGTCTACATTTCTCGAAAGATATGTAACGCACAATCTGTTGTAGCATGGTTTAAAATTTGCCATTTAATGCTTTTGATTGATAAATGTAAAATTCGCAACTAAACATCTCCAATCTAAAATGAAAGATGTTTACCCCAGCTTGGCACGAACAACTTACCCTTGGATAAAAGCAATCCACGTTTTGTTTCAGTAAAAAAGAATTCAAGCGTTTCGCGTTTGTTGTGCTTTATAAATATATCCGTTTTGAATGAAGAATACTCATAACAAATATGTTTTTAGTGCGAGTTTGCGTATTAATATTATTTCTATCCAAGTGTTCTTTTATTTTTTTAATCTTTGGCTATACGTTGGAAAATGATAATTTTCACATTCAGTAAACAAGTCCCTTTAATTCCACACATTCAAATGCATGACTAATTAATGCGCGTTTCTTGTATCGTCTAGGCCCAAGATTTTGTGACATGTTTTTTTTTTATATTAACGCATGTTTACATTGTATTAGACATACCATACTAAAAGTTCTTAAAGTACATTGTGGATTTGATGTTTATTTAAACTTCCTGGTTTATGGCTTAAGATATCGTTTTATTATGCATACATCGAAATTCGTAAAATAAAAATTACAACACTTTTCATCGATATGAAAATTGCAAAATACGTATGTCTAAAACCTGGCGATAAAAAAAACGCCATTATTTTTTCAGAAGCATCAACAATGCTCAGGTCACGCGTTAAGGTCACAGTTGTGAATCACGGAAAAGGCAAACTTTTAAATTTTATATATTTGTTTCGCTATAATTATCATTATTACTATTATTATTATTATTATTATTATAATAATAATTATTATTATTATTATTATTATTAATTTTATTATTATTTTTATTATTATT
Source organism: Dreissena polymorpha (assembly GCF_020536995.1). Taxonomy (NCBI): domain Eukaryota; kingdom Metazoa; phylum Mollusca; class Bivalvia; order Myida; family Dreissenidae; genus Dreissena; species Dreissena polymorpha. The sequence continues at coordinate 39,860,232 of NC_068368.1, read as the reverse complement.
ATTGTTATTATTATTATGTTTATTATTATGTTTATTATTATGTTTATAATATAATTATTGTAATTCACAATAATAATTATTATTATTTCTTTTCATTGCAATTAGTGTAGTTCTGTAAGTTAATACAGTTTATGACCTTTTTTAAATACGAAAATAGCTGTAGATCTACAATCCTGATCAAGTGGGTTTTTATTGTTTTCATAGTTTATTATGGTTAATAAATTGAAATATAGACACAATAAAGGAGATACTTTAATTTGTCTGAGAAAGCGCTACGCATTAAAATACACTTGTTTATCATTCATTACACGTTTTAATTTCCACAGGCCTGTATTTTCATGACATGCGTACTTTGTCGGCCTTTCCACTCACAGATTATCAAACCTATTTGTAAGCATTTCCTTTAACAATCGATGTACGTAAATGAACGTTCAAGTTAAAAACATTATCAATTGACCAGTACGGTATTTTGCTTTTTATGCTGGAGTATTTTGTTATTAAAGGGACCTTTTCACAGATTGTGGCATGTATTGAAGTGGGTCATTAAATGCTTTATATTGATGAATGTAAACATTCGATCTAAAAAGCTCCAGTAAAAAACTAAAATTAAAGAAAAAAACTCAACTGGCCTCGATCGTTTCGCGTTGTAACGCTTTATAATTTTCAGGTTTTTAATCTTCAAAAGATGCATATAATTAATATTTTAAAGCATAGGTAAATTTTCAGTAAGACTGTTTCCTCACAAATGTAATAACTACAACGAAAATTTGCGAATCTGATGTTTTTTTCAATTTACCAAAACGTGAAAAGGTCCTTTTAAAGTAGTACAGTTAAGTTACCATTACCGGATCATTACCCATAGCGGATCACTTTCATGTTCAAGACTGCGTATCGCGATAAATAGTTGACGCATTGATTGAGTCGTAATCGGAGCTACTCTTTGTCAAACATTTCGGTATGTTTTGCGGACATGTTAATACGACTTTGTTGACTTCCGTCTCGTTTCCAAATCGAGGTTGAACATTTTTTGCGACCACATGATGTAACTCTGTTGGAAAGTAAGAAGTTTACGCATTAATTTAAAGGCCATTTAGTAGTCTTTCTGCCTGCAAAAGTCCATTTCAGTTTTGATTCGTGTTTAAGACTTTGCAACACCTTAAATGAAATGAAGAATTAGGGCATTAACGGATCAAGCGTGATAATATGCGTATTGATAATATATTATATTAAAATATATGCAAATATTTTTTATTCTTACAATAAATGATCTCAATCTTTCGATCTTTTTAAGATTTTCTACAGATAATTCACACAAGAACACCATGCGTTAAGCGTGGATAAAAGATCACAAATAGAAAACAATTAATAAACAAATGAATATAATTTATAACCGGCAATGTAACTTGTTTATTGTAAACAACACATATCATGTTTCGACAGTTCAAATAGCGTGTTAGATGCACCCCTGAGTGGTTTCGATCACGTGATCCGTTATGGCTACAACTGATCCGTTAATGCATGAATTCTGCGGCATAAAAAAGGTATCACAAATACATTTTATCTGCGTTTAAAAATAAGAGTATGTGCTGAATCAGTAAGCAAAGGTAATACTTAATCAAACTGGTGTAAAAGAAGTCTCAAAACATTTATTGCTTTTCACCAGAGCAACTTAATTACGCTACTGATCCGGTAATGGTAACTTGACTGTACTGACATCCGTAAGTTATCTTAAAAATATTGAAGTTACTTTTTTATTCACCAAGCTGTAACTATATTATATGAGCATATCAAGTTATGTTTATTTACCAACGCACATTTAAATGTTTTATCAGTTATTTAATAGTTATGTATGTATTCCTTTTATGGCAACCGATGCGATATAAAAAGCTGCTTATACCTTTATAATTTGCAAAATAATATGTGCTACCCATACATATTATCTTATTCATATTACGTTCCCTTCTACATATGCTGCTGTTGTTGCTGCAGATGATGCTACAACTAACACCACTTCAATACTTATTTCGTTATAATTCATGCACACGTGCTGTTTTTTTGATGATCATTATTTCATCCCCATATAATTGAAGACCTATCTTGATGGAAAACAACTCTGTTGAACTTAAATGATTCACGGTATGAATTCACTCCCTTGACAGCGCAAATTGAGACATTTTACCAACTCGTCGTTTTTCATCGAACCTTTAAAAATATACAATTCAGTTCAGAATGTATAGAACATGATTCAAAGATTAAAACGGAAACACAACTATCATAAAGACAAGAAGAGTCACCAGCGAACAGTATTTTGTTTAACGTAGAAATTAATGATTGTTTAATGTATTTTCAAATGTTTGTCCATTCAAGGCATGGCCATTTACGAACATAATCATTCGATTACAATTGAACATTTGAAAATGAAAATGAAAATAAAATGCACTTTTCGGGCACTTTTGAATATTGTATTATGCATGTTTTGAACATGACCCATGCTGGAAAATGCAAAGTTAATGTCATTGGAAGGATTTTAATGTAACTTATTGTGAATTTATATATATTTCATTTTAACTTTAAAACCCACTTTTTTCATACAAAACCTGTCATTTGGTGAGTTAAAATCTTGAATGATTGCAACATTCCGTACGTCTTATCCTGAAATTATGTATGTATTTCATTATATTAATGTTTTGTGTTTACACTATTACGTAACGATTTCTTTCATTTTACTTGCACGCCATCGACCAAATGTTTTCTTTGATATCAAAGTAATGCAACATTTTATGAATCATTGATTAGAAAAAAAAACAATATATTGAACCAGCTGAGTATTCAAAATATAGACTAGGTTTAAAATAAAGTTTAACGAAAAAATGCCAAATTTGGGAAACATGAAACGCCAGAAACAATATCAGCACGCCGGGTATGCGGATACTTTGATAACAGATGGCACTTTGCTAAACGTTAACAACCAAAGGCCACGCGCGAGAGAAGAGTTCTTTACCTCTTTTGCATTTATGATCTGTACAATTGGTTTTCAGACACGGGCCATTGTTTGGTCGATTAGTGGTAGTATAGCACTTCGTATTGCGAAGCAAAAAAAAATCGCAGATTATATAAAAAGCAAGATAAATTTCCATCGGTAATCTGCATGAATTAGATGATCAGTACATATTTCAACAAAATAAATATACTTGGAAATAAACCAAGAACGTGCTAACTTTATGAAATAATATAACAATATACCCTTTAATGTTTCATCTTAAATTTTAGTTTACTAACGTATTTGAGAACATTCAAATGTCTAAAGAGTTGGATGCTAAATGTTCATGGGTACTTCTTTAACCGATCATCTCAATGCCATTGGCAAACGTGTTTTCCGACCGAATTTTCTATTTGTTGGGAAAAAATCTACCATATATACACAATATAAAAAATCGACCATGTGTCTGGTCTAAAGAACTTATCTTTAGGATTTAACTTTAAAAAACGAACTAAGGAACTTACCTCTCGCGCGTTGCTTTTGTTTTTCTCTGTTATCGAAGTGTCATCGGTTCTCAAAGTATCCGCATTACCAGCATGATCGGAGGATTATCCCCGGTAGTTTTCTATAAAAGCAAGTCAGCGTTTTCTAATAAGATACAAGACAACACAAACCAGAAACCTAACACAATAATTAAAACTAGCCGCCATGGAACGGTCAATGCAGCTTTGTGCATTTAAAGCGATTGATGGCTACCTTAACCTCTCCATAAGACTAGAATTAATAAACACCAACATCAAAGACTCAAGCACACACTAGAACCAATTCAGCTGGCTGGCAAAACGAAAAGAGGGGGTTGCACGTTTCGTACGAACAGCTGTAAGTTCTTTGAGAGGAAACGGGCGCCGCCAAACGTTACTGAAGCACAATGCAAAAAAATGATGATAACAACATATTACAAAACCGGATCCGTCGAAGTCCGGATTACCAACGATCGCGCAGTCCACTGACAATCTCCAAAGTGAATGCGACATGTTCGCTACTGGAGCTTATCAATCGTTTAATCAAAGGGAGCAATATTAGGAACATGGAACGTATGAACGTTCCATGCTTGCGGCAAGATCCACAAAATTACGACGAACATAAGCGCTACATCTGGGACTAGCCTAGGTCAGGTGGCTAAGTTTCGGGAAAATTTCAACAGACGATGGACACAATATATGGTTCAGCGGAGAGGGTTCAAAACATCACGGGGTTTGCTTTAATTGTTAGGAAGGAGATAGTCAAAAGCTCCACAAATTGCACCCAAGTTTTAAGCAGGCTTATCTTTAACCGTATCACACTGGCCAACACGCTGCACCCATAAAAACCGTCCAGAACAGCGACCAGTCATGCTCTATCCGGGCAAGTACAACCAGATCAATTCCATACTGGCTAAACAACGGTTCAAGTCCCGCCTTATCAAGGCAAACACACGAACGTTTCCTGGCGAAGACATAGGGAGTGGCCATAACTTTGTCATCAAGTTGAAACTAACACACAAGCGAATCACTAAGAATGAGCGAATTAAATTTGACTTTGAGAAACCGAAAGATCCAAAGACTACAGAGGCGTTTCACGCACATAAAAGGAGTAAGTTTGCAACCATGAACATCGTTTTCAATGACATCGACACCATCACCAAAAACATCAAAGAAGTCATTCTATCATCGAAAAAAGAAAGAAATAGGTAACTGCCGAGATCACGGACCTCTGCAACAAGAGAAGAAAACTGAGGCATGAGAAGTACATCAGCCAACAATCTTTGACAGAAAGCAATTAGGAAGGTAAGGAAGAAGATGAACGAAGTCAAGGAGGAGTGGATTGAGGAGCAATGTATCAAAATTGGCAAGCGATGACCAAAGGAAGCAGTAAGAAGGACTACAGCACCTTTCAGACCCCCACAAATACCAGTCAGCCCAGGGTCAGTGTTCTAGCTTACGCTGGCGGGAACCACCCCGCCGAGAGTGTCACAGTAGTGAACATGTGGAGTGAAGACTGAAGGGACCTCTATAACTACACCCCCCCTTCAACAAGACCTCAGTATCCTTTAGAATGATCCCAGGATAGAAGCGGACGACGAAAGTCAGTCTTTACTGAAGTCAGAGACGGAGGAGACAGTGCGCAGTCTGAAGGAAGGAACATTTTTGGGTATAAACAACGTCCCTTTTGAACTGATTTAACATAAACATAAACAATGACGGCACTATGACAGATCTGGGAGGAGTAAAAGTGGCCCAAAACGTTGACCAAGTCTTTGGTAATCCACCTGCTTAAAAAAGCAACCCAAGATGTTCGAAAATTACTGCATAATAAGCCGTATTAGCCATCACTGCAAAATAATGCATCCTCAACCGATTGAAAAGTAAGGCAGAGGAACTGTTGACGGCAAAGAAGAATTTAAAGCTGGGCGGAGCACAGTCGAACATATCTTCATCATTGAGAAACGTCTGCAACACCGACGTGAGCTCTTCAACAACTGCATCGCCTTCAAGAAAGCTGTCGAACGCGTGTGACGTGATGGCCTATGGCAGGTTCTGAGAGGGTTCAATATCGACGCAGGGCGTGTGCATTTCATCCAAGAACGCCAGAAACTCAGTACTTCTCAATCAACAGATGGTTGACTTACTTCCTCAGAACTTCAGTGGGTGTCCATCAGGTTTTTCTACTCCACCCGTCAGTTTGAATCTTTTCCTTGAGAAGATAATGCAACAGACTCTCCATCGGTGGCATATATATCTCCAACTTGAGATTTACCACATGGGTGGTACCAGCACTGAACTCCAAGAACTCACCAACAAGTTTTACAAAAGAACAGGAGCATTCGTTATGGATGTCAGCACGGCGAAGTAGAAGATCATTGTGAATGTCAAGAACAACACCAGCGCAGACATCACCATGAACAGCGAAAAATTGGCAAAAGTGCTCACCTTTAGGTACTCAGGGGCAACCCTGTCCGAGGATGTACCATCACCGCTAAGGTCCGAATATAAATCGCATTAGCAACTGCAGCGATGGCTAGACTGAGCATATTATGCACAAGCAGCTCCATCAGCTTCCCCACCAAGTACAGGCTCTACAAGTCCCTCGTAGTCTCCATTCGACTGTACGGCTGCTAGACCTGGACGCTTCAGACTCAGACACAGAATGCACGATACGGGCCTTTGAGTGATCACAAGTGTCTCCGACGACTGCTCCACATCCCATATGTTGAGCAAAATACCAACGAGTACGTCCGGAATATGATAGTACTTGTTTGACCCCAGGAACCCCTCTTGGCAACCGTCACACAACTACAGCTGACTTGGTTTGGACGCGTCACCAGGCACAACTAACTGTGCAAGACTGTGCTCCCGGGAACCCTAGAGGGAGATCGCCGCCAAGGCCGTCAGAAGAAAAGCTTGAAGGATCATGTCAAAAAAGTGGTTCATTTGAACCACACTTTAAAGATTAATTTGTTATTCATAATACTGCACATGACAATATAATTGTGGTTTGAGATATTCTTGTCAGCAGTTAATTAAATTCGTTTGTTTGATTACATTATTCCGGGTTCAGCTGGTAATAACTGGTGTATGCATGCATAAGCAATATCAAATTAAAAGCTCATTCACTCTCCCCCCGTAATATTAAAGAACTACATGTGATCCTTAATACTCTCGTTTTGAATAAAATGTTTACACAGTTATATCGCCTCTTGATACAATTGAGTATAGGCACTCATTAACGGCCTCTTCTGCTCTTGTCTTGGCTCAAATATGTTGGTTTTGAATACATTGTATCATTCTATTACCGAGAATCGCAAAACGTGTAAATTATGTTTCATGAAACGATGGAAACTATAAGGGTAACTTAGTATGGCAAAGCATTTTTTTAAGTGGACTTAACATTATTCATTGTGTCCGGACATAGACAATGTCAGGCAATTTGTGTTTGTGAACAAAAATGTTCCGATGGCATATGCATATACTATGCGAGCTTTGCAGGGGTAAATTCCTCAGCTCAATCATTTAAAATATTACAAGAAAATAAAAACGTTTCTTAACTATTGAATTAACAAGTCAAAGAAGCTTTTTATTCATAGGTTCATTAAATATTTATAGTGTTTTCTAGTCATTTAAACACGCTAATCGGGGCATTTGCGATTCGTTTTACTTGAATGAAAATTTCAAATGAACTTGTTGACCATGATACTAACTTTTAGTTACATTTTAGCAAACCAGGGTGCTAGGGAAGAATTATATCCATCGGTAACTTTTAGATGTAACACATTCATATACAGGGGATTGAATTTCTCATTGTGCCTCTTGAACCCCTGTTACCATAATCTCGTTAATGCTTATGATGTATTGAATAAACACGTTTTATGAAAAGATCAGACTCAATGTATTTATTACGCAACGAGTATGTTTAAACGTAAAATAATTACATCTTTAACATTGACCATAATCTGCTTTATCTTTAAACATTGTCAAATCGCTTGAAAGATATGCGTATGTATTTCACTTGACAGGCGTTCAAGAAAATGCAACATACGAAAAAGATAATAAGAGTATTGTAATGCATATTAAAAGCGTGTCAAACGAATGTGGTGAGCATGGCAATTCAGTATTCAACGATGATGGTTGAAACATAATGTGTAAGGAGGTTGAGAGTAAAGATACGCGTTTAAAGGGCATTCCTGATCAGGAAATGCGGTGACTGCAGATACACACTCGATAAACATAATTGAAGCTATTGGTGACAATGGGCCAATGGTCTATAAACATTGTCAACTGAACCTAAAAGCGAATAATAAAACGTAATAATTGAACATATATCACACGAATGTTTGCTTACGACGTTTCTTTATAAATTATTTATATGGCGTTTCTTTACAAAACTTGTATTTGTTAGTCCTCTACGGTGAAAAAGGAGGGGACTTATGGTCCGCGCTCTGTCTGTCTGTCACACTTTTCTGCGTCCTGCGATAACTTTAAACGTTCTTCATATTTTTTTATGAAACTTGAAACATGGACAGATGGCAATATGGAGATTATTCATGTCATTTAATTTTGTTCCTTCATCAAGATTTCTGGTTGCTTTGTCAACAAATAGACTAGAAATATTGCTGAAAATGGTGGACTTTTACCGGTAGGGGACTTTTATTGCTTGGCAAAAGTCTTGTTACTAATCGAACGTTACTTATATCCGTTATACGAGTGTTGTAAATAAATTGTTGTTGGTGTGGTTTGCATTAATCGTCAAACATATTTATAAAATATTTGCAAATAATACGATGACACAGTAGAAGTAGAAATCCATATGTGGCGCATTTCTATGCGTAATTGCATTTACTGTATTCTTCGTGACGAATTGCCCTTGTCTTTTACCTTTGACTTTTAACATGCTTTCCTTAAACCACATCAGTGAGACATATGTTAAGTGCGAGAATTGCCAATATCAGTCTGTTTTGAGCTTCCAGCTTCGTTATAACTTTTTGTTGTTTTTGCTTAGAGATGGTATTCTCACTTTCATCTGAATATTTTGATAAGTAGATAGTGAAGATTGTTTATTCACATTTAAAGTATTGAACAAAGCGAAATAAATTCTCGTCTATTTATGTTCATTGTGAAACTTTTTATTTATTTATTTATTTGAGTAATATTATATAATTGAATGATGCCATATCTAATTTTAAATGAACAGTATGAGTACTTAACACAATTTCTTTATCTCACAGTACAGAAGCATACATTTGCACCGAACGTCGTTTTTCGCTATATGATCTCTTTAAGCAGTTATCATTTGCTATTGAAATCTTTAACAGCGATATACTAGCACTAACATTACAGTTGTTAAGATTTGTGTTTGTTTGTTGCTCCTTGGCATAGCACATTCTGCATCACAGGACGCACAGGATCTGTTGCAGAAGGTCGATCAGCTGACAGCGAGAGTGGCGGCACTTGAATCCAATAAACGTGGCAGCAAGTTTATCTAGAATGCATTTATTTCGTCTTCATTTGTTAAGGGCTCATATTGGTTTCGATATTTCTGTTCGAATTTTTTTAATTAAGAGTACTTATTTCCAATATTCTAATGCTGTGTTGCCTAAGAGTATTTTCTTACAAAATGAACAATATTCCGGCCTTGTTTTCTGCTAATGCAATCAGTTTAAAATTAATGGCAAACTGAAAACAGTAATATTGCCTACAATCGTTTAATAGATTAGACAAAACTATGGCCTTTCTAAGGTGCAAGACTGTTTCAAGATAACTGATTAATGTCAGCTTACATCATTTATTGCTGCGGTAGACTGTCATAAGCTTTTTTCAATAGATTTCTTCGAGGGGCCAATTGCCTTTACAGCAACCTTGGTAAACACAATACAATCCGTAGGGGCTCACCAACACATCGTGTTTGACCACGTTATAACCAACGTTGGAGGTGGCTACAGTCCAGTGCATGGGCATTTCACTGCACCTGTCCGTGGCGTGTACGCGTTCTTCGTGGTTTTGACGAATACAATTGGCCATGATGCGTGCGCCTACCTCGAAAGGAATGGACAATGGTTGGGAAAAGTTCTTGCCGATGACGATCCAATTTCCCATCGGACTTCAACACTCGCTGTTACGGCGCAGCTCGAAATTGGAGATCAGGTTTGGGTGCAAGCCGAGGAAGGCTCCTTTTATTCAGCGTCTCAACAAGTCGATGGAGCCGACGGCTGGACAAGCTTTACTGGTCATCTTATCGAGCAGAACTAGACCGATGCAATCAACTTAATGTGTGTCTAACGGAACACTTCTAGTGTGTGAGTTTTCTAATTGATGTATTTGAATAACATTTTGGTGTTATTGTTATATTAAACCTGAAACAAATAGTATCTAAAATCCACTACATTTTACTTTATTTATTAAACAAACAATTCATTGTTTGATATGTGCTATCCGCATCTCCGTAACATTGTTAAAATACAACAAACATGTGAGTATTATCAACCCGGTCCCGTTTCAACCACCAGTAAAAGTGTCATACGAATAACAACAATTTATACGTTATGTGTTTCGAAGGATTGTAAACGTACCATCTTTGTTTGGTCCTAAATATAAGTGGATATTCCATTATCCCACTGAAGTTTCATTTGATATTCACAATAAATTATATAACATTTAGTTTAGACATATACACGTATAAAGCGTATTGAAAGAGTTCACGTCAAATGAACTTTTGTTGTACTTCGTACCGTGTCTTTAGATAAAGGTTTCGTGGCATATGATATATATCAAAGTATGACTCTGACCCTCGCGATCATCATGTTGTTCTTGGGTGCGACATACAGGCTTATCCAGTCACTTAATCTAGTTTTTTTTAAATAGCACGAGTTATTATCATGAAGCAGAGCAATATTGCGAACAAATGAGCGAAAAACAAAACAACAAAGGGCTCGCTGGTTCCGTCAAAGCTCAACACGTACCTACTGCAAGTAGTTGTCATACGTTAACATATACACATACAAACAATACCGTTTACAAGCGTAAAGAAACAACACATATACTTCTGTTCTGACAATCTTTCGTTTTTCCTTCAGGGGCGGTATTCTGAACATTTCTTAGATATTTTACATAGAATTTTCTAATTCTTAATTTTTTTCACTAAGAAAGTTTTTTATCTAAGATTTTCATCTTAGAATTTTTATAAGACCATCTTAGAGAAAAAACGTTCTTAGAAAATAAAACTATTTTCGTTCGTAAAAAAATTGTATTATCGACAGATTAAGCGCTTTTTGCAGTTGTGCGCATGCGCGTAAATACTGCGAAGCAAAACAATATGGCAACTTCGATGAACAAAGTGTGTCATTCAAATACGCGAGTGTAATGTGTTTTAAGGCTTCAAACACATTATTTTAATTGTATATAGGACGTAATTCCATCTACTTTGCGTTAAAGCCGATAATAATGAAATCGCTCAAACGTTCAGAGTAGAGTAACAGTTATAATGTGCAACGAATTATATTCGCGGGAATGTGGAACGATTGTTAGAATATTACGTGTCTAAACAATCTTCAATCGAAAGCAATAAAATGTGTCAAGTTTGAACAGAAAACGGATGGTTGCATAATGGTATGTTTGGAATAATGTGATTCTATATTTATTTCATAATTATGTCATTTTGTAACCATTCACCTTCGTCAAGAATTGGAATTCCTGTTTCTAAAAATAGAAAATTTCCCACGGAATGTAAACAGGCGACGTGTTTGACAAATACAATGGCGTCAAATAAGAAGGAGAGGGAACATAAATTTTCGCGGGTTATGGAGGTTTCGGTAAATGACAAGTTCGTTAAATTGATTTATATAGTAAATGCCGTGGAGGTTTCGGTAAATTGGTATAAATAGGGATTATCGCACCTTTTGTCGATAAGCGTGTACATTAATTGAGTTGTTTGGCACTAATTAAATTATCTGTTTAAATGTACGGAGTTGATTTTTATCAATTTAGAGATGTTTGCAAAGTGTTAATATTAATTATCCAGGCTTGCAACCTATTAATATTCTTGTTGTTGTTGTTGTTGTTGTTGTATATTAAAAGTTTATCTTTAGGTCATGATCGTTTTGTATTTTATATAATGTTATGTTTTTAAACAATTAGTTGATAAAAACCTTAATTAAAGCGTAAATTCTTCCATATTAAATAGAATCCAATTAATGAACACAAATAAGGACGAAAACAAACAACAAATTGATTGATTTTATGAAATCATCATAAAGAAACTATTTGAACCGATTTACAGACGTTTCGCGCCCAAGTCTTTTCGCACCCTAGTTATTTCGCCCCCAAGACGTTTCCGCCCTGGTCGTTTCGCACCTGGTCGTTTCGCCCCCATACTAGCGGAACAATAGTTGTTGAGTAGTTTAATTGATGACAATTATATAATTTTATTAAGAGGATATTTATCACGTCAATGACTAAACTTATAGTCTAGACTCTAGAGTAGTAACAAAAAACTAAAAAGAGATATTTTTTCTGACCTATTTATTCATTTGACATACAATAACGTAGAATAACAGTGTAAAACAACGTGATGAACACATACGATATTTCAGTAGTTTAGTTACATAAAACGACAATGAAAGCATTCTTTATTTATATATTTTATGAACCACATAAACACAACAGCGTATAAGCAACACAAAGAAAAGTCCGTAGAGTCTATTTGTTTTTTTATTTGGCATAAAATAACGTAGAATTACAGTGTTGTAAAACATCGCGATGAACACATACGATAATTCAGTAGTTTAGTTACATAAAACGATTTAGAAAAGGAGATGGGCAATTCTTCACAATGAAATTAGATTACATCCATTAAAGTCATGCAAGTGAGTTCAGTATAAGAACATGTAATCATGTAACTTCGAAACACAATGAACAGTCACTATGACCAATTTGATTGTGTTAGTCACTGAGAGATATAGTTTTGTTCTCTACATGAAGATAAAATTTCATATTAACACAATTAAGCTTCAAAAGTATTTCTTAAAAAAAGGCTTGTATTACTCTACAGCTAACTTAAAATTTTAATGTTATATGTTTTTAAGTAACATTAATGATTAATTTCTTGCTCCTGTGTCTGCCTTGAAAAGAAAACAAGACTTTAAACAGCATCTGAATTAATGTGACAATATGAATTAAAAATGCATATTTTCAAGTATTATTTATGTTATAATTACATGTTTTAATATATATTTCATGTTTTTTTCTGACATTTTAATGCAACTTGTGTCACTTAATTAACATTTTTTAGTAGTTTAGTTACATAAAACGACAATGAAAGCATTCTTTATTTATATAGTTTATGAAGTACATAAACATGACAACACGAAGAAATGTCCGTAGGGTCTATTTGAACACATTCGATATTTCAGTAGTTTTCCGCAGACACGCAGGTAGGTGAGTTCGACAGCGTACATCACTCCATGTCTGGCGGTCCGTCAATATCGCCGTCATTGTCCCCGTTTCCAGTTGTGTCGTCCATTTCGTTTCCGGTAATGTGATCACCGTCAATAGCGCCGTCATCGTCCACGTTTCCATTCCCTTCTGCCCGCGTACTGTCCAAGTCCTCGTCGGTGACGTTGTCATGAATGTCGCTTATGTCGAATCCCATTTCACAATTTGCAGCAAAGTCATCGACATCAATATCGGCCTCTGATCTACGTGTCTGTTCTTTTTTAGAACAAGGACTGCAGACGAAGTAAAGCTCGCATCCTGACGTCACAGCGGCTTTGTATTCCTCAAGAGAAATACCTGTGAAACGAAGGAATTATTGTTTAATTACTGCATAGCGTCTCTTAAAATAAATACATCTAAAACAAAGGCCTCGATCTAAGAAAAAAGTAATCGCCATACAAATTACAACTTCTACCTTTACGGAGAATTATTAGAAATAGTGACATCCTTTAAATACTTAGGTATAACAGCCCAAACACTAGCAGAACGCGAAAATAGAGCTCTACATAGACTTTTCACTATTATAAATTAATACGAAAAAAATACATACAAAACTACTGCCATGTAATTTAATGTTTGTATAAGTAAATAATTCTTCAATTTTCTCATATTACAATTTAAGATATAATTTTATAGATTAAGTACTGATGAATTACTGTCTTTTTGTCAACTACATACAAAACTACTTAGACTATAGCAATGTTATTTAATTAATTACATATAATATATCGATGGATTATATAATAACTTTTTTATAATAAGTAAATGTATATCGTTTTATTAGTAAATCAAGTACATAGATGAACAAGTTGACTTATCATTTCATTATAAATAAATAATAATAATAACCCTAAAAAAACGACATTTTTAAAATCATTTTTACTGTGAAGCGAATACACGACGATCTTTATCTGATAGTTAAAATAATATTACGCAACAACATCGGATTAGTGGCAATGTTAAAATAAGCTGTCCGCATTGAATGGCATGTTTATAACACCTGTTCATACTGTTTATCAAATATCCATTTTGGGAGCACTTTAAAAGAAAACTGATTTTTTATTTATTGACAATCGAAGGCGGGTGTCAGTAATTGATTGTTGCCTAAGCACCACTTTGTGCGTAAGCTGTCAAGTTAATCAATGGAACTTATCGCAATTAAGATGTTTAATTCTGTCTTACGACTTAAACATAGAGTTTCAAGGTTTATTTCTCGTCCATGACATGTACAATATAATAATACATAAAATAACACAATTTACAAACATGCATGGCCAATCTTACAGATTTGCCCCTGTTAACCTTATGTTAAACACCTGTTATAAAATATTGAAGTTGATACAACACTGGTGCTTGTAAAACTGGGTACTAATGCGCATAGTGAAAAATGGTGTAAAAGAGCGACGACCTAAGTGAACTGGTTAACAGTGGCTTTCTGTATTTTTCCTAGATAATAGATTCTATACACAAAATATATTCAATATACCATCAACTTATGACTAGAATTTCTTACTATACACAAGTACATTATTTAACAGAGATAATAAATATACTATCGCTGCTATTTAGATAAAATAAGCAACACTACTACTTATTTACACATGTCATCACTTTCTTATTATTATTTCCATTTACAAAGTCTTTTTTAAGTGAATTTAATAAATAGTAATACTAATAGAATATCACGCATACAAGAAACCAACTGTTTTATTTCCATACATTGTATTGTATTAAATATGAAATTGCACTACATGAATATTTTTTGGAATATAATAGAACAGAACACATAGTTTATTCGAGTATACATAGCACACAATAATAAATTACAGCAAAGCAAATTTATAAACTGAATGAGTCGTAATTATTTACATTACAATATATAGCAGCACTGTTATTCTTTTAATACAGATCTCCAAATGTTTTCACATTTCGTTTTCTACAATTGGTAAGCGCTATAGCTACCATAACTAACACCTGTTTTATCACAATTACATAATGAGGGAATGAAATGCATTGTTAATTTAAGACTCATGCTATTTAAATTTACGGTCAA
The DNA here is from genome assembly GCF_020536995.1 of Dreissena polymorpha. Taxonomy (NCBI): domain Eukaryota; kingdom Metazoa; phylum Mollusca; class Bivalvia; order Myida; family Dreissenidae; genus Dreissena; species Dreissena polymorpha. The sequence continues at coordinate 39,845,177 of NC_068368.1, read as the reverse complement.
TTGCCTCATATATATATATCTATATCTATATAACCCGCTTATAAAAGATACTCATATCAAATTGATTGGATTGTGATTATCAAGTCAATAAAAAAATATCTGCATTCATTTTACATTAATATATATACTTATGGTGGCTAATTGCTTTTATCACCTACCCTTTGTCGGATAAATGCGTGATATACTTACATTATTGAATATAATGGTCACCAATTTAACTACTCAACACCTAGTGTTCCACTAATATACTTACATTATTGATTCAGGGTACTTTCTTTGATGATTATATAATGGTCACCAATTAAACTACTCAACACCTAGTCCCTGGTCGTTTCGCACCTAATATGGGGGCGAAACGACCAGGTGCGAAACGACCAGGGCGGAAACGTCTTGGGGGCGAAACATCCGAGGACCTTTGAACCTATATGTCCGTAAAGACTTACCTTGTTACAGATTAACTAAATCCTCTTGATACATGTAAATGTTTTTATTCAATTGTTCACACCAATTTTGACACTCCTTATTTCAGCCTTATCTCTAGGTCTTTGCTCAACTCAAAATTAATCCACAGTTTGCAAATAAATGCTCCTAATGTTATTGTAAGCCAATAATAGGTGTCATTAACACCTCGTTGTAGGTATACCACCTCTATAAAAACCAATTTACCGAAACCTCCACGGCATTTACTATATAAATCAATTTACCGAACTTGTCATTTACCGAAACCTCCAGCACCCAATTTTCGCTAGACGACTGCATCATCTTATGCAATTTAATGGCGGAAGACTGTGGTATTGCGTTTTTGCATGGATTGAGTAACCATGATCTGATACGACATAGATTCACTGAAGGTAACCAAATTATAGTGAATGTTGTTTTGTGTCTAGCAGATTTTGCAATTTCAATTTCACCATTGAACATACAGTTGTATCTGTACATTTTTGACAATAAACTGTATAAAAATATTTCATCCTAGGTAAAAGAATTTGCAATAATCAAACTCCCAGCTACTGAGCCTGAGCTGTATGTCTACTCATAAAAGCTATTACGCATTCAAAAGAACAAAGCTAGAAAAACTTAAAAACCATGACTTTGTTGGAGTAATGGAAAGTATAGTTTGATGCGAAAATATGTTTGTTCCCATTCTCTCATTGAGTCTCTGTATGAACACAACTGGTTAAAATGCATGATAATCTCACCATAAATTTATTTTTGAATTATCATTATAATAATATAACAACTATTGAAATCTTGACACCAATTTATTTGCATTAGTTGCTACATATACCGATAAAGCCAATATAAAGCAGTCAAAGCTATGTACATAGTATGTGATTGTTTAATGAATACAAGTTATGTATTTAATAACTGGAATAACAAGTCAAACAAACAAGCAGATGTGGGCGAGAGTTGAAACTAAGTTCAATCAAAAAGCAACTAAAAACAGGACGGCAGAAAAGCTGGAAAAAAAGTGGCTAAACATGGTTGCCAAGCACCGTCTCATTTATACAGATTACATAAGAGACAGTGCATTGACAGGTACCATACCATACCATATTCTTTATTGCATAATACAGTGTTTATGGCAAACAGCCTCGGGTAGTCATCAATTAATTGCAAAATGAGAATAGAAATAAAAAAATATATAAGGAAAAGAATATTATAAATTTTAATGCTTTAATACCTCTAAAATAAGTACTCATTTTTTTGTTCATATGCCTTATATATCACTTTGAAAATAAAGTCCTCTTCATGTAAAGTATCAAAAAAATTGAGACTATCATGTCATTTTTAACAATGTTGCTTTTGTTTAATTTTGTTGTCAAGTAAAAACCTATTGGTAATGGTGTAACAATACACCTTCAAAAATTTAGTTGTTTGAATAAAGTCATTACACTGAGGTAACAAGTTTAAAATAAATCAAAAATAAAACTCATTTATGTTTGAAAAAGAATTCATAAATGTGGTTACATAATTTTAACCACACATCCATTAGGTCGTATAAATAATAAAAATATTTATTTTAGAAGGAGGTTGTTTAAACAAAAATCTACACCAGTCTTACCGGTACCCGTCCCCACTCTACCCCTATCAATCAAACAAAAGAATAACTCATTGTAAAAAAAATAGTAAATACCATTGTTACTTTGTACAAAATATTTTTTTTACAACAAAGGCTATCAAAAAGATTAACACTTCTCCACTTATTGATAATAAATTAACTCTATAACCCAAAGTACATTTATTTGCTCAGTCTTGTACATATGTCAAAGTATGACAAATGAATTGTCTTTGTCAGGTGTCACTGCAGCTGTCACGACAATGACCAACTCGAGGTGATGTCATTAGCAGAGCTGCTGAAGAGAAAGAAGATAATGCTTGAAATTTGATTGTTGAAAAAAAGTTGCAGTCACCATACATGTTTAATTTTCATTTTGATCATAAGCTTTTATTTTAGTTAATATCAAAATCCTTAGTCTATAGAAAAAATTCAAAACTTTTCAAAATAGCATTTGTTGTAATGAAAATTTAATGCATATTAACCATATTCTTGATTAAGGCGATCGATGCCATCCTTATCTAACCGATATCTTCTTACAACCTCAATGTTCGTGAGGTTCTCAAATGTGTCAAGCCTTTCGTTCATATCTACAAGTCAATAAATAAACAAGGTTTATATTCATTTATATTTTGTGTAAGAAAAATACACAAATAATAATATTAGAAACATTTTGTAATAATAAAATGTCAATTAACATCAGCGTCTACATTTGGGGAAAAAATAATCATGAACACATGATAGTGTGATGCATTGGGTTTCTAATTGCTTCATTAGGGTGGGTATCATTTGTCGGGTCAGGTATTGATGCTTAAAGGCTTATTTGATTTTTACAAACCAAAGTTCATTTCAAAGGCAATACGTATGTGAAAATGGCAATTCACCATCCGGTTACAAATAAAATATGAACATTTCAACAATGTTAACAACGTTAGGATGACAATAACTTAAAATAGAAACCATAGAAATACTATCATGTTTTTCTTTCGAATCAGTATAAAAGTTAAAATGGTATTAAATTGACATTTGATTACACTTTCTCCAATTGAATAAATGTTACCAATTCTAAATCCATACAGTGTTATACAATTATGAGCATTAAACCACAAAGCAACATAAATGATGCGCTTTTCCATCGTTATGTACCTATTTACATAGAAAACGTTCATTTGAAGTTTTCCAAAATGTACCGTAACTGACATGTCCGCCATATTTGTTATGATGGAAAGTTACTGTATCTACGGAGGTTTCGTCACTCAACAGTATCGTATTTTGTATAAGAGGGGAAGTGAATGTTTCGAAATACTATTAAATTGAATGATAATAATAAATAAATACTGTCAAAATATATTAAATAAATTGTGTACACACATTTGCGGGGGTAAACTTACGAAGATGGGTATTTATGTTTCGTAATTAGTTGCCTTTCACTAATTTAAAATGTAAACATTATTTACCAATGTTAAAATTTAACTTACCTGTGATGGTTCGACGTGAAATTCGATATTTGTTTTTATGAATCAACACAAAATGGCCGATACAAATTTTATCTAAGAAAATTCTATAAGTTTAAGACAGGTGTTGAGGTTTCTAACTTTTTTAGTAAAATTTGGCAACTCTTAGAAAATTCTAAGAGATTAGAACGTTTCTTAGACAAAAACTAAGAAAATATTACAGTTATAGTAAAATACTTAGAAAAAACGTGAATTCTTAGCGAATATTTTGTCTAAGAAAGTTTCAGAATACCGCCGCAGGTGTTCGGAAGCACACATACTCCCTATCGACGAATTAAATTAATTATACATAATACCTGTCATAATCGTTAACCAAAAGTTGTAATTTGTTTAAGCAAAGACCTATAGATTATGTAATCTATAGGTCTTTGGTTAAAGCAAAGCTGAGATAATTATAGCAGGGTAATACAAAGTACTTCAAATGAGATATTCAATTGCTAAATGCACCTTCTGAAATGTTCGAACACATTTGAATAGCGCGGAATAAATATTCTTGTCGTTAAATGAATGCTGAACTACGGTATTGTTATCTTATTGCCAAAAAATTAATTCGAAATGTGTATCTTACTTTTACTAAAATAGCACGCTGGGTATGGCGGTACTTCGATAACGGATGACACTTCTATAACTGAGAAAAAAAGCCACGCTCGAAAGGTAAGGTCGTCAGTTGTTTTTCAACTTTTATCCTTAATATTAGTTTTTGAGACACGGTAGATAGTGGAGTTGGTAAATGGGATACTATTTTGTATTGTGAAGAAATATTTCAAGGAAGAATGTAGATTTTTGTTCAAAGAGAGCACCCACCAAATGGCATCGAAAAACAGCATAAACTGAATAATCAGTATAGATCTACATTTCAACAAAATAAAAATACCTAAACATATTGCAATAAAGTGTTCCAATTCCAGCATGTAGAGTAACCACTGTGCTCTAAATACTGACATTTTCGCATGCGGCGTACGATCGTTAAGATAATATTTATGAAACTAACTTTATTAGCTAACAACCCGAAAGATGTGAATTATATTTAAATGAGAATCAGTTGTTATGGAATAAAAATAGGGTTTTCTTGTACGGAATTTTGAAAAAACTCGTATTAATAGACTATATATCATGCATATTTAATTGAATTATGGGTTTTATTTTGATCATTTATAATGGCCATAATTTAATACCATTATGTATATACGTGTCTTTTTCGAGTGAAAATAACGATAACAAACGGATAACCCTCTATGCAAATATAACTTTAACGTGTATTTGTCTTAATCTTATCAGATAAATTACACAAAACAATTATATCAGTGAAAATGCGCGGTGATACAGTGTTTTATACCACGCAGTAGCACGATATCATTAGTCCCTTTATGTTATAGACATAGCAACTATATTTGTGCAAATGCTGATACACAAAGCATAGCAGAATTGTTACTGTTGTTTAAAGTTTGATTTACTTAATGTATTGTATTGTAAAAAATATAAGATACTTTTCTGATTGCTACCGACCAATCGCAGACATAGCAAGTTGCGTAAACTGACCTAAAAGAAGTAATATTTTCGCTCGTTCTTTTTCAACTATTTTAACCTATCTCTACTCTAATATTCAATATCCGCTTGGGACGTTTAACAATTTGAACGCAATCTATAAATCAATTGAGAGCCCGAAAATATATGCGAATGATTATGTTCAAATATTATCCATGAACAAATAGATTGGTTGTTAGTGGTGTTGGTTGCTACAATACTTAAGGTAATCGCAATAATTATGGGTTGCTTGATTTCCATAAACTTTATTGGCATTGAATATGACACGTATATTATAATGAATGCAAACAAAAGCGGCTGTGAGCACTACAATCCACCATTCAATGCCTATAGTAGATTGAAAGGAACTTGTAATAGGGAATGAGCTAAAGAAATGTCTGCCAAGCACAACACTGATCAAAGTTATGCAATATAAAGGACCGAAACGGCAAACCAAACTGAAGCGACGGTTGATAATTAGCCAGTCATCTATAAGTTTTGTCCACTGAAAATAAGAAAACGTTATCGTTTTACTAGTACCAATTGAATTGGTACCCTGCCCAGCATCCTCAAATAGTTTGCTCAACTCAGAAGATAAGAGTTGAGTCTACACTCAGCTAATTGTCGGTCAGCTAACAAACAATCTCAAATATCAGATTTAATATCAGCTATTGTCCCTTTTGTATTTATAACGACGCACTAAACTTGTTCAAGTTATACGAATAAAATGTCTGTTCTGTTTTGTTGTAAGAATATGCACACATCTCTCCGCAAACTCAGGTTTGAGTCAGACTCAAAACTTTATAAAATAAAACGAATGTGATCACCTAATAGTATTTTTGTGATACAATGTCTCCGTGACGAAACGTTTGTTGAAAGTTTCACAAAGTTTCCAGTTTATGATCTATTGAATAATTTTATTTGCGAAGAAGATATTATATGTTCATTTGTTTTGTTTGAAACTATAAAAGAGATTTTGTTGTATAGTTTCACATTTTTAATTATTATTACAACGGTAAATCGCAAAGAACAGCTGGTATATTTTTTGGTCGCATAACATCAATACAAATCGATAGTTATTTCCTTATAATATAGGTTATGATACAAAAAACTTGTTTTATGAATTTCTTCGTTAATTTACGATTACGATCATTAGTCTTTAATCTTTAGTACATGAACATGCTCTGGCATAACGTACGAACTGCGAAATGTAAATACCATAGGATGGATCTTTAGGGATATTTAATCTGGTCTATGTTCCAACAGACCACTTACCAGCTTTAGTTCGACCACTTAGCAGGTATATAGATGTTAAAAACAAGGTAAATATTCGTCTCATTTTTTCTTTGAAAACGCCTAATCGGATATCTCGTTATCTCGTCGTATTGACGCCCCTTTTTCTGTATACTCAGACACTGGGGCGCTCAAATGACTTTTTATTCTAAAAGAACATATTATGAAGACTTTTGGCCTTAATTATTCCGTCTTTGTGACAAAACAAAGGCGATCTAATTTTCAGAACAGATATAACCTAAGGAACAGGTCAATTTTAAAACGGCGCTATAACAAGCCTGCATATGTAAAATCATTCCTTTTAATCTGTTCAGCCGTCATTTAAGTAGGGACTCTTTGTCATTTCTATATTAAGTTGGATATACAAAATAAACAATTCATTTGACACGTTCTAGTAAAACAATACACACCAACATATTGTTTCAAAGGAAATATTACGAAATCATTGACCTTTTGACATGGGTTGCCATAGTTTCTACATTTTTAAAAAAACGTTATTTTCTAAGACTTTATGTTTTTGAAACAAAGACCACATTTATTTGATAGAATGTTCTAAATACAAATTATTTATTCAAGTTGAATGAGAAGTATATCGTTAATTTCAAAATAGTGGTTATGGCTCGATCTATGGGAACGGCTTAATTGTTAGAAAAGGAGAATAATATACTATAAACAAGTCCCTTATATAAAAGATAAGTGGATCCTAAAATGTGCTTGAAGATCTCTCCTAGTAACGTCTATGGGTTTTTAACTTCTTAAACATCATGTTAAAAATTGTGTTCGTACATTAAGATCTTTTACCGAAAAAAAATCATTTTTGTGACAAGGACGTTTTAATTACATGTAAAATAACTAAACAACAGTTGCAACGTAGTGTTCCCTTTCATATTTCATTTAATTAATGTTTAAACGACAATAAAACAGTAAAGTGTTTCAGAATATATTATCATATGGTATAGTAGGTTGAGTACATTTATAGACACACACATACATAGATATATGATATATGTTGCATATGCCATTAGAGGGCTATGTTTATGTTTGTCATATTTTGCACGAAGTCAAATACCAGTATTTTTGAAAATGCACGAAAACACAATACACATTACAGAAATGTCAGTACGGAATTAATATTCATATTGAATAATATATCATACACATATATTGGAGTGCTATTCATTGTAAGTGTATGCATCCGAACGAATTCCACCCTAATTTTCGAAATCTACTTCGTATTGCCTTTGTCTTCGCACACAGATATCAAAATGAATACGTATGCCATTTATGGAAAATTAATTTATACAAACTTACAGAAAAAACAGGCAAGTTCTTGTAAAATGCACTTGTTTTAATATGTGTTTCCCGGAATAACAACTTTTGGGAAAAAAAACATAAATCTGCTGGTACAAATGAAGCTGACCCATTTACAATCGTTTGAAAATTACACACCGTATTAACCGTCAAAATTTAAAGTATGCTATCATTGCTTGATATAAAGGACAAGCGTTGATTGTACCGAGAGATTAGTGTTGATTTTTTCTAAACTCGTGCGTCTACGGGATCAGTCTATTGATAAGGATTCAGAATGCGGATGCGTATGACTTAAAACAACGCATTTTAACGAAATTAACGTGTTAATTGACCGATAAATACAAGAATATAAAATTATAAATGTTAACATGTTAAGATGATATGCTACTTGGATGATAGCTCTAGACTAGACCAAACACAAGATGTTATTTTTCAGCCCTAATATCACCAAAAAGTATGGTAAGTAGGTAAGTGACCGTTTTTGTAACTTATTCTATGATTCCCCACTTAAATAAAAAAGCATATGTAACATTCGTTTTGATTTCTTTTGAGTTAGTTTACATTCAATGTATGGAGTATTATTAATTGTAGCAACGATTAAACCAAACATAATATTCGGAACAAAAATTGTGGTCTGTTAAAGTTGTTGGAAACAAAGAACATTTCAATGCCGTTCTACGATGTCCTGAGGATGAGCTTATCTGTATTGGGCATGGTTTACGCGAAGCATTTGCAGCTTCGACGTTGTCCTTTGTTTCTACGAAGATGGGAGCTTATCAGGTTAGAATGATAATTCTGATATAAACAAATCACCAGGACACACATACAGTAAGAATTCTAATCGATTATCGAATTATATATATATATATATTCATGAAATAGAAAAACGAAATCTATGTTTTAAATAGTATATCTCTACAAACAGATCTGTTTATCTAGCTATTGTTGTGCGTTTCTGTGATATCAAGCTGATTTAATTTCATTGCATTAAAATGTATTTTAAAATATATATAGCAACAAATATTGGTTTGACGTTAACGACTAAGACATATTAAGGCATATAAACATGTTGAGAAAAATATTTCTTCTGCATTACGGCCATCAATTCAGTAAGCATTCTAACCATGGTCAACAACAAGTCGTCAAATGAAAAAAGGCAAATATAAACAAATGGGTACGATCGCCTAAAAAGTCTCTAGGCAGTCTCTCGTCAGTCCAAAATCATCGCGGCTCACTCGTTTTTCACTCACTTCATCTTTTAAACATTCTCTTCTCGAATAGCACTGATGATGCAGCAGGCAAACACGACACACAGTATCTGCAATGACACAAAGCACATTAATGACATGACACCTAGGATCTGCAAACACACCAAATACACCCATGACAAGACACGCAGTATCTGCAAAGATATCAAGCACACGCGTGTTACATTCAGATTTTTCCCTCTACGTAATAAATAAATATTGATTTCATGTGACAATATTTGCTTTTTACATGCAACACTTTATGTCTATGTAATAAAACATTACGAATATTTTTCATAAACATGTGATATCGCCTAATGAATGTTTTATTTTATTACTTTGTATTTGACTGACCAATCACGTTACGTAATTCTGTAATGTGATGTATCCGATATAAACAAACTTATGGTTTTATAATAAGGTTTGCGTTAATATTATCTTGATAAAAAATAAATCGTAAAAGCACGTGACGAAAGGATCTAACACTTGTTGTCATTTCATTCCATGATTTATTAAACTTGTCCAGGAAATGTGTAAGTAAGCTCGCCTTCTCGCCAAAGTTTCGAATACTAACCGCTTTCTATCATAATGTATGCACTCATTTTAAATAAATGAACGTAAGTATAAGCAGAAAAGGTGTTCGATGTAACTTACCTCCAAGACCAAGATGCCGGCAGCTATACCGATGACGACTCCGATGCGACTTTTCAGGTAGTCCTCAATTGAGGTCCAACACGCCTGAAAGTATATAAATGGTTACCAAACATTACAATAGTGAACCAATATTTAAATAAATGAACGAGTTAAAGCTTACATTTTCATTTATGACAGGAATATTGAGGGGGACAAATGGAGCATGTCAAATGGGACCGTTTGAAAAAAGGACCATGTTTAATGGGATAATATTCATCATGGCCATGCCATATGGGGTTATGTTACATGGGAACATGTCCAATAGATGATATTGTAAAGAATAATGCCTAATGTGATCATTGTAAATAGGATCCTGGTCAATAAGTTAACGCTCATTAGGATAAAGACAAGCGAGGTTATTTTAGATGGAATTATGTTAAATAGGATAATATTTATAAGGATCATATGGGTCGTGTATAATGATATTTGGTTGACGTGTGTATGGGATTATTTTCAATAGGATGATGTTCAACACGCCAAAAGCTTTTAAATAGTTAATGATCCCATGTTTTAATGATTAAAATGCATTTAATGAATGTGGAATCTTAAAATTACGATTGCGTTTGCATCGCGTGTCAAAAGTTGCATATCATCATTGAAGTGTAATTTACATAAATGAAGGATTTTAAACTGACCAGCGCATTTGTAAAGTGTATAGATTATGGCCAACAATCGTTTAAATGTACGCTTAAACATAATGGATTTTAAGCTTATTATTGATTTAAGCATTTGTTCGTGTATACGACATTGGCTATATTGGACCCCGTGCAGTAAACCGTTGCAGTGGAATCCGCTACATTGTTAGCTACGGAGTTTTTATAATCCTCAATGCTAACATAATATAATCGACAGAAAAATACGCTCGATTTAAATATTGTAAAGCTTTATATTACTAATTGGTGACTCTGTACATACATGTTTTAAAGATACAGTTTAATTAGTTAATCTTTAAATTAAATATGCTAAATATCTTCAGAAACGTGTCAATTTCCCCTGTTTCGAGCAATAATTATGGCTATAAATCATATTCCACACATTATTAATGCACCTCTTTTGGTAAAATTGATTAACAAAAAAAACAGCAGCCGTTAATGTCTTTAATTATGTACGCTTTGACTTGGTTTGTCGGTTAATTGTTTTAGCCGTTTTCTGTTAACTAACGCGCATACAGGACAGCTCCGAAGAGCTCAGCATTCATGAAAAGCAATCAGTTTACATCCTAAATGTTAACAAACATACAATTTGCCGAGCATTTTTAACAAAACAATCTTTATTCATAAGATGACCTCATGGTCAATATGCATTATGCTTTTATAAAAAAAAACGCACATATTTTTTTTTCTAGAGATTCAGCATCTGCGAGAATGGCATCTGTTCTAATTAATTATATTAATATAACTTAACGTTACCGTAATCGCTATGCCACAATGTTTGTTTAGACTCATAACATTGTTCTGTATCAAACCCCGGTCACATTCATTGTATTTCGTGTTGACGAAAAGTTATAAATTAAGATATTTTCATTTATCGATAAGTTGAAAGATAGTTCGCGTCGCGTTCTGACATAACTGGACTTAATGAATGTGCGTAAAGTGTCATCCCGGATTAGCCTGTGCAGTCCGCACAGGCTAATCAGGGACGATACTTTCCGCCTTAACTGGATTTTCGTGTAGTAGAGACTTCCTTTAAGCGAAAAATACCATAAAAACGTAAAGTGTCGTCCCTGATTAGCCTGTGCGGACTGCATAGGCTAATTATAAGTCACTGTTATTATGTGCATGTGAGCATCGGACCTGTTTTATATTAATTACACGAATGCAACAAACATAAAGGGCCGATGCAATACATTTACCACGAAGCATTATCAGGAGGGAAGTTATTGATACTAACTGCTAGTACTTTTTATTTAAAGGTTCATATTGCGCATTTGCATAGCTGGACTTTGTGTACATGTTATTCAGAAAGGGTTTATTAATACTATTTTTCCCGCGCCCAGAAAAAGCCTCCCTAGAACATTTTTTTCTTTACATAAACATTTATATATTACTTGGCGATAATAAAAAAAAACGACATAATATATGTTATGCAACCATTAATAGAACAATTTCGATAGAAAATTATATTTGTGAGAAGATAATACAGAACAAACCAAGTTACAGTTTGAATTGAAGGCCAGTCGATTTTGCCTTACACTCACCGTATTCTTATTGGAATTGGTGTCGTTCGGGACGTAGGGACAATTTGGGTCAATCGGATCATATAACTGGTCTTTCAAGAATGCGTCCTTGTCCTTTAGTTTGCAACAGGTGGGTGGGATTTCCATTGGGAAATTAATTAATGGGTTCACTGCCCTGTTCCATTTAGTTGCCCCGTTGAAATCTGTGTAGCTGTCGATACCACAGCACTGGAACTGTAAAACAAAGTAAAACAATACATTTCGGACTTTATTCGCAAAATAATTTATTTTTGAAATAAAACATCAATATATTCGCTTAAGAAAATTTTATATTTGAAATAGTGTAACATTATAGTAAAAAACAACAAAAGTGTAATTAACAATAATTCTTCCGTTTCTAAAAGTAAAATCATATGAGTCACCATTCAGGCTTTAGATAGAAAATTTCAGAATCTCTTCTATGTAAATACGTGTTTTAAGGCTTATTGATCACCCCAGGAAACCCGATACCTTGTGAGCAGTGTAATACCATTGGAGCAGTGTTCGTTATTCTAGCATGAACTTGCATAGGGTTAGTAAATTGGTAAAAATTAAAGCAGTTGTTCCCCCTAAATGCTTGATCATGGCCCATTTTGCACGATCTTCTACTTCAGGGAACCACTTTTCGCTCATTTTTTAAGAAAATTTGTCAGGATATTTTCTACATGTAGGCCAATACCTTTGTTATCAATATTAATACCAAGTCGATTCAAATTGGAGTTTGAAAATTTTATTTTTTCCAATTTACTAACCCTATGTAAGTTCATGCTAAAATACCGAACACTGCTCCAATGGTATTACACTGCTCACAAGGTATCGGGTTTCCTGGGGTGTTGATGATATTTTACCATTTTTGAGATATAAGTATTGTAACATATAGTAAGTATTGAATGTGATTTTGCTGTATAAAGATAAAACAAATATTTTATATCTTTCAAATTTTTTTAATATTGCCAAAACTGTAAATGTAATATAATTGTGTTTATTGTTACTTAGTCTAAAGCACGACTAATACAAGTATTTGCCCCCCCCCCCCTCCCCACCATCGATTCACACACTGAAACTGTGGAAGCGTAAAAATAATCTTACAGTGATTACGCTAGCTTTACCATGAATGGTTCTCGAAACAATCAATAACTATTCATGTCTTTAAATATAAGATGATTCGTTTTCGTTGGTAAGGTTCATTCTTTTACTCAACGGCTACTTACATACACTTTGGCGTAATCCAGGCCCAGCGAGAATTCCTCGTTCGTGTCCACCTTCCCCTGATACGTGCTGATAATGCTCTCTTTGAGGAACGATTTCACCTCCGTGGTAACCTGGACATACAAGACAACGCGAATATTAAAATCTTATTTATGATTGCATGTGGGGCTTTAAATATGCAGCCCGAAAGTATGTTTTCAATACAAATCGCTTCTTGCGGATTTTCACATATTCAAAACGAAACAACACAAATACACGATTTAACTTGTGTATTTTATGTTTCTACATTTCCTAGGTAAACATATATATTAGATATTACGTTTGTCAGTAGAATAGTGCTGAATATACGCATTGAATAGCTTTCAATTCACTTTCCGTATGTTTCATCAAAAAGTTTTCATACTTGATTTTTATATGAAAACGATGTTTCGTTAAGATACATCACCTGTGTAGCGTCCCTTTACAATATCATACATTGCGAGTCCTTAAAAAAGACCAAAGGTATACATAGTATACAGTTAGATCATATTTTTACAGTTTCCTTTTCTTAGAGAAGTTCGCTGTTGTATCCGTGGAGATCTTTACCTTACCTTGTAGTTTGAGTATATATGAAAAACGTTTTAAAAACTGCAAACGCTGGCATCAAACACTTGAACATAATTGTGCTGTTAACTAACAAGACTATTTCTATAAGTTTGCATCTTCAATTATGTGGAAAGTCCAAACACATTTATTTTAACTCACCTTTCCCCTGAATGAAGCTGCAATTGCAATAGCTGCAATCTCCAGAATAACTATCAACAGCAGGAATATGGCGTACTGAAAATGTAGGGATACCATTTGAAATCAAAAGAAAACAACAGAAAATAAGATACAAAGTGCGCAGCTAATCTTGCCTCACAGGTAAATGATTTGTATATCTGAATGATTTGTATATCTGAATGATTTGTATATCTGAATGATTTGTATATCTGAATGATTTGTATATCTGAATCTGATAGATGATAACTTGTTTGTATTTAATGATACAATAATATGCATCTAAATAATTATTCTTCAGTTTTGTGCATTCTTTAGACGAGATTGATGTTTACATTTAGGTTTTGTACTGATACATATATGAGCCGCTCCATGTGAAATGTGAAATAACGGACAACCTATGTGGTTATAGTTACTTGTGATAACATTTGTAAGAGCTGATAACTTCACGTTTCTTCCAATTCAAATAGAATCCGCGATGAATACCGTAATAAAAATATGCAAAAGGTGTAAGAAAGCATTTAATTCTGAATACGGTTTATACTAAATATAGACTTTTTTATGACCTTATTTATAACAACATTACCCAGAGATGTCACATACCAAGCACAGCAGGCACTGGCTCTCTTTAATGGCACCACAACATCCGAAGAATCCGATTACCAGAATGCAAGCCCCGCCCACAAGTAACACAATGGCTGCAGATTCCAGTAGTCCTGAAATTATGAAAAAAGTATCGGTGTTAGTAAAATTGATGATCATGTTATTAAGAATAAATATGTGTATTCCTGTGTGTGAAAATATTAAAGGTACGGTACTTAAAAAGACTTTTGAAAAGGAGTCCGTGTTTTATGACAGAGTTCTTACGTCTGTTTTGTTAAGATAGGATACTCAAAATAGGTATCGAAATCACGATCTCCAGTATTGTTGTATATGACATGCAAACAACACTTCATAATAAATGATAATACTTAATAATTAAATAGCCTTTTATGTTTTAATGAACACATGTACCACTGAGACATGGTCCGCTCTAATAAATAATTCAAGACAAATCATTAATGTGAAGATTCTAAAATCAATTTTCAAAATTTTACGTAACGCATAAATTTAAAGTAAACATTCAGATTTATAAAATAAGTGTAAATAATAATACTAAAAACTAAGGCATCCATTAATCTCAAAATACCACCAAATTAATAATCTTTGCAAATCTGTGTTTGGCGAACTAGGCGAGTTTTTCAATAGTGGACCGTCTTGTCCATTCTCATAAGTTCACCCACGGCAAGCCACAGAGTATGTGTGAGCTGGGGTTATGCAAGTATTTATGCGACCGTCCAACCATCGCCTTGATTGTGTACATTTTAATAGGTAAGTTGTCAGATTCTTTTGTAATCATGCTGTGAAAATTTGCACCTAGTGCGGGCTAATTTTTTTTATATCTCTGTGCTACTCTTAGAAACAGGTGAGTTGGTTAAATACCTGAAAACAAAAGCTAACGGACTAACCTACGACATCGAAGTTTGAACTCGCTGCGCCAACTTTGGTCAAGACATTCATCTTATTTTTGTCGGCAAGGGCTCATATTCCAAGACCAAAAGCTGCCGCGCCCAAAACCTTTCGAAAAAAAATGAATAAATGCATGAATAACAAAAGCTATTCCAAAAATAAATTAATCATCATCTATCTACGCAATATCATCTTCAACCATCCTCACCTCAATCGTCGCCATCATCAACATCATTAACGCTTCATAATAAAGAAAATTAGGATCAACCAGATTAAGAATCATCAAACTTAGTGCAAGCAATCAGTATAGCATTCTCAAATATCATATAAGGCAGCATTAATGGCATTATGCCATCAAGTGTCCATGTAAATTGTAACTTTCATTGAATGAGAATGTACTCACGAAAAATATGAAGTTGATTACGAACAACAGATATTTCATCATCTTCTTCCCACAGCTTAATTCAACCATTTTGTATCTGAAACATGAAATTTTGAGTTAACTTTTTGTAACTACTACTACTACTACTATAACCACTACTACTCCTACCACTACTACCACTACTACCAATACTACCACTACAACCACTACTTCCACTACTACTACTACCACTTCTACTCCCTCTACTACCAATACTATCTCTACTACTAGTACTACCACTACTACTACTACTACTACTACTACTACTACTACTACTACTACTACTACTACTACTACTCATACTACTACTACTACTACTACTACTACTACTACTACTACTACTACTACTACTACTACTACTACTACTACTACTACTACTACTACTACTACTACTACTTCTACTACTTATACTACTACTACTACTACTACTACTACTACTACTACTACTACTACTACTACTACTACTACTACTACTACTACTACTACTACTACTACTACTACTACTACTACTACTACTACTACTTATAATAATAATAATAATACTACAACTACTACTACTACTACTACTACTACTACTACTACTACTACTACTACTACTACTACTACTACTACTACTACTACTACTACTACTACTACTACTACTACTACTACTACTACTACTACTACTACTACTACTACTACTACTACTACTACTACTACTACTACTACTACTACAACTACTACTACTACTACTACTACTATCACAATCACTACCAATACCACTGCCAATACCTCAACCACTACCACTACAACTGCCACTGCCATTACCACTGCCACTGCCCCTGCCCCTGCCCCTGCAACTGCCACTGCCCAAGCTGCTCCCGCTAACTTTACGCTGCCGCTACCGATATCGCTACCGCTACCGCTACCGCTACCGCTACTACTACTACTACTACTACTACTACTACTACTACTACTACTACTACTACTACTTCTACTACTACTACTACTACTACTACTACTTCTTCTACTTCTACTACTACTACTTCTACTACTACTACTACTACTACTACTACTACTACTACTACTACTACTACTACTACTACTACTACTACTACTACTACTACTACTACTACTACTACTACTACTACTACTACTACTACTACTACTACTAGTACTACTGCTGCTACTACTACTACTACTACTACTACTACTACTGCTGCTGCTACTACTACTACTACTACTACTACTACAACTAATTCTACTACTATTACTTTTACTTCTACTAGCTTTGTTCTGCAAACCATATATAAAATGACCAAATTATTATTGATTTAGAACAGTTACAATGTGATTACTTCATTGAAACTCAGGCTTTTAGTTGCGGTCGTAGTGGTAATCTCTGTTTTATAACTCTAAACTGTAGTTAATCTGATTTCCGATCGTCGGTGATCATATGTATAATGTGCAAACTATCAGCTTGTATGCACGTCGATGTACACGCCTTTTAATGTATGTATGTTTCAAATTAACATAGGTTATTTGTGACTCCCCAACACTGTTTTGTTATCAACAAGTTAATGTTGTTTATAAAAAACTTTCACCACTTGTAAAATTGAAAGTTAATGCGAAATAATATATCTAACATGTGGGCATACGATGGTAATAGAATACTTATACAGTAAGCTTAAGTATGAAATACATGTTTCAAGGTTTTATCCGCAAGTAAATTAATAGGGATACATTTCGTGTAAGATGCGTGATGATTGTTCATCTTTAAGGATGTTCGATCGTTTCCACTTTACGTTAATTGATATACTATATCGTAAAAATTAAAAACCTTTATATATTTTCACGGTTTCAAAAGATAAGGTTTGAATAAACGAGTGAAAATTATAGTTTTACTGTTCTGATTATGCGCCAATAAAATTTCGGCATTTACAAATTTTCGAGATTTACTGAAATGAAACCAAGCATTCGATTGCTTGACGTCACTTTGTGATCTACATCGATGAAACGCTTGCTACCGCTTGAGACATTATTTTTGGTGGGAATACAAGCGTCTATTCATAACCAAACGATAATTTGTCAACAATGAGATACTTGGTTTTCATATTGAATTTTGCTTAATTATTTTCATTTATAATGGCTCATTTGGATTTAAGTAGTGCAATACCAACAGTTATTAGGGAGGTCATGCTAAACAAATAACATACATACAAATGAAAAACACGCTGTTTTTACAGTGAACAGTAAACAATAATATGCTTGTGTGTATGCATAATTTAAAATTCTTAACATCAACAACCCACAATAATTTATTTTGAACCATTTGTAACTGGCATGTTCAACAAAGAAACACATCTTCATAAACAATAAAGCTATGTACAATATTGCTTTCAGCTACAAATTTCAAACATTGTTCACAATACACCTACGTCGAATCTTGAGAATACCTCATGCAGCTCATCGATTTTGTCATTGATACACAAAAACATTTATTATGTGATGAAATGATACTTTTATTACAATTATGTTGTCGCTTTAAATTCAATACAAAGACACATGGAACTCGCGACAAAAAATCAAAATGCAACTCAAGAATGTTAGCTTTGCCCACCCAGTTGATTAAGCAACTATTCTCAAGAGCTAGTCGTGAGGATTTTAATATAAGATAAATCACTTCATATTGTAAATAGTTGATAAAAAAACTCAGTGATAAGAAATCCAGTGGTTGTGATAATTCAGAAAGTGAATGATTGCCTATTTGCGTTGATTTCACACTAAGAACCCAGCCGTTAATGTAGACTGCTGTATTCTGTCTGCGCGTGTTACTCGGTATAATGACGAACATTGATTTTTGTAAATCTAACGACTCAACCGCTTCTATTGTTTGCTAATGGATTATGAGGTTAAGAGTTAGTGTTCATCATTTCATCTGGTACTATTTCGTGCGTGTCATTTTAAATACACATAGATCCAAATTTATGTCATCATTCTATCGCATTGGCCTTATGTTATGTCTGTTATTATTCTTTTACATGTATAGAGTCTCGTTTTTAACATTTTTAAAAGGCTTAATAAATAGATTATAAGGTTGATGACTTTTGGTATGATGTGATATACGACCTGTCCAATATATAGCGGGTTCTAATTCTCGGAAACCTCGCTTTTTCATAAGCATGACCAGCCTCGTCTGATTAACTATGTTATCAAAAGTCACCAACCGTATATACTCTATATGTGTCGTGTTTTGAGAAAACTGGATATAATGCATGTGCGTAAAGTGTCGTCTCAGATTAGCCTGTGCAGTCCACATAAATGACTCTAAATATATTCTGATGACTAATTGAAGGTACCAACAGCCAATATCACACCTGTCTGGAAATTCAATGTTCACATTAGTTGTATACATGTACCTGTGTCTGGTACATTCCTGTTTAACCATTTACCACTTAGATACCTATTTTGACACATATGTAGTCCCTTAGAAAGTTACATTACATTAAATTAAACACCTTTCTTACTGGATTCAAGTTTTAAAGGCTTCTGATGATGATGTCCAACCCTTAGATACTGATGAGCAGCAAACAGCATAAAACCTGAAGAGGCTGCGAGTTACTCGCAGGCTGTTCTGGTTTTATGCTGTTTGCACATAGCCATTGTTACTTTGCTTCTGAGTGGGAAAGGGTTAAAATATCACTTGAAAGCAGTTCATTTGTGAATTTTTACTTTATATACAAATACACCTAAACCATTTGGGGCAAACAACTATTTTTTGGAAGGCATATCATTGAACTGAAATAAAAACATACTTCATATGAGCTGTGCTTTAGCAAAACCTGTTTTATGCATGCGCTTTAAGTATTGTCCCAGACTTGCCGGTTTAGTTTGCGCAGGCTAATAAGGGATGACGCTTAACTCTTGACTGGAATTTCAGCTTTAAAGGAAGTGGCCTTTAAATGAAAGTCCAGTCTAGGTGTAAAGTGTCATCCCTGATTAGTCTAGGTGTAAAGTGTCATCCCTGATTAGTCCAGGTGTAAAGTGTCATCCCTGATTAGTCTAGGTGTAAAGTGTCATCCCCGATTAGTCTAAGTGTAAAGTGTCATCTCTGATTAGTCTAGGCGTAAAGTGTCATCCCTGATTAGTCTAGGTGTAAAGTGTCATCCCTGATTAGTCTAGGTGTAAAGTGTCATCCCTGATTAGTCTATGTGTAAAGTGTCATCCCTGATTAGTCTAGGTGTAAAGTGTCATCCCTGATTTGTCTTGGTGTAAAGTGTCATCCCTGATTAGTCTAGGTGTATAGTGTCATCCCTGATTAGTCTAGGTGTAAAGTGTCATCCCTGATTAGTCTAGGTGTAAAGTGTCATCCCTGATTAGTCTATGTGTAAAGTGTCATCCCTGATTAGTCTAGGTGTAAAGTGTCATCCCTGATTTGTCTTGGTGTAAAGTGTCATCCCTGATTAGTCTAGGTGTATAGTGTCATCCCTGATTAGTCTAGGTGTAAAGTGTCATCCCTGATTAGTCTAGGTGCAAAGTGTCATCCCTGATTAGTCTAGGTGCAAAGTGTCATCCCTGATTAGTCTAGGTGTAAAGTGTCATCCATGATTAGTCTAGGTGCAAAGTGTCATCCCTGATTAGTCTAGGTGCAAAGTGTCATCCCTGATTAGTCTTGGTGTAAAGTGCCATCCCTGATTAGTCTAGGTGTAAAGTGTCATCCCTGATTAGTCTTGGTGTAAAGTGTCATCCCTGATTAGTCTAGGTGCAAAGTGTCATCCCTGATTAGTCTAGGTGCAAAGTGCCATCCCTGATTAGTCTAGGTGTAAAGTGTCATCCCTGATTAGTCTTGGTGTAAAGTGTCATCCCTGATTAGTCTAGGTGCAAAGTGTCATCCCTGATTAGTCTAGGTGCAAAGTGTCATCCCTGATTAGTCTAGGTGTAAAGTGTCATCCCTGATTAGTCTAGGTGTAAAGTGTCATCCCTGATTAGTCTAGGTGTAAAGTGTCATCCCTGATTAGTCTTGGTGTAAAGTGTCATCCCTGATTAGTCTTGGTGTAAAGTGTCATCCCTGATTAGTCTTGGTGTAAAGTGTCATCCCTGATTAGTCTTGGTGTAAAGTGTCATCCCTGATTAGTCTGTTCATACTGCTCAGGCTAATCTTGGACAACACTCCACGCACATGCATTTGGCGCGTTTTGCCAACAGTGTTTCTCTCTTGTTAAACCATCTTCAATATCTGAAATAAAAAAACACACACAGGACTCTAAATTTTGACACACTACTCTAGACATAATAAGTAAAATGTTTATTTTTAATTTACAAAAACAAAAAAAACAACAATATATGATAATATTTGTAAAGGCTTTTGAAATCGAAACAGAGTCAATTTATTCATGATGCGCCGATGTATGTTTTTTGCATTTTTACATTAAATTAATAATGTGCGTCACATAAAATGTGTTTCTTTGTATTATTTTATTACCTATATACGTTCAACTGCACTACGCTTATGTACTTTATATGCTTTAGATTACCAGTACATTCCGGATACAAATAAATCGTCAATCACATAGTGGTACATGTTTTGTATTTTGTCTGCATGTTAACGTCAAGTTGATCCAATTAACGCCCACGAATTCTGAACAAAAAATCACACAAGCAAATTGGTAAAACTTCACTATCTCCCGCCAAAACAAAATTGTGTGACAGACTGACGGACTGGCGGACAACGCCAATGCTTTATCCCTCCGCCTGTGACGGGGGATACAAATGGATTATTTTCATTTAAAAGTTCAACTCCAGTTGCATCAGAAGAAGAGAAACATATTGAGTCTCGTTTTGAGAAAACTGGTCATAATGCATGTGGGTAAAGTGTAGTACCAGATTAGCTTGTGCAGTCCACACAGGCTAATAAGGGACGACACTTTCCGCTTTTTTGATTTTTTCGTTTAAATGAAATCTCTTCTTAGCAAAATTCCAATTAAGGCGGAAAGTGTCCCTGTGCGGACTGCACCGGCTAATCTGGGACGGCAATTTACGCACATGCATTATTCACAGTTTTCTCACAACACGAAACAAATTTATGAAGAGGATGTCATTTTATTCATGCCTAGTGACAAGTTTGCCCAACAATAAGGCACATAACAAGAACACCCGACACTGACATAAACATATGAAAAATAACTTGGGTCAATGCATCACTTACATATTTTATATGAAAAATAGCTTAGGTCAATGCATGGTAATTTTTTTTTTCAAATCTCACACAGCCGCAGGTGCATGTTTAGATTGCAAATATGCGCAATTTACATCGGAAAACACTCAAAAAGAGGTTGTTTCGGTTTTCAATAAACCACGTGAAAGTTATAATATTCCAGTGTGTTAACATTCTTAATTTAAAACCGTTTGCTAATGATACAATCGATATTGCATGATTGTAAACGTTCAAATTGTGTAGTATGTTTTTCTTTCAAGAACAAATCTGTTCGAATGATCGACATGCGTGTGATTGACATTTTATATGACTACGTTAACCTGAATGAAGTTCATATGATCGAGTGTCACATGATTTGTGTTCATTTGATTGACATTCTGAGGACTTCTTGTGCCCAAATCTCACACTTTTGATATTCATTATAGCTACAGTATACTTTTTCCAATTTCGTCGACAAAACTAAGTCATAGATCATTTTTTAGCATACATGAGAAATCATGTCAACAAAACAATGCAAGCGCCAAAAATCTTGTTTTTAAATCGTTGCTATTTCTTAAAGTATCTAACCACGAATATTATATGGGCTACCTGCCTCCCATAAAAGGCCATCGGATCTTTTAATACGTTTAATCCAAGCGTTTTTTCTTGAGTTTTATTATTCCTGCGCGCAATCTTCTTCAAACCAGTTTACACCATACAAATAGCAACCCTTGTTTATTATTTTTGTATTTGAAATCAAGTCAAGAATGCTTACGTGTTAATGTTAAATCAATGCTGAACATGTTTAATTTGTCATTTTATTATCGTTGGCTCAGGTGGCGTTAGTGTTCAACGATTGAAATACGAAATAATGTTTTCAACTGTATCATTTTAACAGCATTTGAAACATAAACCGATATTAACACTACGATGTATGACCATGGACTATTTAATAGTAACGATAATCTTTAAAAAAAACATTTGTAATAAATACAAGCCTTTATACTATACAATTTCGTTTACTGATGTACACATTTAAATGTATTAAGCTTTATCTTCTATTTTTACATCAACACAGATGACGGATGTGAACAATATTCCACAAGTGATATAAAACACCATCTACACTTCTCGAAAGATATGTTATAAACAATTTGACTTGAGGATGGTTTGAAATGTGCCATTTAAAGCTTTTGATTGACAAAGTAAAATTCTGAACTAAACACCTCCAGTCTAAAATGAAAGATGTTCACCCCATATGGGCTCGAATAACTTACATTTGGATAAAATAGTTATTGCCTAAACAACTTGACCAATCTGGGCTATATATTGTAATATTGTCTAGTTTTTTCCCCCCAAGCAATCCACGCTTTTTTCAGCAGAAACAGTCAAAAGTATCCAAGCGTTTCGCGTTTGTTGTTCTTTATAACCGTATCCGTTTAAATAATGAATACTCAAAAAAAAAAATGTTTTCCGTGGGAGTCTGCGTATTAATAATATTTCTATCCAAATGTTCTTTTATATTTTGAATCTTTGACAATATGTTGGGAAATGGTAATTTTGACATTCAGTAAACAAGCCCCTGTAATTCCTACGCTCGATTGGTCATGTCGGCTCGGGTACTACTTACATGTACCCCGGGTACTCATAAGTATACTTACATGTACCCCGGGTAAGGTAAATATACTAAATCGTACCCGGTCGATATTAGACTGTACCCGAGTTGTATTCCTGCCCAAAATCCGATGTCGTAAAACGCGCTACAGATTATTTTAAACAAACTTCTCTTATATAAAAACTGCATCAACATGTTTGTTTTTTGAGTATGAGTTTCGATAACATAGAGGTCATTTTACAGAAAATTGACATAAATGTGAAAATAATTCATTAAAAATTATAGCCGACAACGACCGATTTAGCGTTAAATTCCCCGGGTACGTTTTAGTATATTTACCGTAACCAGGGTACATGTAAGTATACTTAAGAGTACCCGGGGTACATGTAAGTAGTACCCAAGCCGCCAATGACAAATCGAGCTTTAATTCCACACAAATGAATAAATCATTTATGTGCTTTTCTTGTATCGTCTAGACGCAAATCTTTAATGGTATCAATAGATTTTGTGACATGTTTTTTATTAACGCATGTTTACATTGTATTAGACATACCGTCATATAAGTTCTTAAATATATATTGGATTTGATGTGTATGTAAACTTCCTGGTTTATGGTTTTAAGACATCGTATTGTTATGCATACATCCAAATACGTAAAATAATAACTACAACGCTTTTCATTGATATGAAATTTGCAAAATACGTTCGTCATCAACCTGCCGATAAAAATACGCCATTCATTTTTCAGAAGCATCATCGCTGCACTGGTCGCGCGTTAAGGTCAAAACATTGGTGTAAACATTCGATCTAAAAAACTCCAGTAAAAAACTAAAACCAAAGAAAAAAAAAGTAACCCTCAACTGGACTCGAACCACTGACCTCTTGAGTAAAAATCTAACGATAAGCCAATTCGGCAATCCTTTCTCATACAATGACGGAAGTATTTTATATTTTATATAAGCAATCCTCGTAGTGTAACAAAATATAACGACAACAACAAAACTCTCAAAATTATTCAATCGTTTCGCGTTGCAACGCTTTATAATTTTCAGGTTTTTAAATCGTTCAAAGATGCATATTATTTATATTTTAAAGAATGGTAAATGTTCAGTAGGACTGTTTCCTCACAAATGTAATAACTACAACACAAATTTGCGATTCTGATTTTTTTATAATTTTGTCAATTTACCAAAACGTAAAAAGGTCCCTTTAAAGGAGTACTGACATCCGTTAGTTATCTTAAAAATAGTGAAGTAACTTTTTTATTCACCAAGCTGTAACTATATCATATGAGCATATCAAATACGTTTTATTTACCAACACACATTTAAATGTGTTATCAGTCATTTAATGTGTATGCCTTTATTCCTTTTATGGCAACCGATGCGATTTAAAAAGCTGCTTATACCTTTATAATTTGCAAAATAATATTTGCTACCCATACATATTATCTTATTCATATTACGTCTCCTTCTACACATGCTGCTGTTGTTGCTGAAGATGATGCTACGACTAACACCACTTCAATACTTATTTCGTTATAAGTTATGCACACGTGCTGTTTTCGATTAAAACTATTTCATCCCCATACATATTGCAGACCTAACTTGATGGAAAACAACTCTGTTTTACTAAAATGATTTCACGATATGAATTAATTATCTTGTCAGCGCAAATGGAGACAATTTAACTGACTCTTCGTTTTTCATCGAACCTTAAAAACACACATTTAAGTTCAGATTGAATACATGATTGAGAGATTAACCCATGTATGCCTAGTGGACTCTCCCATTCTTCTCAATTGGATCAATTTATTTCCAAAATTAGGGATATCTAGTATACGTATTTCTATACTTAGAATATTTCTTACAGAAATTCCTTTCAGCAAACAGCGCAGACCCTGACGAGACGCCGCATCATGCGGCGTCTCATGTGAATCTACGCTGTTTGCCAAGGCCTTTTTTCTAGACGCTAGACATAAATGGGTTAAAGCGAGAAAATAATCTGCATTAAGACGAAAAGAGTCACCTGCTAACAGTATTTTGTTTGACGATGGCAATTATTGACTGCTATATAATTTTCCAAGTTTTGGCTATACAACGCATTGTCGTAAACGAACATACTCACTCGATTACCATTAAACATTTGGAAATACAAATGAGCAGTGTTCTATGAAAAACGGATTTAATGCATGTGCGTACAGTGTCGTCCCAAATTAGCCTGTGCAGTACGCACTGGCTTATCTGGGACGACACTTTCCGCTTTTCTGATATTTTTCGTTTCAAGAAGGTCTCTTCCAAGCAAAGCTCAAGTTTAGGCGGAAAGTGCCGTCCCTGATTAGCCTGTGCGGACTGCACAGACTTATCTGTAACGACACTTTACGCACATCCATTAAAAAACCTGTTCGCAGATTACGGCCCAAATTAAAAAGAAACGTACTTTTCTGCCACTTTTTAATATTGTATTCTTTGTGCCGTGAACATGACCCATGCTAGTAAATGCAAAATTAACTTGAATCATTTTATCAAAAATATGGATGCGGCAGTGTATCTAGGGATGGCTAAAATTAAAGAAAAAAAAAAGAATAATATACCATAGGTCAATTCATTTATTTAGAAAATTGTTGATTCTAAATTAAGCTTCTGTACATAGAACTTCTATGGACTGTTTTTACTTCGTACATATCATATAACACCATGTTCTTGCATGAAGGTCTTAAATCACAAAATGCATATGTATACTTGTAACAAGAACGTGTTAATTAGATTCAAAATAATAATGCTCTAAAACAAGTTTATCGACGAGTGTGCCTTTTGATATTTCGCATAATTTACATTTTATAAAGACAATTCAAACAGCTGATCAGAAGTGTTTCAGCATATACTCTCACATTTCATATAATTCCAGTAACTTAATAAATATTTATACAAAAGTAAAACCGTGAACATTTTGAATATTTTGCATATAGTCCAATATATTATTTTCTTGCCTCCTCGATTTAATAATTAACACGCAGACATGTAAAAACAAAAACAATATTAGTATAAAAACAACAGAAAACAAATATTGCATTATATTTGGATGTTTGTACATGCCTGCCAACGAATTCCACCCTACTTTTTGTAAACTTTTACGAATTGTCTTTGTCTTCTTTCTCCCAGATAAAGGTTTCAGAATGAAGAAGTAAGACATTTGTGGAATATTTATTTATAAATATTCAAAAGTTATACAGAAAAATACAAGATCTTTATAGTTAATATTTGTTTTAATAAACAAGAAATTTGAATTTTTATGCGTAAGAATTTAAAACAACGAAGGCTTTTGCTACGCATCAGAGCGAAACTCGGTGTTTATTGACCGATGAATATAGAAAATATGATTTATAAATATTTAAATGTGTAAATGATGTGCTACCTTAAGGAAAAAACATAGATTAGACGAAACATAATGGGTAATTTATTTCCACTTAAATAGGCAAAAAAGTCGGGTAGGTAAGTAAACAACATTTGTTTTTTGATAACTTATTTTATGATTAACAACTTAAATTATTATATTTAACATTCGTTTTTGTTCATTTTGAATATAAAAGAATATTATAGAATATTGCAACAATTAAAGAAAGCATAAAAGTCGGCACAAACATAAGGGTAGGTCTAGTTAGTGGAAACAAAAAATATTGTATGCCGTTCCATGCTGCCCGATGTTCGGCTATTCTTAACAGAACAGAACAGAACATAATATTTATGTTGACTTAAGCAAAACAAGCTTATCGTCGTATACAAATACATGATAATTTTACAGACATACGTGGTGAATATAAATTATTACAGTGATCAAATTACATACATCAATTAATAATTCAGGGAGAGAGTGAACGTGTTCTAATTACAAGTTACAATGTGACATGGAATACATATAGGCATTACTACATTTGATACATCCATGATTTACAAACATCATGTAACAAGAATAGAACACTAAATTGTTAATATAAGCTTAAGTTCTTCTAAACATATCATGTGAAAATAAACAAATTGTTATCTCATTTTTTTAAACACGTTATACAATAGATGGCTAACTGTTTTAGTGTCTTTGTCTTACTACTATTTAGGAGTTTAATTAATTTGTACATACTATGTCGTTTGTATTAGTCGCTTAACGATCGGTCATGGTTTTCGCAAAACATTGCGGCGCGTACTTTCTCATTTGTTTATATGAATATGAGAGCGAAGGATAACTCTTATCTAAAAATAAGGCAACAGTTCGCATTAAGTAACTATTTCAATCGATCATCGAACATAATTAAAATGTATGCAATAGAAACCTTTTAAGAAATAGCTAATGATAATGTAAAATCATAAGCACTCTATGTTTTAAATATTTCACCCCTACAAAGGCATTCATCTTTTTATATAGCTATTGTTGTTCGAATGTACCCAAGCTAATTTTGTTTCATTAAAATGTATAAAAATATTATTACAAAGTATAACTATTGCTTTGTCACAGACGTGAAGAATACCCCCACATGCCTCATTGACACATAATATTTTGCATGTCGTCTTCACAAAAAACAGCGGACACCATGCTCAATTTTTAAAACGCACTAAGTGACCCCTTGACCTAGTTTTTGACCCAGAAAGGCCCATGTTCTAACTTGGCCTTAAGATCATTTCCATAAAACTTCTGACAAAGTTTGGTGAAGATCGGATGTAAACTACTTGAATTAGAGAGCGGACACCATGCTGAATGTTAAAAAACGCACTAAGTGACCCCGTGACCTAGTTTTAGGCCCGGAATGGCCCATGTTCAAATTTGTTCTAGAAATCATTTAGATAAAACTTGTGACCAAGTTTGGTGAGGATTGGATGAAAACTACTTGAATTATAGGGCGGACAACATGGTGAGGTTTAAAACGCACTAAGATACCCCGTGACCTAGTTTTTGACCCGGCATACCCATATTCAAACTTGACCTAGACATCCTCTAGATACAACTTCTGACCAAGTTTGGTGAAGATTGGATGAAAACTACTTGAATTAGAGAGCGGACAATATTGTGATGTTTCAAACGCACTAAGTGACCCCGTGACCTTGTTTTTGACCCGGCATGACCCATGTTCAAACTTACCCTATACATTATCAAGATACAATTTCTGACCAATTTTGGTGAAGATTGGATAAAAACTACTTGAATAAGAGAGCGGACAACATGGTGAGGTTTAAAACACACTAAGTGACCCCGTGAATTAGTTTTTAACCCGGCATGGCCCATGTTCGAACTTGACCTACACATCATCTAGTTACAACTTCTGACCAAGTGTGGTGAAGATCGGATTTAAACTACTTGAAATAGAGAGCGGACAACATGCTCAATGTGTAAAACGTACTAAGTGACCCTGTGACCTAGTTTTTGATCTGGCATGGCCCATGTTCGAAATTGGCCTTCAGATCATCTAGATAAAACTTCTGACCAAGTTTGGTGAAGATCGGGTGAAAACTACTTGAATAAGAGAGAGGACACCATGCTGAATGTTAAAAAACGCACTAAGTGACCCTGTGACCTGGTTTTTGACTCGGCTAGACCCATGTTCAAACTTGGCTTTAAGATTATCTAGATACAACTTCTGACCAAGTTTGGTGAAGATCGGATGAAAACTACTTGAATTAGAGAGCGAACAACATGCTGAATGTTTAAAACGCACTAAGTGACCCCGTGACCTAGTTTTTGACCCGGCAAGGCCCATGTTCCAACATGGCCTAGACATCATGTAGATACAACTTCTGACCAAGTTTGGTGAAGATCGGATGAAAACTACTTGAATTAGAGAGCGGACACTTAATACGGACCGACAGACCGACCGACCGACATACAAGTTCACTCCTATATACCCCCCTAAACTTCGTTTGTGGGGGTATAGCAACAATAATAAGGTAGACTTTAAAGACTGAGACAAAATTAAAATATTGACATACGTGTATCTTCTACTAGTATATAACGGTCAATATTTTATTGAGGTTGCTAAACATGGTAAAAAATGAGCGATCAAATGAAAGCATGACATTGTAAACACATTGTGACGATCGCCTTCAATATCAGTCTCTATTCGGTCTCTATTCTGTCCATATTCATCTGGCCTCACTCGTGTTTCACTAACGTCCTCATTTCACGCTCTCTGCTCGAAGGGTACTGATGATGCAGCAGGCAAACACGATACACAGTATCTGCAATGACACAAAGCACATTAATGACACGACATCTAGGATCTGCAGACACACCAAACACACATTCGACAAGACACACAGTATCTGCAAACACAAAGAGCACGCACGTGTTACATTCGGATTTTTTCAGCTACGTAAGGAATAAATATTGATATCATGTGGCAATAGTTGCTCTTTACATGCTACACTTTATTTACTATGTAACATAAACATTAATAATATTTTCTTAAGTTATTACTTGTTCAGGAAATATGTAAGTAAGCTCGCCTTCTTGCCTAAGTTCCGCATACTAACTACTTTCTAACATTATATGTACTCGTTTTAAATAAATGGACGTAAGTATAAGCAAAATATGTGTTCGCATTTCAATAAGCAGATATAACTTAACTCCAAGACTAAGATATAGCTTATTGAATGTTTTCTTTTCCTAGTATTACCTTTTATTTGACTAACCATGCACGTAATGTAATTTTGTTAAGTGATGCCACCTGATATAAACACACGTGTAGTTTTATCATACGGTTTGCGTTTATATTTTTTGTCTTTGCTAAAAAAAATTTGTAAAAGCACGTGATGAAAAGATCTTTCACCCGTTGTCATTTTATTCCGTGATTAATTAAACTTGTCCAGGAAATATTTAAGCAAGCTCGCCTTCTCGCCAAAGTTCCGCATACTAACTACTTTCTAACATTATATGTGACCGTTTTAAATAAATAGACGTAAGTATAAGCAAAATATGTGTTCGCATTTCAATAAGCAGATATAACTTACCTCCAAGACCAAGATGCCGGCAGCTATGCCGATGACGACTCCGATGCGACTTTTCAGGTAGTCCTCAATAGAGGTCCAACACGCCTGAAAGTATATAAATGGTTCCCAAACATTACAAAAGTTAACAAATATTTAAATAAATGAACGAGTTAAAGCTTACATTTTCTTAAATGACAGAAATAGTGTGTGGGACAAATGGAACATGTCAAATGGGACCGTTTGAAAAAAAGGAACATGTTTAATGCGATAAAATTCATTAAGACCATGACATATGGGGTTATTTTACACGGGAACATGTCCAATAGGGTGATATTGTTAAGAATCATGCCTAATGTGATTATTTTGTATAGGATCCTGTTCAATAAGCTAATGCTCATCGGGATAATGCCAAACGAGGTTATTTTAGATGGTATCATGTTCAATAGAATAATATTTATCAGAACCGTCGGGGTCATGTATACATAATGAGATTTGGTTGAATGGGACCATTTTTATTGGGATGATGTCCAACACTCCAAAAGCTTTTAAATAGAAAATGATCCCACGTTTAATGATCAAAATTCATTTAATGTATAACAATATTGAAATGACGATTTTATTTGGATCGCGTTTCAATAGTTGCTAATCAATAAAAAGTGTAATTAACATAAATGAAGGTTTATAAACTGACTAGCGCAATTGTTAATTGCTGAAATCGCTGAAACGTAAATTTCAATATACTGGATTTTAAGTTTATTATTGATTTATTAATTGTGTTTTCGTGTATACGGCATTTAATCAATGGGATCCCTTGCAATAAATGGAGGAAGTGGAATCCGCTTAATTGTAAGCTACGGAGTGTTTATAATCCTCAATACAAACATAATGTAATCGCCAGAAAAAATAAGCACGATATAAATATTTTTTAGCTTAATGTTACTTATTGGTGACTCTCTGCATTCTTTTTTAAAGATACAGTTTGATTACTTACTGTTTAATTAAAGATGCTAAATATGTTCAGAAAAGTGTACAATTTCTCCTGTTTTGAGCAATACGTATGGCAATGAATCATATTCCACACATTATTAATGCATCCCTTTTGGTAAAATTGATTAAAACAAAAAAATAGCAGTCGTTAATGTCTTTATTATCCCCCACCATAGGCGGAGGGATATTGTTTTGGCGTTGTCCGTCCATCCGTCCATCCGTCCGTCTTTCCGTCCGTCTTTTCATCCGGCACTTTTGTGTCCGGAGCCATATCTTGGGAGTGCTTAGGCGGATTTCATTGAAACTTGGTATGAGTATATATATATGGATAAGAGGATGATGCACACCAAATGGCATTGTACACCATCTGTTAATAACGGAGTTATGGCCCTTTGTATCTTGAAAAAAATGCTTTTTTGAGCATCAAATATAACACTTTTGTGTCAAGAAGCATATTGGCGGGGGAAATCAATTCAACGAATTTGCTTGTTTATATACGCTTTGACTTGCTTTGTCGGCTGACTCCGAAAATATTGTTATAGACGTTTACTTTTAACTTACGCCCATACAGGACTGCTCCGAAGAGCTTGGCATGCATGAAAAGCAATCAGTTTACATCCTAAATGTTAACAAACATACATTTTGACGAGCATGATTAATAAAACACTCTTTATTTATAAGATGACCTCAATGTCAATACTCATTATTATACAAATAACTATAAACATCTTTTTTCTACATATTCAGCATCTGTGAGAATGGCATCTGTGCTTATTAAATATATTCATATAACGTTACCGTAATCGCTATGCCACAATGTTTGTTTAGACTCATAACATTGTTCTATATCAAACCCCGGTCACATTAATTGTATTGCGTGTTGACATAAAGTTTTAAAATTAAGATATTTTCATGTATCGCTAAGTTGAAAGATAATGCCGTTATAAGTCACTGTTATTATGTGCACGTGAGCATCGGACCAGTTTTATATTAATTACACGAACATTGAGGGCCGATACAATACATTTAAAATGAAGCATTATCAGGAGGGAAGGTATTGATACTTAGAACTATTATTTAAAGGGGCATAGTGCGCATTTTAATCGCTGGACTTTGTGTACATGTTATTTAGAAACGTTTAACTACTACTTCCCCCCGTCCGTGAAAAGTTTCTCTACAAAAAAAAAATTCTAAACATAAACATGTACATATTACTGTGCGTTAAAAAAGGGGGGCTTATATGTTATGCATCAAATGATGGAACGATTTCGATAGAAAATGCTATTTGTGAGAAGATAATACAGAACAAGCTAAGTTAACAGTTTAAATTGAAGGCCAGTCGATTTTGCCTTACACTCACCTTATTCATATTGGAATTGGTGTCGTTTGGGTCGTAGGGACAATTTGGGTCTATCGGATCAAATCTCTGGTCTTTCAGGAATGCGTCCTTTTCCTTTAGTTTGCAACAGGTTGGTGGGATTTTCATAGTCACTGATGTGTTCACTGTCCTGTTCCATTTTGTTGCCCCGTAGAAATCTGTGTAGCTGTCGATACCACAGCACTGGAACTGTAGTGCAAACGAATACAATACGTATCGTTTTGTTCTTACTATTACATATGTTTTGTTCACAGGTTTTCGTATTGAAAAATGTAAACACCATAACTTAATGTTTTGATAAACAAATATTTAATATTTCATATAGTCGTATAGAATAATAAAAAAATAAACAACATTTAAGTATAAAATATTGCTTCGTTACCACAGAGGCAAAATCTAACTCGTTACAATCCAGCCTCTCATGCTTCAGATACAAAGATGCTCTGCTAGTAGAAGGCAGATTTTCAGGCTTTTCGATGAAAAAAGTGGCAGAATCTTTATTATTTTACCAGTTTTTATTCATTATTACTTTCAACACTCATTTGTCAGCAGGGTGATTTAATATAATCCATGCATTTATTTATATTCCATGACATTTGGTTAACTTGTTATCTTGTCAAACTGTCCCTTTAATGCAATACATATAGTTTTGTGTTCATCGTGACCAATGCGCTTCAGGTATTAGCCCCTCCCCCAAACAGTCACATACGCTGACAGTGTGGAGACATTTACATAAACTCACAGTGATCACACTAGCTTTACTATGCATTATTTCCGAAACGGTCAATAATTAAACGTGTCTTTAATTTTCAAAATGCGTCTTTTTTGTGTGTAAAATTCATTTTGTTATCTTTACGTTTACTTACATACACTTGGGCGTAATCCAGGCCCAGCGAGAATTCCTCGTTCGTGTCCACCTTCCCCTGATACGTGCTGTTAATGCTCTCTTTGAGGAACGATTTCACCTCCGTGGTAACCTGGACATACAAAGCAACATGAATGTGAAACGTCGCTGTTTATACAGTTGATTTGCTGGCATACGTGAGTTTAAATCTGCAGTCATTAAGTTTGTTGTCAATTAGTAACTTTGAAAACAAAGCGTTTCGTATAGGCTTTTTTCCTATAAAAAAAATAAAAACAGCAACCATATATTATTCAAAATGTGTAATGTATAGTTCTTTATGCGCACGATGGAAGCTCCTCTAGACTGTTAGTGATCGTATACTTCTATATTTCACCAGTCTAAATCTGCATGTTAATGTATAATTCATTCCTTGAAAGCAAACCTTAACTTATCGCAATTGATACCTCTATGTATGGAAAGAACACTATTTGGAGACATTCAAATTGCTGGAGGTTGAGAACTAACGCAAAAATTTAAATGCATTACATTCTTGTTTAGAGATTTTTTAACTCACCTGCCATATATGTACTCGTGTCACACTTTCAAATGTTTCTGTGCTATTTTCATATTTTTATTTTGCATGTTCCAGTTGAATAGTGCTCAATATTAACACCAATTAGCTTTTAATTGACCATCACTATTTTGACTCATATTTTGTCAGAATAATTTCATAAAATAATGATGTTTTGTTATAATACACCAGCATTCCAATGCCTGTTGACCTTAACATAGATTGTAAGTCATTACAAAGACAAAATGAACAGTTAAAAATATTAAGAGTTTTTTTCCCGGATATCTGTAGGGATAATTAACTAGCAATAAGAAGCCTGAGTGTTTATAAGAAAAAAGATGTCTACACAACCAACGCTGGTATCAACCTGACCTTAATTTTGCCGTTGAATCAGTATATAATTTTGGTCAAAGTTTGGTTTTAGAAATATGTACACATACCAAACATATAGGGATTTGGACTCACCTTTCCCCTGAATGAAGCTGCAATCGCAATAGCTGCAATCTCCAGAATAACTATCAACAACAGGAATATGGCGTACTGGAAATGAACAAATGTCATTGGTAGTAGAAAAACATAAACTGAGATACGCGGCATTGGTAAAAGCAAATTTTATAAATTTGAATAAATATTACTTTTTATGATACTATACTATACATTGGGTAATATTATCATACAATCATCAATTGAATTCAACTTTTTCGACATGAAAACTTTGTATATTTAGGTATTTTACTTGAACATATATCAGCCCCTCTATGACACAGGTGTAGTAATGACACACTTCTGTGGTTACTTTTAATTGTAATCAAATTCATAGGATCAGATACCAGTCCATACAAGTAAAACAATAACTGCGACGATTACCGTCCTAAAATTATGCTACAGGCGTCCGAAAGCATACCAATGACGGTAAATATATAATTCGAAATGACGTTAGTTCTACATGTCGCGTAATCGGTGGAACACAATTACGTACACGAGTCTATAAAATTGTAATTGAAATTGGCCTTCGTTGATTTATCTTTAACACAAACGCTTTCAAATGTTCGTATTGTACAAGATCAAAGCAAGGGCTGACGAGTTTGCCCACAACAAACAAGTAAATGTGACGTATCTAACATGTCCTGACGTACTACTGAAGTGAATATTTAGAGCTACATGACTATCTACCAAACATGGCTGTATTCATTTTTCGATTGGTCAATATAACTCCACCCTCGAACGTGCTCATTGTTGATTGCCTGATTCGCTACTTTGCTGATTATATCACGTAGTTATAATTGTCCTAGATTACATAAGCGCGTGTTTTGATGTTGATTAGCGTATAATTCTAGAGGCAGGAAATTGCACTCTGATAATTTATCATTTTGGCATGTATTAAGTTTACTAATCATTTTGGCATATGTTATGTATACCATCCTTAAGGGGAATGTTTGTTTGACCTAAAAGTCATATTGTTGGTCTGAAATGATAAGTTATGTGCATCCCCGTTTCGAATCATGTTGGCATCTAGTATATATACTAATCATTTTGGCATCTGTTACAAGTCACATTGTTGGTCTGAAACGCCATAACACATGCGCATTAAGGTTTGGATCTTTGCTTTTTCGTTACGTTACATACATTATTGCTCGTAACGGGAAGTGACGTCACATACCAAGCACAACAAGCACTGGCTCTGTTTCATTGCGCCGCAACATCCGAAGAATCCGATTACCAGAATGCACGCCCCACCCACAAGTAACACAATGGCTGCAGATTCCAACAGTCCTGCAAATATGAAAAAGGTATTGGCACTATATAATGTGTGACTAACGTAAACTGATTAATTTAATTAAATTAAATGAATTCAAATTTGTAAATATACGGATTGCATGGTCATTTAAAACATATATGAAACAAGTACGATTTTTATAATATGACAGTAATACATCTTTTTGTTCAGTAAAATGAAAAAATACTCAAACTGGATGTCGAATTCACGATCTCCAGTCATATTTTAAATGACAGACACACGCAACTGTATTATTAATAATCATATTAAAGAATAAATTAATAATATATGAATATATGATTTAGTATTCATTTAGACGTGATCAGCTATAACAAATGTCAAGAACTGTGAAGAATCTAAAACCGATCAACGAAGTTTTTAAGAACACATAAATTTAATGTTAAAGTAAGCATTCTGATCTACAAAAGCATCAATGATAATAATTATCAAAACTTAGGCATTCGCATCATCGAATACCCACGACTAATTCATTCCGTTACTCTCCAGCATAAGCCGTGGGGCAATATAAGCAATACACGCCGTTTTGACCTTAACTGTAACCTTTCAGTAGACCAATGAAATCGCAGTTTACAAAATGAATACTCTTCGCTTTGGAGGTGTCAATGCCTCGCCTTGATAGTGGCGGCCGCCGTAGAAAACAAATGTGTGTTTTGTTGTAGCATTATAAAAGGGAAAAATTACATAAATATTTTATCAAACACATCTTTAAATTAAAAAGACATCGCGCCCATGTAAGAGACTAGAGATACTTTTACTCTGAATGTCGTTTGAATTCTCAATTTTCAAGTATTCGCATGCACGACGAAATTCCATTTCTACGGACGACGCCGTTTTGACAACAAACCCGAAGTCTCTATAGTACGAGTTGTATCATTGGTACAAAATATCCTCATCAAACCGTGCGGGATCCAATGAAACTACTGGATTTGACACACTCTTAAACGGTGAAAAGAGTTCGTAATGTCCCGCGGTCGATAAATGGAGAGTAGCGGAATGGGTCGAACGTGGGTATCCGACGATGAGGCATTCGTAAACTTAATAACACGCAATTAATAATCTGTGCATAACTAAGTCGGGCGAGCTAGGCGAGTGAATGATGTGAGGACGGTCTAGCCCATTCTCATGTTCACTCCACGGCCGATTCACTGACGTAGCTTTAAGGAGCTGGGGTCATTGAAATATGTATAGGACCTTCTAGACACTGCATTGAGTATGTGATTGAGATAGAGCAGTTTTCAGCTTCTTTAGTGTCTATTGCGTAAATATTTTCACTTAGAACTGGTAAACTACTGTACAGGGCACCTTATGGTGACTGAACTATCTTTGCTATGTACGGTTCATAAAAAAGAGTACACGCACTTACCTATGACATCGAAATTTGAGCTTGCTGCGCCGATCTTGGTCAAGACATTCATCTTATTTTTGTCGGCTAGAGCCCATATTCCGAGACCAAAAGCTGCAGCACCCAATACCTTTCGAAGAAAAATAAATGCTAAATGTAGGAATATCACAGCAGCATCCTCTGATAAGTTTGGTCAGCATCATCGTCAGTATAATTATCCTGCTCCGAAGTATCATCATCAATCATCCTCGACACATGCATTGACATTTTCATCATCAGTATCGTCATTAACATCACCATCATTAAAAAGAATAGTCAAGCATACAAATTCATCAAAATTATTGCAAGCATTTAAGTATAGCATTTCTAAGTATCAGCTCTACCAGCAAAATCAACATCATCAAGTGTCCCAAAACCTTTACTTTCATTGAATACGAAAGGTACTCACGAAAAATATAAAGTTGATAATGAACAACAGGTACTTCATCATCTTCTTCCCACAGCTTAATTCCACCATTTTAAATCTGAAAAGCAGTAAGAATATATACAGCTGCTAGAGTTTCCTCTACTACTTCTACTACTACTAGTACTACAACTACTTAACTACCACTACAAGTAACCACTGCAAGCACCATTACCACCACTGCCGCCGCTACCGCAACTACTACCACTGCTTCTGCTACTTCTACCTCTACCTCTGCTTCACCATCATCATGATCCTCCTCCTCCTCATCATCATCATCATCTTTTTCTTCTTCTACTACTTCTACTACTACTCCTCCTACTACTACTACTACTACTACTACTACTACTACTACTACTACTACTACTACTACTTCTACTACTACTACTACTACTACTAGTACTACTACTACTACAACTACTACTACTACTACTACTACTACTACTACTACTACTACTACTACTACTACTACTACTACTACTACTCATACTAATACTAATACTAATACTACAACAACAACAACAACTACTACTACTACTACTACTACTACTATTACTACAACAACTTCTCATACTACTACTACTGCTGCTACTGCCGCTACTGCTTCTACCGCCGCCACTGCCACCACTGCAACCAGTACCACCACTACCACCACTACCACCACTACTACCACTACTACCACTTCTACCACTACTACTTCTACTACTACTACTACTACTACTACTACTACTACTACTTCTACTTCTACTACTACTACTACTACTACTACTACTACTACTACTACTACTACTACTAATACTTCTACTACTGCTACTACTACTTCTACTTCTACTACTACTTCTACTTCTTCTACTACTAGCTTTGTACAGCAAACCATGTATAAAATGACCAAATTATTACTGATTTAGAACAGTTACAAAGTGATAACTTCATTGAAACTCAGGATTTTAGTTGCGGTCGTAGTGGTAATCTTTGTTTTATCAGTCAAAACTGTAGTAACTCTGATTTCCGATCGTCGGTGATCAAATGTATGATGTGCAACTATCAGCTAGTATGCACGTCGATGTACACGCCTTTGAATATATGTATGTTCCAAATTAGCATAGGTCATTTGTGACTCTCAAACACTGTTTTGTTATCAACATGTTAATTTAGTTTATACAATTAAATGTTTTTTCACCACTCGTTAAATTGAAAGCTAATGCGAAATAATATATCTAACCTGTGGGCATACGATGGTAATAGAATACTTAGCATATACATTAAGCTTAAGTATGAAATACATGTTTCACTAAGGTTTTATCCGCAAGTAAATTAATAGGGATACATTTCGTGATGAATGTTCATCTTTTATACAGGTGTTTTGAAAGGGTTGTTGTTCAGAGCTCTGTAAAATTGTTTTTACGCTCATTATCGCGAGGAACAAAATGAACGTACACGAATAATGTTAATTTTACACGAGAGCATACAGTAAATGGGTACAGATGAAAAATGCAGAATATAAAAGTAAACGGATTTGAGCAGCCTTGCATACTTTGCTTACAATAGCCAAAAAACAACTACTCGGTACAAAGGCCACATTGAAATAGTTGAGAATCGGAATCCCACATGTTTACCTTAATGGTCTTTGCATTTAAACAATAACGTTTAATATTGCATGTGATTTTGAAAGGAATTTAAATATGTCAGCTCATAAAGTATCCCCGCATTAGTTTTTTTGTTTTCAGTACGAATTATGTAGGCAATAAGTTGATTATTTACACGATAACGCCAAATATTTGATTCAATTTACATAGGAATCAATAATTCACCTATATCAGTGTTCAAACATAGCGCTTGATAACGAATTTATTTTTTGCATGGAAAGTATGATACGTTTTTGTAAGTCAGTGAAAACTTAACCGGAACAATCTTTCAACGCACATAATTATATATCAAAAACTTCTCTTTATTGATGGAAATCAATGCAATTAATATTCTCAAAAGGGTATCAGTTAAGTTCGATTGGATTCATTTAAAAGTCTAGTCGTTGGCCATTTCATGCTTTTAACTGGCCTGTGTCGCAAAACGATTTGATGCGATCAAAGGTTTGTGGATACGCCAATTATGGGGGAATCACGAAATTAGATACTAGCAGTCGAAACATAATTGAATGAGGATGTATTGAATTTTGCCCAATTGTGATATGAGAACTCACTTCTTGCAACAGCTGGTAAATATAAACAAGAGCTGTCACCATAAGATGACTTATCCC
The DNA here is from genome assembly GCF_020536995.1 of Dreissena polymorpha. Classification (NCBI taxonomy): domain Eukaryota; kingdom Metazoa; phylum Mollusca; class Bivalvia; order Myida; family Dreissenidae; genus Dreissena; species Dreissena polymorpha. The sequence continues at coordinate 39,805,028 of NC_068368.1, read as the reverse complement.
CCCTATAAACGCTTGATAGAAGTTATGAGCTTTTTTCGAAACCTAAACGCAGATTTCGAAACCTAAACGCAAGTTTCAGTTCAAGGTCAAGGTCACAGGGGTCAAAATGTGTATGCGTATGGAAATGCCTTGTCCATATACACATTCAGCCAAATATGAAATTGCTATCTGAAGCGACATATAAGTTATGAGCATTTTTCGAAACCTAAACGCAAAGTGTGACGGACAGACGGACGGACGGACAGTCCGATCACTATATGCTCTCCTTCGGGGGCATAAAAAGCTGAAACCTATGTTTTGATGTTTCGTTCACAAAAGCTTATAGAAATAGTTTGTTAGCAATCAATAACAGGTTTGACGACTATGTATACCCAATCTTAATGGACGCTTTTTGATATCAACTTATTCCACAATAATGTACATTAATTGTATATCATGGGAATGTTTTTGCATGCAACCTTAAACTTGGGCAATTTATGAAGAACGAATAAACATGCAAATAGCTTCAAACCCTTGATAAACACAAGCATTGACATTAAATTGCATTCAATGAAATATGCCATTATACTATAATCAAAGTGCTTTAAAACACTTGAATACTATGTGCGAAACTTTGACCTCGCTTTTTAAATTTAAACTTGAAGGCATGTATAACCTTAATATAACAGAACAGAACACTTCTACATATAACAGCTCATCACGATTCATAATATTAGACAGTCATCCAGGCTTGAAGAACAATAGTAATTAAGATATTAATACAGTTTGCGTCAGATTAGTGTGTGTTCATACAAAAAATGTATTGAGTATATTAACTATCTTGTCAACAATCAGTGGAAATATGAAAACAAACAAAATACATTAATTTTATAATAAACTTAACATGCGAATAAATGCAAATTGTGGTTGAATTGTGTTATATCTATGCTACATTGAAAAATCACATAGATTTAAAATACGTTTTAACAGCAGTTAACAAATTGTGGTATGATTAATGGTAAAGTATTTATTGATTATTTCTAAAGTTTGTTTAAAGTGTCGTATAGTAGTAAAGGTATAGCAGGTATTTGAAAAGATTTTATGTAAAAATATTGAGCGTAAACATTTCGTGTATTAAGAAGGAAGGAGGAAGCCGGAATGAAGAAAGCAATGAAATACAAGAATGAAGCAAAGAAGAAATGACGGAGTAATGGAAAACAGGGAAACAATCATACACCAATCAAGAGCTATGAATATTTTTCAATTATAACATACCACTATTAATATTCCGTTCACACAAGATAAATGCCCGACTATTCCTCTACTAATACTAGGCGAAATGTTTGGGGGTTTTCCTGAACGTTTTTATTTATCCCGATAAGACATAAACAAACCCAAGCGTTTTTATCACCAGGTAATTTAATTCTACGAGCTTCCGCGAACGGAAGGCTGATAACGAATGTTTAATGTATGCGAGGTATGAAGTCATTCACCATTGAAAATCAATACCATACCAATATGACCATTACAAATGACCACGTGATGATGACTGGATACGCATGTTCTTTGTTATTTCGAAATATTGGCTGAAGTGACCCTAATATAAACATGGTTTACTACTTATAGACATTAAGTAGTTATAAGTAGTGTGTTTATGTCAAAACCGGAAAAAAACTATTGAATATATATTAAATATAATAAATTAAACCCAAAATATTCCTTTTGTATTGACTAATAAAAATGTAACTGGCTTATTCTAACTTATAAAATATAGGATATAACAATTGCTTGGCCTCTAGTACGATACGTTATGATACTTCATAGAATTTAGGGATTCAAAATTTAGTTTGATTCTTTTAATAAGCGCAAGTCATTCCAGTCATATCTCAAAACGTCCCATATTTATATATATGAAATGTATTTCGTTGCGGCCTTCAAATTCAAACCCAAAACATTTTTCAGTCGTTAACAATTATAGGTTATATATGATCAATACATATTTTACATTTTAAAAGCATCATATAGCGGAAATTATAATTCTTCCAATACTGTTAAAAATTTTGATTATAATGCTACCAACGCCCACATTGATTTCATACACCTACCCACCAAACCTAACTAAACCAAATTTCAAACAAAATCATAAATTGCCCTCTATATTCAATAAAAACAGGTCACGCCCATATTCAAGTGTCAAAATTAGAGCATTGTACTGAGATGCGCGATTACAAACACGGACATTAACTCGGTTACTGTACAGCGTGACAAGGGTAAACCAAATCGCTAGCATTCCTTTTACTCTTCGAAGATGCCAAGTAAGGTTAAAGGGGCCTTTTCACAGATATCGGCGTGTATTGAAGTTTGTCATTAAATGATTTATATTGATAAATGTAAACATTGGATCTATAAAAGCTCCAGTAAGAAACACGAATACAATTAAAGAACAAAGTCACCCTCAACTGTGTTCGAACCACTGACCCCTGGAGTAAAAGCCTATCGCTTAGACCATCTGCGCTCATACAATGAGTGATGAATTTTATGCTATATATAAGCAATGTTCGTAGTATAACAAAATATAACGACAACAACAAAACTCTCAAAATTATTCAATCTTTTCGCGTTTCGGCGCTTTGAATTTTTCCGGTTTTTAAATCGTCAAAAGATGCATATAATTGATATTTAAGAGCATGGTCAATATTCAGTATTACTGTTTTCTCACAAGTATCATAACTACAGCGAAAATTTGCGAATCTGACACTTTTTTTTATTTTGTCAATTAACTGACACGTTAAAAGGCCCCTTTAATAAGAGATGATAAGAGTATATCAGTGAAGCAACGTATAACTGCAGACGAAACCAATGTTTTATGTGTTCATGGGTACTAAGTTTATATTGATTTAAAATACGTATCAGAACTCCTCGAGGCGTATGAAAGAATACATGTAATTGCTTTAAGCGCGCATCCATTAAAATTGATTCTGTTCATACACTGCATTGTTCAGTAGCTCGAGAAGTGTTGAATATTGAACTAAATAATCGCAAAATTTAATGTTGAATGCCAGACATTCAACCAACCGTGCACATTTCATTTCTTTATTTAAAACTATGCATTTAAAAAGAAATTTAACCTCTGATTTTCGGAATATGCTTTGTTTACAAACAAATATATAATTTGCAATCATATTCATTGAGTGTTAATAAACACGGAACAACCACTGGATTACTATTGATTTAGAAAGGCAATGATGCAACAGATGTTTGTACTTGCAACTTCTGTACATATGTTCATGAAAATATCTCACATTTACTGCATCATATTTGAATAGTAGTAAAAACCAAATATAGTGATATGTTTTCATAAAAATAAGTTATATTCGTATGCAACAAAATACAAAGCAATTATTGCATCATTACATGTTATCACTTAACTTGTATTAATAGTATTAATACTGCACTCAATTGTATTCTTATAACATATATTCAGAGGCGTCGGAGCTGGGGCGGCAGGGGCGGCATGGGCGGCATGGGCGGCAGGGGCGGCAGGGGCGACAGGGGCGGCGGCCGCCGCCCCAATATTTTCGGCAAAAGGGAAATTTCGGCAAAGACCTTTATTTATTTTTTTTCCATTTCAATACCCGTATATTTGAAAATATCTTTACCCCCAAGCAAGGTAATCACGCTTTCGCGGTAATGACACGTGTATTGTTGTTTGCCATCACCCGCCCGCGGTAGTGTACGTGTCAATTATGTTGTTAATTGATCGATCTCTTTTATAACAATAATCCCTTTATTCTTGAGTAATTAAATCTGGGAATCTTTAATTGTTGGTATGATCTAAGCCTTTGCTTCTTTTTATTTATATAAAGGAAAGTATGACATGAAACAAATGTGCCGATATCCAATAGTCCTCAATTATCACAAAATTAAAGATACCTCAAGATACCTGAATTAATTGAAATAACTGAAAGTAAATCGATAATTCTAAAAAACGTATTTAATGTTTTTTACCACTTTTTTGTGTCATTTCAATATGTATACTCCAAACCAACGAATTTCCAATTTTCAAAACGGAATTGCGGGAAAAAAATTCCGAATAACGGTATTTTAACCCACATGATCCCTATCTTTGTGTTGCCTGCAACAAAGTACAAACTGCGACATATAGAGATCACTTCTCCATCGATTGTCTGTCTGTCACAACTTTTGTCATTCACAATATGCCTGTAATAGACGTGTATAAGGTCAGGTATCAGGCATAAAAAGGCACCAGAATGCGCCATTTGATGCTAAAATTTGAAAAAAAAATTCAGGGGAAAGCTCCGGACCCCCACCAACGGGAGGGGAATACCCCCTCCCATACCCAACCCCTCCGCCGCCCCAATGTCAATTTGCTTCCGACGCCCCTGATATTCCAAGTTAACACTATTTCAATCGCTAGAGGTAATGGATACTAAGAACAGCAGTGAATAAAGCCCCTTCCCCATTCCAGCTACCCCTACCCATCACTTTTTCTTCCCATTACCCACGCCGCTTACGAAAAAATATTGAACTCGCATTTAAATCACATTCGAGGGTATTGATAGAATTAATATATTATTTCACTAACTTGCTAACATGTTAGTTTCTCATGAATGGGCAACACACATGAAATGTTGATTATGATAAGGCAAAGTAAATATCAGTTCAACCCAACGTAATTCAGGTATTACAGTTAAACCCAGCGTAATTCAGGTATTACAGTTAAACCCAACGTAATTCAGGTATTACAGTTAAAACCAACGTAATTCAGGTATTACAGTTAAACCTAACGTAATTCAGGAATTAAACTTCAACCCAACGTATTTCAGGAATGTTAACAACGCTTAACCTCTTTGTTAGGAGAAGTATAATACAATAATAGCGTCACGGACATATATTTCCTTATAGAAGTGGAACCCACGCTTTCACGAGAGCCTAAACACAACATTTTTTGAATTAATTGATGATCATGTTTTGACTGATAAACGGATACACTTTAAACCATATAAAATATTGTTCTAATTAATTGTTTCTTTATGTTAACTTAATTGTTTCGTTGCCAACGTTTAGTGTTTTTTTTCCATATTTTAAGATGACACCGTAATACTTTCTTAAAGGGACTTTTTCAATGATAACTTGTGTTTGTTTTTAGACTGTTATTAAAGGGGCCTTTTCACGTTTTGGTAAATTGCCAAAATTAAAAAAAGTTTTCTAAGATTCGCAAATTTCGTTTTAGTTATGATATTTGTGAGAAAGCAATAAAACTGAACATTTGCCATGCTCTTAAATATCCATTAAATGCATCTTTTGACGATTTAAAAAAACTGACAATTATAAAGCGTTGCAACGCGAAACGATTGAATAATTTAGAGAGTTATGTTGTTGTCGTTTTATTTTGTGAAACTTATAGGATTGCTTATATAAAGTATAAAATACATCCCTCATTGTATGAGTACGGATGGTCGAGCGGTCTAAGCGGTAGACATTTAGTCCAGGACTCCAGGGTTCAGTGGTTCGAGCCCTGTTGAGGGTTACTTTTTTTCTTTTTTAAATTATATTATTGTTTTTTTTTTTAATGTTTACATTTACCATAAAGCATTTAAATACACACTTCAATACATGCCAGATCTGTGATAAGGCCCTTTAAATACATTACAAACAAAGCTATAATATAAGAACATTTAAACAATAATATTAATTAAAAAGTCTTTTTTTAACCAAACGCTTATTCCCGATTTGAAATTGTGCGTTTTTGCAAAATTTTCGATGAAAAGCGTAATAATTCATAATCAATGCTTTATTATTTTACCGGTTTCGATTTATTCAATTAATTAAACAAACTTATATATTTTATTACTTTTAAGGCACGAGTGTTAATTGCTCGTTTGAATCAACTGTTTAATTATACAATCTTGTTCAAATTTATGACAATTTTGAAAAAATTGTGTTGTTGTTTTTTCATTGTAAACAAATCCTTCTTTAAACGACATCTTTTGCCTTCTACAGTACTGTAACTCCCCCGCACACGCGCTATAGTTGATTTATAAAATTGATCGCCAACTCAAGTACACGTCAACAGGTCATGTCCTTGCAAATGAAGATATTTATTGAAAATGCGCATACCTATTGAAAATTTCGTGAATTGAAGGAATGAGGTAGTATGTAGGCAGAATGAAGCAAGCAAAAGAAGTCATAAAATAAGGCAATGAAGAATTGGCGGAGTAAGGAAAAATGAGGAAACACCATACAGCAAATAAGAGCTACATATTGTTTAATTGAAACTTACCACTATTAATATTCCCTTCGCAACAAGATACAATACTGACTATTCCTCTACTTAGCGAAATGTTTAGTTGACTTTTTTCCTGCACGTTTTTGTTTATCCCGATAAGACTTTATAAATCCCACGCGTCTTTAAAGCCAGGTAATGTAATTGACCAGTCGCCAACTCCGCCCACATTTTGTCGATCAGCCAATCAGATATCGATTTTTCACACACCCCTCAGCAACGCTTATCTGGCCGCCATTTTGTCCGACAAACAAAGCGTGTTGTACATATGGAATGGACGTAATTTTTAAGAGTTTACACAGATTTTATATCAAATGCATGATCATTACTGTTCGATCATTATTCAAAATTGTAGGTGCTATACATACTTTATAAAAGGTTATTATTTTATCTTTATTTCTTGAACATATGAACGAGTAATGAGAAAACAAACACAATAAATAGTTTAACCACACCAGGTGTGTGTTCTATAAAACGTGTTATACCGTTTGATGCACAATATTATTAAGCAGTTCGGGCAACATAATAATTGCCACACGTGCTTATTAATCTCAGCGTAATTGTCGATGATTAATAAGTAACAGTATGTTGCGTGGATCTCAGAATGAAGGAACATTAAGGCATTGTTAGGTACTGTACACAAGAAAAGAAAACTATTTAATGACTTAAATGATTTCCAATTATATATTTATTTTCTGCGGATCATAAACAAGGGAAATCATTATAAATTGTTAACTTAAATATTGTTTTAACAACAAAAAGGTGATTTCAACGCGGCTTAGCCAGCTTCAAGCGACTTCAAGTGTAAAATGTACGGCTTATAATACAACAACAACATTTCTAATACAACATATATTGATACGGGGAGAAATGTGAAAATTGCAATTAACATATAAGGGCCATCTTGTTATAAATAAGCAAATGCATAATATGCTAAATGTATTCAATTCGAATGTTCGTGAACAGCACCGTAATACCAACATTTCATTTTTTGATAGTGAAATGTAACAGGTTCGCATTAAACATAAATGAAATAAAATGCATATTAGACTATCTGTTAATGAAACCACGAAATTAGGCATGTATTAAATTATGGTTACAATCAAAATTTAATTTATATCCAAATAAAAAAAAATCGGTGTCTTTTTAAAAATAACACAATAAAACAAAGATCTAAACATTTTTAAAAAACAAAAAAACCATCATGATATGGATATGTCATTTGCATTTAATAAAAGTATTTTCAAAATTATATATGAATAGCCACCGGGTTCACTGTCAGACGGTTGAATACAAGTTCAAAATCAATATGAAATAAATGCTCATTTTTACAACGGATTTTTCATCACCTCCCTATATAATATGTATAAGAAACGTTTCTGATAGTCAGTCTGCCGTTAACTCATTTATTTTGATTACGCCATTTCTCTCTAAAGTGTTTATGATTGTATTAACGTTTTACAAAGCAGTTTAGGTTAGTGTGCGGCTTTAATAATTTATTTTATAGAAAAGAGCATAAAACATCATTACAAATATAGAATTTCCCTCACGTAATCCGCTATAATTGCGATCTGCTTGTCGGAGTTTTCTAATCACTAGACCACGTGACTATGTGGGCGGAGCGATCGATAATTTGGCGACTGGTCAATTCCACGAGCTTGCGCAAACGGCAAACTGATAACAATTTTTAATTCATGCGGGGCATTTAGTCACTCGACGACCAATATCAATACCATCAATGTGACTATTACAATTAAATCGCGTGACGATGACAGGGCCCACACGTTTTTATTGCGAAATATTGGGTAGGGATAGAAAAATGTACAAAAGTTTTTTTACATATAAACATAATTATAGGTTGTGCGATAAATCCAATCGATTTACAGTTGACCCCAAAACACTCCTATTTTATTGAATTAAAACATACTCGTGGTTGATGTCATATTAACCATATTTAGGATAGAAACATTGATTGGTTTCTAGTGTGATACTATATAGAATTAAAGGGATGGAAAAAAAAAGTTTTACATTGTCATTATTTTGTCATATTGTGTCTCAAAATTTCGCATGTTTATTTTTAATGCGGCTTTTAAATAACAACACAAATGTATTCCCCAGTCGTTATAGATAAATAGGCTATATATTTTAAATACAGATAATCAATTTTTAGAAACATAATATAACGGAATATGACGGAAAGTCTACAAAAGCTGTTCAAAATTAAGATCACAATACTGACAACGCCCGTCACTTGGATGTCAAACACCAAACCAGCCAACCAAAGGTTAAACACAAATATCGAATTCCTCCATTTCATCATATCAGATAACGTCCATATTAAAGCGTCAAGTAAAAGGGAATGTTACTGAGTTACGCGAGTACAAACAAGGACATTAAACCTTGCCAGTGTATAGTAAATCTCGGGTGAACCGCGTCGCCAGCATTCATTTCCTCTCGTTGAAGATACCGAGTTATGTCCATTAAGAATATCAATGAGTGTAATCAAGTGATATTCAAGATGGCGACGTCCACGGCGAGACAGTTATTTCTCGCCGTTTTATACCCTTTATTACTTTTGTTTAATTTTTAAATGACGCTAACTTTCCAGCCATATAAGTAAATAGGTGATTAGCATTTATTTCGTATTAAAATTCGCTTCATATCTATACTTAACTCCAAGAAAAATTTCTTAGTGGAGCTGTTATAAGGTCATCGCGCTATGAAATTTCGCAGCGAATAAGGTCGAGATATAAAGTGAATATTAATACGAAATAAACACTTGCAACTTTCTTGCTGATATGGCTGGAAAGTGAGCGGCATTTACAAATTAAATACAAGTTATAAGTGGTACACAACGGCGAAAAATACCTGCCAGTCATGGACGCCGCCATATTGACTATAACGTGATTATGCCCTCTTGAATATGATTGATATTTCTGATAAGGTACTTACAAGTGCAGACAGAACAATTTTTTATTAAAGACGTACATGTTTAAAAAGTACATGGGTACTTTATTCATATTGATTTGAAATACGTATTCGAACTGAATCAATACATGAAAGTGCTAATGGTATTAGTTCATATAACTGCTGATAGAGACGATAAACACAAAACAAAAACTTAACGCGCGCATCCATTAAAAATGACTCTGAGCATACACTTAATGGTTCAGTAGCTCGGGAAGAGTTTAATATGTAACTCAATAATTTCCAAATGTAATGTTGAACGCCTGAAATTCAACCGTGCGTTCACATTTCATTTTTATTTAAAACCATGAATTTTAAAATAACGTTAACCGCTGATTTTTGGAAACTGCTGTTGGTTTTTTCAAACAACAATATAACTTGCAATCATATTCATAGATTGTAAATAAACACTGAACAACCACTGGATTACTATTGATTCAGAAAGGCAATGCATGCAACAGATGTTTGTACTTGCAACTCATGTACATATGCAATAACTCGCCTTAGCTGCATCATATTTGAATAGTAGGAAAAACCAAATATAATGATATGTTTTCATAAAAATGTATTATATTCGTATGCAACAAAATACAAAGCAATTATTGCATCATTACATTTAATCACTTAACTTGTATTAATAGTGTTAATACTGCACTCATTTATAGTCTTATAACATATATTCTAATTTAAACCTATTTCAATCGCTAGAGGTTATGGATACTAAGAATAGCAGTGAATAAAGCCCCTTCTCCAGTTCAACTACCCTTACCCATCACGCCCCATTTCCATCACCACCGCCGCTTACCAGAAAACATTGAACTCGCATTTAAATTAAATTTGAGGGTATTGGTAGGAAGAATATATTATTTCAATAACTTACTAACATGTTAGTTTCTCGTGTATGGGCAACACACATGAAATGTTGATTATGATAAGGCAAAGTAAATATCAGTTCATCCCAACGTAATTCAGGTATTACAGTTAAACCCAACGTAATTCAGGTATTACAGTTAAAACCCAACGTAATTCAGGTATTACAGTTAAACCTAACGTAATTCAGGAATGACAGTTAAACCCAACGTGTTTCAGGAATGACAGTTAAACCCAACGTAATTCAGGAATTACAGTTAAACCCACCGTGTTTCAGGAATGACAGTTAAACCCAACGTAATTCAGGAATTCAAGTTAAACCCAACGTAATTCAGGAATTCAAGTTAAACCCAACGTAATTCAGGAATTCAAGTTAAACCCAACGTATTTAAGGAATGTTAACAACGCTAAACCTCTTCGTTTGGAGAATTATAACACAATAAAATCGTCATGGACATGTATTTCCTTGTAGTAGGTGGAACTCACGCGTTCACGAGAGCCTAAACACAACATGTTTTGAATTAATTGATGATCACGTTTTGACTGATAAACGGATACACTTTAAACCATATGAAATAATTATATAATTCATTTTTTAAGTAATTATTTCACTATGTTTATTTAATTGTTTGGTTGTCAACGTTTTAGTAGTTTTCTTTTTCTTTTATATTTAGAGATGACACTGTACATACTTTCTGCAGGGAACTTGTACAATATTACTTGTGCTTGTTTTTAACTGTTATTAAGTACATTTACAAACAAAACTATAATATAAGAACGTTTAAAGAATAAAAAGGTATTTTTCACAGAACGCGTATTCCCAAATCGAAATTGAGCATTCATGTAAAATATTCGATGAAAAGCGTAATAATACATAATCAACGCTTTATCATTTTGCCGGTTTCGATTTATGCAATTGATTAAACAAACAGATATATTTGATAACTTTTTAGGCACGAGTGTTATTTGCTTGTTCGAAGTAAAGTAAGTATGCACGATTTTGTCAAATAATTATGAATATATATAAAATGTGTAAAAAAAACTTATTATATGTATATTTCAATATAAATTAAAATAAAAGTTATGGAAAACATGTGTCGAAAAATGAGAAATAAGCCGATATTTAATTCTCATAATGAAAATGTCTGTACAGTTGAATTTGCCAGCATGTATATCATGCATGTACGATGTGAGTCTAAATTTAGTTTTACGGATCATTTTTATTTCCTGCAACGATATATATTCATACGACACACGAACACTAACTCCGATCCTAATAAAAAGAGGAATGCTTCGGTTATTGTAGGAAAATATGTACGAAATATCTTCGTCACAATCGGCTCGGGGCGCTAATTTGTCTTTGCTGCATTTTATGAAACATGTCTTAAATGTATAAATACAATATAGTTTATTCGTATTTTAGGGCCTCCAGACCAGAATACACATATTCAGCATATACATGTATTATAACTATACACAAAACATCGTGTATTTACATATGGTACTACAAATGAGATTAAGAAATAAAGCAACATATATAATACAAAATAATCACATGGTAACAAAAATGTATGTATATACATATGCATTATTTTTCCGTTTCGGTAATATAATTCAATCGGTAGTTGGATCATTATTTCCGCCGATAAATGTTTTTCTTAGCAAAGTTGCTTTATGCAAAAATTTAGCTAGTGACCATATATTGTCTTTGCTAGACAGACATCATACTAAAACACAATCTTGCCTATTGTGTGTTATTGTAACATATTTTATCAATATATTACAATTTTACACATGACACAATCGTGCATACTCACTTTGACTGCAGACATTCTTGTTCAAATTAATGACAATTTTGAGACAATTGTATTTTTGGTGACATTGTAAACAAATCCCATGTTAAACATTTCTCAAGGCTACTTTAACGTCCCCGCACACGCGCTATTGTTGATTTATAAAATTGATCGCCAACTCACATTCACGTCACATGCAATAGGTCATGTCCTTTCAAATGAAGATATATTGAGCATGCTTATGTCTATTGAAAATACCCGCGAGGGTTGTCCGAACTACGCGACAGTTGTGTGACATTTATTGGTAAACATAGGTATGGTTTTAGTATTGTTTTCGTTAAATCGATTGCTATTGCTTCATTATTGACCCCATTTAAACTATATATTTACAGGAATGCAATAACAACTTTAGAATGTGAATAGATTTCCATTTTACAATACTATTACGCGCTGATATGATTTTTTATGCTCCCTGAAAATATTTTCGGTGGAGCATATAGTTGTCAGTTTGTAGTTCCTTCCTTCCGTCACACTCCGTTATTCCTTCCTTCCGTCACACTCCGTTATTCCTTCCTTCCGTCACACTTTTGCTACCGTTTCTCATAGCGCCTTCAATACTTTACCAATCGCTTTCATATTTGGCATGTAGGTACCTTGCATGGACCTCTACCTTTTGATGAGGTTTGAGGTCACTGGTGTCAAGGTCAAGGTCACCGAGGCTAATAATAGACTTCCTTCTGTCACACTTTTGCTACTGTTTCTCATAGCACCTTCAATACTTAACCTATCGCTTTCATATTTAGAATGTAGGTACCTTGCATGGACCTCTACCTTTTGATGAGGTTTGAGGTCACTGGGGTCAAGGTCAAGGTCACCGAGGCTAAAAATAGACTTCCTACTGTCACACGTTTGCTACCATTTCTCATAGCGCCTTCAATACTTAACCAATCGATTTCATATTTGGCATGTAGGTACCTTGCATGGACCTCTACCTTTTGATGAGGTTTGAGGTTACTGGGGTCAAGGTCACCGAGGCTAATAATAGACTTCCTTCTGTCACACTTTTGCCACCGTTTCTCATAGTGCCTTCAATACTTTACCAATCGCTTTCATATTTGGCATGTAGGTACCTTGCATGGACCTCTACATTTGATGAGGTTTGAGGTCACTGGGTCAAGGTCACCGAGGCTAATAATAGATTTTTTATGTGTTTATTAACACATACATTGACAAAGCGCATCATCGGAAAGCATCCATCAGTTTTACTGATATTCTTGTTTTTACATAATTAGTAAACGTATCAAAACGAGGAAAGTAAGATGCACGGACAGAAAACATGATGTGTCAAACTTAAATATTCGCGTATCCTTATGTTGTTAACAAAAAACGTTCATGCCTGCAAATGATATATATTTTTATGATGTTATGGAAAATGCATCTATTATATCGTTCATACATATGAACTGACATTCACCATTTGACTTACATGTGAAATGAACATACCTTTTTAATACAGTTAACACAATAAAATGAAAACTCACACGTTAAGTTTATCCGCTTTGTAGTTTTAAATGAACTTCGTTCTTCACGAGCACTGAGCAAAACACAATGTTGAGTATTCACAGTAGGGGATGAATTTAACATAAACTAAGTTATATTCATTGGCGGTACACCTCGCTTTTACTATTGATGTTTAAAGCGTCCGATACTATAAATAGCATAACAATAAGCAGACAAGAATGCGATTAGCTGTCGGTATTTACAACCGATACACAAATGCTTCGTCAACCAATTTGTGGCAATGACTTATGAATACGTTTAAACGAATTTCGTTTTGATACTTAACACGAGATCAGCTTAATTTTTTCTTCAAGGTTCTTAATTTAATGCTTTAAAAGACGTCACTATTGTACACCCCTTGGCCTACCGGGTGCAAGGCGGACATAATATACACTACAAAACATCATCCTCATACTTTGTTGATTGGAAGAAGCGGGTATCACTAGTATTTGCCAATATAAAACAAATCCTCTTCGGCTTTCGAACATTACTCCCCAAATATTTGTATGCACGTTCACGAATACGCCTTTATATGTGTGTGTTTTAACTACGATATTGATTAAACGTTTTATTTAAAATACGCAATGACTGTAATCTAAAATTATTGATATTCTAGTTTATGACATAACTTCGATATTAAATAGAAGAACAATTTTGCCCTCACTTGTACTTCTATCGATTACGATGCTTTGTTGCTGTTGTTCTTGTTCTTGTATATAGTTTTCTTTTAAATGAATAAAAAAACAATAGACTAATAATTATCGCAATAATGACCAACTAACAAGTCAATATATAACATTTAAATATACAAACGTTTTCAATTGAATCGCACATCACATCCAAAATATTCAAAAATACGTCGAGCAGAACGAGTATAAAGTTCACAACATCTACTTACCTTAAAGCGGGTATATACGATTTTTTATATGTGTTTTATTGTAATATATTGATAGAATATGTTACAATTACACAAAATAGGCAAGAAAAATTATACATTAAAGCCGAATTTCATAAAATGCAGCAAAGACAAATTAGCGGCCCGAGCCGATTGTGACGTACATATTTTCCTACAATAACCGAAGCATTCGTCTTTGTATTAGGATTGGAGTTAGTGTTCGTGTGTCGTATGAATAGATATCATTGCAGGAATTCAAATAAACCGTTAAACTAAGTTAAGATTCACATCGTACATGTATGATATACATGCTGGCGAATTCGGCTGTACAGCCGTTTTTAATTTCAGATTTAAATATCTGGCTTATTTCGCATTTTTCGACACATGTTCTTCTTAACTTTTATTTTAATTTATATTGAAATATATATATATATATATATATATATATATATATATATATATATATATATATATATATATATATAATACGTTTTTTACACATTTTATATAAATTCATAAATATTTGACAAAATCGTATATACCCGCTTAAAAAAATGTTACTCTCGGCTCATAAATATTTCGCACAGAATTGATCAGATAATTAGCCTGAATGTACGCTGGGAAAACAGATAACTAAATATAAACATAAGTAGACGGGATGACTCTTGCGCCAAGGGCAAAACACAAATCGATTTAATTAACAAAAGTATCAAGCGTGACATCTTCAGAAACCTTATTATATTCTTCTAAATGATGGTATATGACGAACTCTGATAAACAAGAGTAAATTAAGAAAACAACTTTATTTTGTCTCGTCAAATAAGTATATAATATGCAAACTGCTCGATTTCACAATTATAAACAAGGAATACAGGCACAGTAATTATGATCAGCACTGACGTTATGAGAAGAACATATAGGTGGCTTTAAACGTTTACGTTTTTTCAAACTAAGTAATCGACATTTCGGAAAATGCATTTACCAAGTAGATTTATGCATGAGTATGGCAATCATTATTCACAATTTATGGCGTACAAATAATTCAAATTATTTTTTTTTAAATGCATAAATGCGATTTTTGTGGTACAAAACGCCAGATACATTATATGTTGTAATAGGGTATACCCGTTACATAGAATATATTGTAGACACACGTTCTTTTAGGAAGTTTGTAAAAATCTATGTGTTACATCTGGAATGGTTCAATTGATATAAAGGCTGAATTGTGACCGGGAAGTCCTGGATTCGAACCCAAGCAGCAAAGTGTTCTCAATACCTTTCAAAACCACGTTCAAAACTGGTTCTTCATAAGAAACGGACTCGATAATGTAATAGCGGATATTCATAATTCTATCCGTCTCTGTTCATTACATGCTTATCCACCTCGTTGAATATTTAACTAGATGAATTGTGAACCGATACTGTGCATTTACAAATTATTAAATTAATAATGTTAAAGTATTGATTTAAACTCTAGACGTATTGATTTAAACTCTCGGAACATCGTCATGCGTTTGCTTAGTTGAATAAAGTAATAACCTACGAATAAGGACAAAATGCACAACTTCTTTATTGCCTGGTATTTATTGTTTTATGTAATGCATTCGTTACTTACAGTTTAAAACAAACACATGCACAATCTAACTGTTCTAACAACTATCAAGTGTCTAAAACGTAAAAACGAATCAATAAGAGTTCTTTGAGAAAATAAAAAAATATATATAAAAAGAAAACACACCCTCACCTTGATTGATACACTTCTATATTCCTATAAGAAAGCGAAAGGGTGGTTAACGATGTCAACTACAGTGTGGCCAAGAACGATTTTAAATTTGACAGTTTATTTGCAATAAGTGTCACCCCTTCATTCGGCTTACCGCTGTTTAATGCACCAACGATTCGCTATGATAAAACATTAAGTAGTGGTTGCAGGGCCTAAATGTAGCGTAAAATGTTAATAATGGTGACACTGGTATGTACAGGTCATTACTTATTTATCCGTGATGCTTAGACATAAACCATACTATACTTAATGGTTTGCACTAGTTTCTGACATTTAGTATCAGTAGGCAATATGGCCCTAGGTCATTTAACCCATTTATGCCTAGCGTCCTGAAAAAAGGACATTGCAAACAGCGTAGACCCAGATGAGACGCCGCATAATGCGCTGTTTGCTTAAATGAATTTCTTTATTAAATATTCTAAATATAGAAATAAATATACTTGACACCTCTAATTTTGGAAATAAATTGATCCAATTTAGAAGGATGGGAGAGTCCACTAGGCATAAATGGGTTAATGAAGAATGACATGACACAATTGGTGGCTGCGATACTCCGCTGTCGATTCTTTTATCTGGGTATAAATTAACCATATCCACGTACTGGCTTATCCTGTTGTGTGTTTCTCTGACGTGTGTTACATCATAATTACGCGCACTTACCTGCGGTCCTTTTGTCAAATATTAACTGTGATCACAGCAATATTGTTCACTGAATAGTGCAGTCAAACGTAAATGTAGTTACAGTATAACATATGACAATAAACGAGACCAGGGTTCAATATATGAATCGCGTTCTGAGAAAACTGGACATAATGCATGTGCGTAATGTGTCGTCCTAGATTTGGGACGACACTTTCCGCCTAAATTGGATTTTTGCTAAGAAGAGCAAAAATGTCATAGAAGCGGAAATTGTCGTCCCTGATTAGCCAGTGCGGACTGCACAGGCTCATCTGGGACGACACTTTACGCAAATGTATTAAGCCCAGTTTTCTTAGAACGCGACTCATCTGTATTTTGGCTTTCGTTTGGATACAAATACCACAATTATAAACAGACCGACTGACATACAGAATAGTTTATAAGCGTCTCACTTTTGTACATAAAAACACAGTAAAACAGTACATAATCATTGTATGCTCAAAACCATTTTAAAAGCGTTACGAGAGACGATAGATCTGAAAATTATAAAAGTGTTAAACGATTATGTACATTATAAAAACATCTGTTACAAATATATATAAGATCCTTAGAGAAATTTGAATTTCTTTTTTTTAACTTAAAAAATATCAACACACATATACAATAAAAGACAACGCACTTTGTAGATTATAAACACTTGAGTACTTTTGAATAACAAGTAATATTACTTTTTTGATACGTAATTGTTATATTCTCACATTTAAAAGGTCCATATTTACATGTATTTGCGTCGCTTTATTTAAATGGCATGACAGGCTCTGAAACTAGGTTTAATGATGCGATCATCTGACAGCAACGCGTTCTTTTGCTCTTGGATTTTATGCGTTGAGAATTGGATTAATCAAAAGGGATCTTTCTGTTAGAGTGGCTCTTATGGTTACATTATACTAAATGCTTTTGGTGTGCAATGCTATACCCTCTAAAAACATGAACATCATTTATTTGAAGACACGTACGGTTCTGTATGGTCACTTGCAATGCCATTATTTTAGAATAGGTCTGTGTGCACGCGGTAGGGAAAACATTGTTGTTTAGTAGAAATTCACTCTTTTACTTGAAGGTTGGAGACTACATAAGACTTTGGCAGATGGTGGGAAACTCTCATCAACAATAGATGGCCGTAAAACAGTGAGTTTTGATTCATGTCGATTTCTTTCTAACATCCGCGAGACCTATCTTTTTATTGCCTAAATAATTAGGCGCAAAAGTTTGACTTTATTTTTCGTTAAAATTATTGCTTGTACATTGAATTTGTTAAGAAATCCTTACCTATATCGTAACATAAAATTTGCGTATAGTGGACACATCATTGAGGCATGCTATGTTGTTCTCGTTCGACACAAGTCGCACGGATCAAACAATATCGTTCATTTTCCGGTACACCTTCATAACGTCCTGTTCCTATACGAAGAGGTGCGACAGCACAGCGGCATTCGACCAAGGAACTACGTTGTGCTCGACTTATCGTGTTACACCTGACGTATGGCTCGTGCTCTGTCTTAAACTGCCTTTAGTTCCGAAGTTTATAACCCCCATTTGCGCCTAATTGTTTATAAAAGTCAAAAATTGTATCAACATTTATACACACACATGCTTATGGTTATTTAAGAGACTTTCTATTTTGAACAATTAATCAGTCGTCAGGATGAAATCCTAAAGTAGGCATATATTTATACATACATAATGTTCCGTTTTAATCTATATGGTTTAAATTTCCCATTATTACTGACATAATTAGTTCATTCTGATAAAATAACCGTATCATTATTTTGTACAGTCGTTTGCATACCTATTCAGACATGATGTAATCCATTATGTTTGTAGAACCATAACGTGTTGTCATCAGAGAAGATGTTTGGAATTATATCTGAGTAGAGATTTAACCCATTTATGCCTGGCGTCTAGAAAAAAGACCTTGGCAAATAGCGTAGACCAAGATGAGGCGTCTCATCCGAGTCTGCGCTGTTTGCTTAAAAGAATTTTTGTAAGAAATATTCTAAATATAGAAATAAATATACTAGACATCCCTAACTTTGGAAATAAATTGATCCAATTTAGAAGGATATGAGAGTCCACTAGGCATAAATGGGTTAATCTGGAATTTTCTGATCGCTAGAAGATCACGTAAGCGAAAACGAAAGAAAGTAGTTGATACAATACAAGTATGTATGTGCGAAAATCAACCGAGTTTTTAACAATGTGCGTTAAAATACGTTGCTGTTTTCTTAAAAAAAATGAGTTTACAAAGTTTATAAATTTTATTAGTCTAGTTTATTAAAGTCTCATCAGCATATATACAATCACAACATAAAAGAAAATATGAGCATAATAATAAATATAAATTGCTGCCACTCGGAAGTATCGATGTATAAGATACTACAGCATCATATAAACACAAGAATCATTATACAATTATAGTGAAATAAAAGGGAGCTAACCCCTGGATTCATATTACAGAAACTGTAACATGAACTACAGAGTTACCTCTCTTCCAAATGCAATAAAATTATATGGTCTCTACTAAAATCTGGACATCAGTTAAAATAGCTTTGTACAATCTTAGAGTTATGAGACTGAGTCACATATGGCTCAGTACAGTTAAAGGCTATATTACATAATAGAATTTTGATTTCCCCCACTGACCTTACGTTATAATTTGCCATAAGAAATTAACCATAAAATACTGAAAGCGAAAATAAAGCACAAGTCAAGAAGAGGTGTCACAGATTTGTTAGCGTCATTGAATACAGGAGCCTCATTGATGCGTTGGGCGGCTTCGTTCAGGCCAGGATCTTCAATGATGTAAATGTCCCCTGTACGTCGCATTGCTTATATTTGAGGCGACTCCATTAGTTTACGTTAATTATTACAATATTATTATAATCAGTAAGGAAGCCTGAAGACTATTGTCTACATGTGTGTTGTTATTGTATAATTGGCATTTTGAGGATTTCGGAATGCACACTGGAGTTGTGAGGCCGCTTACATAGCGATCCTAAAGACGACTCGTATTGATGGAGACAAAATTCATGTTAACTGTTGAGTTTCATCGATGTGTGTATATCTCTATACAATCTTGCAAAATCTTTCCAACGAATATTCAACCAAGTTATTTGGCGTCGACACAAGTAAATCTGATTGCAAGTCAAACATCGTCGATTCGTCTCAACGTACTTAGGGATATGTGGTCCAAATAGCTATATGCAGAAGGGAGTAAACCATACTCGAAATATATTGTTGAAATTGCGCGTTGATTTATAAACTTATATGTTCCTTTCATCAGAGGAATATAGAAGTATAACTAGGTTTATAGTTTAATTCTCACTTTTGATTGACCAATTATAAATAATATCCGACATTTTATTTGCTCTACGTTTGAAATTTCTACTTATGTTAATTTGCAAATATTGTAAACGTCTATGTGCTACTTTATTTAAGTCTGGTTTGATTAGTCCACTATACTTGATCAAATTATACAGGCCATTGCTCAAACTTTGAGTACAGTATTATTCATAGATATATGTGCGTTTTTATTGAAAATACCAACGTTTACCGGATATGAAGTCCCTTTTATGCATGACATGTTTAATTCAATACTTTTAATCAGTTAAAAAATCATTTAAGCTAGGAGAACTAAATTTCATATAATGCATTCCACTCTGCTTTTAATAAAATGATAACCATACTATTTTAAAGTGACTATTTCAAACTTCTTGGCCTTCTTGTATAGATATCCCTGCTTAAATATGACATTATATTACTATCTGAGACAAGATCTAAATTTCGCATATTATAAAACGAATGACACATTTATGCGATACACTGTACGGATAATAAATCCGAGTTTAATGGCAAATATTTCATAAATAACAAAATGTGGGTGCGGCTGAATCTACTAAGAATTTCTGAAACTATAGAGATGATGGATATTAGACAGTTGGGAACTTCTATTAAATAAGAGATATGTCGATATGTGCATCGTAAACATAACCAACCTCCTTATAGCGGCCATTGACTTTCGTACTTCTTACTCATGTAAACAACGTTTCAGTACACGTAGTCCCTTAAGTTAAACATATATGCTTATGTAACTAGAATTTTTTGGTTGGATTCAAATTGTTATGATTTGAAAATTAAAGTTCCGACACAGTGTGTCGTTTTAAATTTCACGTAAATTACTTATTAAAAAGGATACATAAAAAGCTGAAGTGTTTCGGCATATGTTATCAACAAGTATTAAATGCCAGTGTGTGCAATTTTATATGCATGTATGTACAACAACATTTTTATATATTTTCCATCAGAGGGCCATTGGTAAGTATGGCCTATTTTTTATGAAGTATTGTTAAAAATTGTCATAGATGCTCGGCTATCGATTAAACAGTGCATACGGAAATAATAATCATATTAAATGTAACAAACTGCACACAAAGTGAAGTGTATATACTTGTAAGTACATGCTTGCGAACGAAGGCCACAACAATGTTCGGAAACGTCTATGCGTTGTTTTTGTTTTCTTCAGAAAACAGGATTCAAAATGCAAACGTAGTACATTCGTAAGATATTTGTTATAAATACAAACATACAAATACAGTTCAACGCAAACAGGTAAGTTCTTGTACATTTATTGTTTAAAATCACTTCTTTCGATCTTATGATGAGTGCGAATCATGACGAATCATAACGGACATCGGTGTGTTATAACCTCTAAATAACAATTATACAAAAAGTTTTTCGATTCTGTCATGATTTGCGAATGTTTCAACGATATGCTACCTAAATATAACATATTTTCCACTTAAATCCAACCACATAAAAGAAAGTCGACACTTAAGTTTCGTTTACTTTTTTACAATTCTCCACTTTTATATTTATACTATTAAGCATTATGTTTTATTTCTTTCATGTAAAATTAACTTTAATTTTAGCAAATCCTATTGCATTGAGAAACAAAAGTAATATATTCACGCCTTTTTACGCTGTCCCAACGTTTGGCAATTCCTTACAGGACATGGTTTTCACGTAGAATCGTAGGACGTAATGTGTTATTAGTTTAGATGAAAGCGTATCAGGTAAGAATGATAACTCTGATATGAAAAATAAGACAACACAATACACACACAAACAACTATTCTTATTCATCATCGAATATGTTAAATTAATGTTAAATTGAAAAACTTCAACGATCGAACTTTTTGTAACAATTGTCAAAAAAGAAACTGATAGTTTACTCGTATGTTTTAATATTGTATCTTTAAAATGTAAAAGACTATTAAAAATAGCAAAAGCATTTGCTAAAAGTTAAATAGTTAATGACATATTAAAGGGATCTTTTCACGCTTTGGTAAATAGACAAAATTTAAAAAAGATGTTGAAGATTCGCAAATTTTCGTTTTAGTTATGATATTTGTGAGGAAACAGTAATACTGAACATTTACCATGGTCTAATAGAGCCATTATATGCATCTTTTGACGATTTTAAAACCTAAAAATTATAAAGCGTTGCAACGCGAAACGATTGAATAATTTGGAGAGTTCTGTTTTTGTCGTTAAATTTTTTGAAACTACGAAGATTGCTTATATAAGGTATAAAATACGTTAAGCATGTGTACTCGGCGGAATAGCTCAGTAGGC
The DNA here is from genome assembly GCF_020536995.1 of Dreissena polymorpha. NCBI lineage: Eukaryota > Metazoa > Mollusca > Bivalvia > Myida > Dreissenidae > Dreissena > Dreissena polymorpha. The sequence goes on along the minus strand of NC_068368.1, from coordinate 39,782,541 downwards.
TAAAGCGTTTTTACTTCAGGACTCTGGCAGGACTCCAGGGGTCACTGGTTCGAAACCTGGTCCGGGCAATGTTCTTTTCTTTTTTTTAATTTTATTCTTGATTTTTTACTGGAGCTTTTACGATCCAATGTTTACATTTATCGATATAAAGCAGTTAATGAATAAGTTAAAAAATGCCAAAATCTGTGAAAAGGCCCCTTTAAATTAACATATTAAAATTATTTTTTCTTCTGTATTACGGAAAAGGATAGTTCGATATTACAAAACATGCTTAACAATGAGCGATCATATGAAAATATGACTTAGAAACAATTGGTGTTTATCGCTTCAAATAGAAGTCTCTATTGAGACTATATTAAAATAATATTTTGTACGCCTCACACTTTGCCAGTCATGTCCGAATATCCTCCTCGCATGGCTCTGATAATGCAGAATGCGAACACGACACAGATTATCTGCAAATACATCAAGCTCAGGTGTGTAACATTCACATGGGTTGTTTCAACTCATTTATGCCTAGTGGACTCACACATCCTTCTAAATTGGATCAATTTATTTCCAAAATAAGGGATGGCTAGTATATTTATTTCTATATTTAGAATATTTCTTACATCGATTCCTTTAAGCAAACAGCGTAGACCCTGATGAGACGCCGCATCATGCGGCGTCTCATCTGGGTCTACGCTGTTTGCAAAGGCCTTTTTTTCTAGACGATAGGCATAAATGGGTTAAGAAACATCAAGTTACAATCTTTTTTTATCCCTACACATTATTTTCTCTGTAAAATAATCTTTACAAATAGTTTTATCTTTAAAATGTGTATGGTAGCATGTTTCATTTCATTTGCTACTTTTTATTTGATGTTCAAGCACGTTACGTGATTTTGATGCAATGATGTTGCAACGTCAAGAGACGTATTCCGATATAAATCACTATCCAGTTTTAGCATGGCGTTTAAGTAAATATTTTTCTAAGCTTATTTAAAAGCACGTGATTTCAAAATTCGGACACTTGTCTCTTCAATCAATTATTTACTTAACGCGTCCTAGGTATTTGTTAGTAAGCTCACCTTTTCGCAAATACCTGTTATCGAAATGTATATAATTGGGTTTAAACATGTATGTAAATATTATTTGTAACTAGCCACCATTAACAAGATACTAACATGTATGCATAAATATATTTCAATCCAGCCAGTGGTTTATTTCGACAATGCACGTCTGATGATGGGATAAATCGAATACTACAGGTCGGTGCCGAATAAAGCGAAGTTTATTTTGCTCGTGCTCGGCCCGAAAATCTGAACCACTCACCAAGGCTCGTGGTTCAGATTTTCTAAACATTTCAAAATCAACTTCGCTTTATTCGGTTCTATATTACGTTCAGTTCTAGAATCATATCAACTTGACTAAAGCGTATCGCAATAAATACACTCATATAACAAGTGCAAGAACATCACCTGAATAAAAGAAAGAAATCAAGCGGGAAATGTCTCCTCATTGATTTCCCGAGATTATGCACTATTAATTAACCCATTTATGCCTAGTGTCTAGAAAAAGGCCTTGGCAAACAGCGTAGACCCAGATGAGACGCCGCATGATGCGGCGTCTCATCAGGGTCTGCGCTGTATGCTTAAAGGAATTTGTGTAAGAAATATTCTAAATATAGAAATACATATACTAGATAGCCCTAATTTTGGAAATAAATTGATCTAAGTTACAAGGATGGGAGAGTCCACTATGCATAAATGGGTTAATATACAATAGTACTTTGAAACTTACTTCCGAGACCAAGATTCCGGCTGCTATGCCGATGACGACTCCGATGCGACTTTTCAGGTAGTCCTCAATAGAGGCCCAACACGGCTGAAAGTATATAAATGTTGGGTAATCATTATTAACTAATATATGCCTAGTATACTCTCCCATCTTTCTTAATTGGATCAATTTATTTCCAAACTTAGGGACTTTTAATATATTTATTTCTATATTTAGAATATTTCTTACAGAAATTCCTTAAAGCAAACAGCGCAGACCCAGATGCATCATGCGGCGTCTCATCCGGGTCTGCGCTGTTTGCCAAGGCCTTTTTTCTAGGCATACATGGGTTAAGGGTGACATTTTATTACAGACTTTATACTTGATGTATGACTTAAAGATTCCGATTCTGTATTATTTTAGAAATTGTGTTGATGCATCTCTTGTTAAATACCTTTGATACTGTTTCATGTTCATTACAAACCCATGCTGTTATCAAGTTAACAACAACACAAACAACAGCTCAACATGGCCTTTGAAAAACAAGTTTTTTTCTTGATTTTTTTTATTAACACTCTCACTCTCCCGCTTTGACAATTATCTCCGTAATATGTCCGTATAATTAACTGCTTATTGCCGCTCAGTGCTGTTTCCGTAAACAGGTTTGATAAGACTCAGTGCATTGTTAACTGTTTATTAAAGATACGACTATTTAGTGATTGAACCCTCAACCAAATTATTGTTTGACGTAATGATGAAACGTTATCTCAAAATATAACTGTTTTTAGATTGGATTTATACAACTTCAGAAATACTATCATGAGGAAAATTAATTAAATTATAGTAACATTCTGCTAATCGCTTTATTTAAAAGGGCATATTTCGTATCGCTAAAATTCATGAGCATTGCATTCAGAACTATTAGACTTTCCATATTTTTTTCATTGAACTGATTACTCTGTTCATGATATATCTTAAGTGGTGTAATGGCTGGCAAAACACCACACTCTGAGAGAGACTCTTGCTTTTCGGGACAACAATTCAGATATTGCTGTTTGTTTTTGAAAGAAAAATACTAAAGACAAGGTTTGATTAAATAATAATCAAACGATATGCAAAACATATGTCGAATTGTGTCATATGTGCGTGTCATGCATAATTGGAAAGCTTTATAAGAATGCAAAACATTTATCGACACGGCATTCGATTTTGTAAATCGTGTTTTTGGATAGAATGATAATCATTTGATACTTCACAAACAATAGTGCGGTTTATATTTGAATAAGATCGTAGGAGATTCATAAGATTGAAGTTGTATTTAATGTAATAGTTTCGTTTAATATAAATGTTGTTATATGTGTTTGTGTGTGTGTTTCGAAGTTTGTGAGGTCCTTCCGCGCCCAGGGCTGCATTATTTGAAGACCCAGACATTGTCCCAGGACTCCTATCTGATGAACTCTAGACTCACGAAAGTTGGGACTAATTTTGAAATACAACTGTAATTTATATATATTTGTATTTTAATGCTGTTGTGGGAAACCGGGTACCAGGGGGAAATCTGATCTGTGAGGTATGGCGCCGACCTACCAGCTAACATGCTCTCAAACTCAAAGGGATTCAACCCGGGTCGCCTCAGTGAAAAACGCGGGAACCAACAACTGCCTAGAGTGCCGAAATGTTTTTGATGACTACTTCCTTGAGTAGTGCAATACCAAGAGTTATTAGGAAAGTCATGCTAAACAAATCACATACATACAAATGAAAAACACGCTGTTTTTACAGTGAACAGTAAACAATAATATGCTTGTGTGTATGCATAATTTAAAATTCTTAACTTAACATCAACAACCCACAATAATTCATTTTGAATCATTTGTAACTGGCATGTTCAACAGAGAAACACATCTTCATAAACAATAAAGTTATGCACAATATTGCTTGCAGCTACAAATTTCAAACATTGTTCACAATACACCTACGTCGAATCTTGAGCTCATCGATTTTGTCATTGATACACAAAACAGTTATTATGTTATGAAAGGATACTTTTATTACAATTATGTTGTCGCTTTAAATTCAATATAAAGCCACATGGAACTCGCGACAAAAATTCAAAATGCAACTCAAGAATGTTAGCTTTCCCGACCCAGTTGATTAAGCAACTAAACTCAAGAGCTAGTCGTGAGTATTTTTATATAAGATAAATCACTTCATATTGTAAATAGTTGATAAAAATCTCAGTGATAAGAAATCCAGTGGTTGTGATAATTCAGAAAGTGAATGATTGCCTATTTGCGTTGATATCACACTAAGAACCCATCCGTTAATGTAGACTGCTGTATTCTGTCAGCGCGTGTTACTCGGTATAATAATGAACATTGATTTTTGTAAATCTAACGACTTTACCGCTTCGATTGTTTGCTAATGGATTAATATGAGGTTAAGAGTTAGTTTTATCATTTCATCTTGTACTATTTCGTGTGTGTCATTTTAAATACACATAGATCCAAATTTATGTCATCATTCTATCGCATTGGCCTAATGTTATGTCTGTTATTATTCTTTTACATGTATAGAGTCTCGTTTTTAACATTTAAAAAAGGCTTAATAAACAGATTATAAGGTTGATGACTTTTGGTATGATGTGATATACGACTTGTCCAATATATAGCGGGTTCGCATTCTCGGAAACCTCGCTTTTTCATAAGCATGACCAGCCTCGTCTGATAAACTATGTTATAAAAAGTCACCAACCGTATATACTCTATATGTGTCGTGTTTTGAGAAAACTGAACATAATGCATGTGCGTAAAGTGTCGTCTCAGATTAGCCTGTGCAGTCCACACAGGGACGACTCTTTCCGCTTTTATGACATTTTTCGTTTAAATGAAGTCTCTTCTTAGCAAAAATCCAATTTAGGCGGAAAGTGTCGTCCCTGATTAGCCTGTGCGGACTGCACAGGCTATTCTGGGACGACACTTCACGCATATACATTATGCTCAGATTTCTCAGAACGCGAGTCATATACGAGTTGCACGAACGAGAGCAATAACGTCGTGTTACAATTTTTAATAACGATTTGTATTATATTATTTATAGAATACGTTATAAAAAGACAATAATAATATTTTTGAAAATCCCATTACAGAATAAGCCTTGTTTTCTTACACCCACCTTGTTCATATTAGAATTGATTGCAGTCGGGTTGTAGGGGCAGTTCCAGTCAATCGGCTCATATTTCTGGTGTTTCAATAACGCGTCCTTGTCCTTCAGTTTGCAACAGGCTGGGGGTATTTTCATGGTCCCTTTTTCACCCGTCTTCTTCCAGGCAGAAGCTCCGTTGAAATCTGCGTAGCTGTCGATACCACAGCATTGGAACTGAAATACAAAGTAATACACTAGACTTAAAAATTGTTCTAAGATTTTTGTATTTAAAAAAAATATAGTTTAATTTATTGACCTTAATATTTAATATGTAAAATAGTCCATGGTAATTATAAAAATCAAACCATATTGCTTCCTCTACAATAGGAGAACATTTTTAAGTTTCCACTGCACCGTCCAGCAATTGAATAAGCTCTGTCAGTAAGGACGCATCGATACAAATGTTACAAACTCTTTTGTTTTATTTCTGATTTTAATTATAATTACTTATTTAAAACCGAGATAATTGTTACAGTTGTATTGGTCAGGAGTGTGTTCTTGATTGTTTAAAGAGAGTGCGTGAAAACTTGATATTGAACTGTCCATTTTATAGAATGTGTCATCTTGCTCAATGCAAACCTTTTCAGATATAGAAGAATGTGGTATTTCCGACTATGAGTAGAGTTTTCATCGTTTGTTTAATAAAATTATATGCGATAACAGAACAAAGTTGTTTTATTTTTTTGCAAAAAGAGGTGACAACCCCCTGAACTGCAGAAAGTTGACTAAATACACACGATCGCAATTTCACCTGTTGAATAATGTCTATTTTTGAACGTACCCACATTCAAGCTAAAGTACCTTGTGAATAACGCGCGACATAAGTTTAACAAGTATCTTATGGGTAAAAAGGAAATTACTTGACTTAAAGTTTCAAGTAAAGCAAATTTAGACAAGATACGTCCTTAAGTGCCCATGCTGTTTTATAAGTTTGGAAAGTTTAATCAGTCAACAAATCAATAATTATCGACTTACGCTCGAAAAAAAATAATAATCCGATAGACGGAAGGGCGGAATAACGGACTTAAGTGACTACTTCATAACTATTCCACATACTAGTTTACTTAATGAGACTATTAAAGCAACTTAGATAATTTTGTTATGGCATAATCATACTGATGTTACATTTAGAATTTAAAGTTTATACTTGTTTTCGCATAGAGGGTCACTGGCAAATCGATATTTCCCAACAACCCCCCCCCCTTCCACACACCCACACACAAATACTTAAAGTGTCGGCGCATCTAAAGAACCTCACATTGATAAGTCAAGCTTTACTATACACTGTTCTTTAAACCTAACCAATAAATCTGTCTTCAATTCCCAAAATACTTCCTCTTGATTGAACGGCTCATTTTGTACTCAACGTTTACTTACATAGACCTGGGCGTAATCCAGTGCAAGTGAAAATGGCTCTTTTGTATCCACCCTGCCCTGGTATTTGCTGTTGATGGTCTGTCTAAGGAACGATTTCATCTCTGTGGTAACCTTGAAATACAAGGCAACGTTTACGTAAAACGCCGGTGCTTAAAACTGAATTAAAACCTGCGCATTGCAGTTTAAATCGTAAGTCCAAAACAATATTTTAAATATGAAACTTTTACAAGGGTAATTCTAATTGTCTTTTTTCCGATGAAAAATTTAAAGAACGCAAATAAATTTACTGAAATTTGAATTGTTTATTTATGTATGCGTAAGCTGGCCCCTCCTCTAATTTGGCTTGCGAATGTATTTATAGTCTGTTAAAGATAATCTTGAAGTAGAACTAATGACTTTCCTCATAGGATTTATCTCCCCTATAGGGAAAGAACAATGATCGGAAACATTCAAATACAAAGAGGTTTCATAACGCCGAGTTAAGCTTCATTACATTTTTTTTTTATTGATAATTGCTTTACTCATATGCTTTATATGTATTGTATCATTTCCAATCGTACCGTTTTACATTGTACATTGCGTTTGCCGAGTGGGTAATTCTAAACGGAAACATCAAATATATTTTTAATTTTAATGTTAGAAAACGATTTGTAAACAACAAACTCTGGTGTCAAACACTTGACCTTAATTTTACCGTTTAATAACCTGAACATTTCGGTTCAAGTTTGCTTATGTCATTAGTTACACTGAAAACGTATTTCTATTTCAGCTCACCTTTCCCCTGAAGGAAGCTGCTATCGCAATAGCTGCGATCTCCAGCACAACTATCAACAGCAGGAATATGGCGTACTGGAAATTTATAAATATCATTTGTATTAGAACAACAGAAAACAAGATCTTCTGTAAGCCGATTGGTTAGCATCAACAACTTATGTATATATATTAGCCGCTTAATGACAAGTGTGTATAAATGACCAAACTCTTTGGTAACATCTAATTTGGCAGATGTTTAAAAGGCTTTACGTTTCTTCCGATTCAAACAAAAACAGCGACGATTTAAGTCAATCAAAGTATTTTAAAAAGCTTAAAAAAGCTGACATATTTTCAATTTGGTATTAACTCTTTCAGTGCTGGAACCGTATTTTGAAGGCCTTTGCAAACAGTTTGGATCCAGATGAGAGACCACAAAACGTGGCGTCTCATCAGGATCCAAACTGTTTGCTATTGTGATAGTATTCTTTAAAAAAATGAAGAAAATATTAATTTTAGAAATTCAGCTGACTACATTTTAGCAGACGACAAATTTCCCAGCATGCAAAGGGTTAACTGCCACATACCGAGCACAGCAAGCACTTCTTCTGCATTATTGCACCGCAACATCCGAGGAATCCGATTATCATAACGCACAATCCACCCACAAGTAACACAATTGCTGCCGATTCTAAAAGCCCTGTTATTATGAAAATCGTATGGAAATGTAATATTATACTTCCTAAAAAGAACTTTGTGAGTTCCAATGAGTTCAATAACGGCGGTTGTGGTACTTTAAACACATTTGGAAACGAGACCGTCTTTTATGATGACAGTACGCTTACGTCTTTTTTGTTTCTAAGCAAGACAATATAACCCAGGGTAGTTGTCAAAATCACGACCTCCATTAATGTTTAAAATGACATGCAAATACCACTACACAATTTATATATAATCATATTTAAAAAAGGATATACATGTAATAATCTATTCTTTTTAGTCTGCATGACTTTTATTTGTCTTGATTTTTTTTAATGGCGATTCGGTTGTTTAATTGCAAACAAAGTAGTGGTTTCTTTGCGTTGTTTTGCAGGAGCAAATTAATAAAATACATTATATGATATCAATTTGAATGGTTTTAGTTATTCAAACATGCCTTACGAAGCAACATAAGACAAATGTATTTTATGAAAACCCATTTAAATCTTAGTCATATATATGTATAACCATTTAAGGGCCCATCCGTAATTGGGAATCTTGAAATTCAAAAGTTAAACATATAAAGTAAAGTTATTTTAAATAAAAAGACTCACACTATAATTTCTATTTTTTCAAACAATACAATTCAAGTTTTTATAAATGGTGTATTACTTGTTACTGATAGCCGTACGTGATATTTACTCCATTATGTCAGGGAAATCAATAAGAATAGAAAATACGTAAAGGAGGTTATTTAAGCCTAATTACTGTACAAATTGATCGCTGAAATTCGTAAATTAATTTTGTATATAATTGGCTTATTTACTCAAAGTATTTTCAGTTGTTGTTCTTTTCGTCGCAAATCGGGCGATCGCATTTTCGATCAGGCGATTGGTGAATTTTGAATAGTTTAATTTACAGGATAAATTTATCATTGAGACATAATCAGCCTTATAAGACACATAAACAACTGTGAAGTTTGTACTATCAACCATCCACGTTTGTCGGGCGTACTAAGCGAGATGGTAAATTGAAGACAGTCTGGCCCATCCTCTTGAGTTTCTCCAAAGCCTAGCCACAGCACATGTAGAAGATAGGGTTAAGAAGGCTGTCTAAACACTCACTAAAATATGTGATGGAAATATAGAAGTTGAAGTTGTCATCTATATTTGTGTCAATTATTATAGGCGTAAATACTTGCACTAAGTACTGGTTAACCACTTTAAACCTTTTTGCATTTGTCAAGGAAACAGGTAAGTAGGTTCGCAGCAAGCCGTATTGAGATTAATCTGTCATTTTTTACAAACGGATAATTTAAGAAAAAAAAAACAACTGCCGTACTTACCATTGATATTGAAGTTTGAGCTTGCGGCGCCAATCTTTGTCAAGACATTCATCTTGTATTTGTCGACAAGGGCCCATATTCCAAGACCAAATGCTACCGCACCTAAAGCCTTTCAAAGTAAACCTAGGCTAAATACAATAATAACACAGGGTTATTTTATAATCAATTTCGGCAGTATAATATAATAATCCTGCTCCTCAATGCCGTAATCATCCATACAAACGACATTCATCGCCATCATCAGCATCATTTTCGACTTAACCCTGTTATGCCTAGCGTCTAGAAAAAGGCCTTGGCAAACAGCGTAGACCCAGATGAGACGCCGCATGATGCGGCGTTTCATCAGGGTCTGCGCTGTTTACTTACAGGAATATCTGTAAGTTATTTTCTAAATATAGAAATGAATATACTATACATCCCTAATTTTGGAAATAAGTTGATCCAATTTAGAAGGATTGGAGAGTCCACTAGGCATAAATGAGTTTAAACAGTAAATAACCGCAAACACTTATTAAGTGTAATAAAAACGATTGCAAGCTATCAATATACATTCTCAATTATCATCCCGCGCAGATATGTCATCATCGTCATCAGCATCTGGAACTACGATGCAATGAATGGGGACAATATGAGTCGCGTTCTGAGAAAACTGGGCATAATGCATGTTCGTAAAGTGTCGTCCCAGATTAGTCTGTGCAGTCCACACAGGCTTATCAGGGACGACACTTTCCGCTTTAACTAAATTTTCGGTAAAAAGGGACTGCCGTTAAACGAAAAATACCAAAAAGCGGAAAGTGTCGTCCCTGATAAGCCTGTGCGAACTGCACGGGCTAATCTGGGACGACACTTAACGCACATGAATTATGCCCAGTTTTCTCAGAACAAGACACATGTTTACAGGTTCGCGTTGCATGTTGCCTGATTCTTAGATTTGGCGTTCCAATTATTCAAATTTGCCTAAACTTACACTTTCATTTTTATAAAAAAATACTCACGAAGAATATACAGTTGATAACGAACAACATATATTTCAATGTCTTCCTCCCACAGTCTAATTCCACCATTTTGAATCTGAAATAAGTAATTATATGCAATACAGAGCTATTCAGCTGCTATTGTTCATTGTACTTCTCATTCTGCGTTTAACCTACTACTTCTACACCTACTATCACTAATACTGCAAGTACTGCAGTCACTATTAGAACTACAACTACTACAGGTACAACTTATACTTGTACTGTAACGACAGGAACCACTTATACAGCATCTAATTCTATTTAATAATAATGTATTCATTCTTACCAGTCTACTTTTTTTCTCTCGTGTCACATTAATATTCGTTATTACTACTTATAAATAACACTGTTTCGAAATATAAAGTTAATGTATTGTTGTATGCAAAATATAAAAGGGATTTTTATAACGACTCAATTTTAAAATTTGAATACACTGGGCATAAACTACTTTGTATACCTTTAGGCTTTAGCCTTAGTAATCGATATATATTTTTCTAATATTTCGTCAGTTATACCATCAATATGAAAAAATCTCCTGTTAAATGCACGGTCATTATTCACATTTTATTAAGATTTTTTGTAATCGTCGTTGTTCATGTTCTTATGCTAATATACATGCAGAGCACACAATCATGAACTTCAATGGCGAATACACTTGTGACAAGAGAGCACAAAAGTAGACTGATTCCGATAAATACATGTACATTTTCATGGTAAAATATTCTAGTTTATTGTTTTGAAAATCTCTGCATTCTTTGCGTACTTTCACAAAAAAAAACGTTCTTGGCGATCATGCAGTACAAATTCGACAGTAAACAAGTTGTAATCCGGTTCCTGACATCTTTGCTCTCATTTAATTATAACATTTGATATGGCATGTTATTTTGAACGGTCGTTAAATGCGTTAGCTCAATTGGTAGATAGATAGTTAGATTTATTTCAGTATATAAAATACATATGGCATGGTACACAGCATAATACAACATTTCTACATATCATGAAATACAAATGCAAATATCACAGATAAGCTTAAAGACTAGAGCTTAAAAGCAATTTGATAGGCATCATTTGGTAAACAATACATAATTATTGCTTCTTATAATATCATTTGTTAAAAATGTAAAATTGATGCATCAAATATTAATTACTATCATAGTGTACCAGGGTATGTACTCATATACCCAGGATAGCACAAACATTGAATGGGAATTACCTTATTTGTGGTCCTGGATGAATGATGACATGTACATGTTGGTATCCCCGCATAAGTGTTTTGTTTTCAATAGGTGGTATCCACATATTAAACGACAATTTCCTTTTTACAATCGATGTCAATTACTTGATTTTTTGTCCGAATCAGTTATTAATTTAACTAGGACGATGTGTACACACACCGCCAGACACTGGCGTTTTGTTTGTAGGGAATTCAGTCATCAGGACCATCTATTTTAAGTCCGTGTAGATTAATTGGAAAAATCTTTTAACCTTTTTTTGTATCACACTTACTTTTACTTATATCCGATTTCAACGGGCTTTGAAAATAAATACATGAATAAACGTGCGTAACTAACCCCTTACTGTTGTTTTTGAAAACTTGACGACGTTTTTTAAGAATATGGTCTTATTTCGAAAACATTTAAAGTGAAACTGTATTTATCGCGTTTATCTTTAAATTAACCCATTTATGCCTAGCGTCTAGAAAAAAGGCCGTGGCAAACAGCGTAGACCCAGATGGGACGCCACATGATTCGGCGTCTCATCAGGGTCTACGCTGTTTGCTGAAAGGAATTTCTTTAAGAAATAATCTAAATATAGAAATAAATATACAAGACATCCCTAATTTTGGGAATAAATTGATCCAATTTAGAAGAATGGGAGAGTCCACTAGGCATAAATGGGTTAATGTGTGCTTTCCTTTGAACACGCAAATCTGGTTAAGTGGTCACAAAGGTTACGTGGATATCACACACTTCGTTTGAATTGTATCATTTAGATGTTATTTTCGATACAATATTATTCTAAAACATTTTTCAACAATGTTGAGCATTTTGTGTGTGTGATAATGCGAATTATTCGTTAAATATGACTACAGATTATTTGAAAGAGTATCTGAAGGAAAAAATATCAGATACAATTTGAAGGGTTTTTATATAAAAGATGTACAGCGAAAACATTTCGTAAATGAAGGAAGGAAAGGGAAGGAGAAGGATGACTGAAGTAGAAAGCTTAATATGCAGCCTAGAGGAAAAGATATAGTAATGCATTATTGGTAAACAAAGATACAAACATAAATATCTTTGAATGCTTTTTCTTAATCATAACATACCACGATTACTATTCCCTTCGCAGAAGATAAATACCGGTAGGGCCGACTATTTTTCTTTAAGACGCAAATTGTCGATAATTTTTCCTTAACACTTTTTGTTCCGATGAGACGTAAAGAACACAGCTTTATAACAACAACACTGTACGTCAGCGGAAACTTAATCCACTTCAAGAGATCGGAAAATCCGTTTCCTGTTATTTGAAGATTTACATATTTTAAATGATACTAAACACACTAAACACACATGGGCAGTCTATGAATTTTGTTCAAATTTGACATTGAAATGTAGCCAACAAACGATTTGATTGCATGCACATACCCCGTTACACAATCAAATCAAACTCAATAATAAAGTTTTCCTCCATACATTTATTTCTATTAACGCCCATTATTAAATGTCAAATTATAGTAAATTATACATGTTCTCAAATACGCGAGTACGAATTCGGACATCAAACCTCGCTCAGTGTTAAGTGTGTCCAGGGGTAGAGACATTGCTAGCATTTCTTTTCCTCTGGTTGAATAAAAGAAGTTATATTATTGTTAGAAGATGATAAGGGTATTGCTGTAACGGCTTCGGGTTTTACTTTCAATTTCAGTGTATATGTAAGCTCCACGATTTAAGTGATTTTGAAGGCTTTGAAAACCACTTCTCGAGCATGTCACGCCTTATATACTTTCATCAAAGAACCTCCTTATAATGCCAACAAAGTGCATAGTTTATCATTTAGGGGGTCCAGGGGGGCAAAGCCTCCCCCCCCGGAAGGAAGCTCCACGATTATGATTTTGAGGCTTTGACAACCACTTCTCGAGCATGTCACGCCTTATATACTTTCATCAAAGTAACTTCTTATAATGCCAAAAAAGTGCATAGTTGATAGTTTTGGGGGTCCAGGGAACGAAGCCCCCCGATAGCTCCACGATTTTAGTGATTTTGAAGGCTTTGGCAAGTTTGAATAGGTGATTTAGATCTAGTTAAGTGTGAAACATCAAATGAATTGACTTTATTATGGCGATTTTAGGGGGGGGGGGCGTACGCCGCGTCCGTCCTCACCCCTGGATCCGCCTATGTGTACCTGCAACATCGGAATTAAATTGATATAGAATCAAATCACGTATCAATACTTCTCGAGCAGAATGAATGCATTCATTAACAACTAAATGGTAGTTATACGATATACCTTGTGGCATAGACGAAAAAGACAAAACAGAAACTTATTTTAAAGCTTTTTATTTAAACTCGATAGCTAGGAAAGTCTACGGCTGATTAAAAAGCTCTCGAGTCCGTTTATTGGGTTCAACAAATGCTTGGTGTCTTTGGGTGAGATCTTAAGATCGCTTGTACAGTAGCGATTAAACCGGTGACCCCCAGTAGCTAAGTGGACACCATAATACTTTGCAACGGCCATCTTTATAACCAAAAATTTAAAATTAAGCTTAGAACCAATACAAATTATTATTTCCATACATAAAATTGTTCATAAGCTTAAAATAATTAAATAACACGCATTAATATTCGATATAGGTACTGCATATTATATCTTTATATACGTTATTCTGAATTTTAATAAATATGATATTTTTTATATAATTATTAAACGTGTATGGGCGATAGATTCCGCAATCTACGTAAAACAAATAATAACTTTAACGCCGAAACTGATATGAAGGTTAATCAGCTTTATGGACATAAAGTACAATAAAGTGGCATCGATTTTACATCGTCACAGGATATACATTGGACATATAAGTAGTAAAAAAATTATTCCGAATTTCTGGTCATCTGGACCTATCATTATATATGTGTCGAATGGGTCTATACAGATTAGAAAAATCCATCAAACGGAAAGTATATTTTATATTCGTATCTGATCTTTGACGTTTGATATTAAATTGTGTTTTTAAACATGTTAAGGATGTCAAAGAACAATAATGACTCTTTATGCCCTAGCTGTACTTATAGATACTTGTACATCAAGTGTAATGTCATTGTAAACCATTGTACGGAAGGACACTCACTCTGACGAAGTCACAGATCTGTGTACAGTAAAATATCGTCTTTCCGGTGTTATCACTGATACATCAAAGTCAATTATCATTTTTAAGTACGAAGCCGTCCGACCTGTTTGTTAAAACACTCAACAAGGCAAAACTTGAAAAACGTGTTTATTTCGTAAAACACAACGACCAATTAAACTGTTATTATTTTATATTCTCACTCGCTATATATCCTAGAAAAGTAATGAATATATATATATATATATATATATATATATATATATATAATATATATATATATATATATATATATATATATATATATATATATATATATATATATATATATATATATATATATATATATATATATATATATATATATATATATATATATATCACTCACAGAACAACACTGACAATATATCAGAAAAACTTAAGAAACAATTCGGTAAACACATTTATTTAGTACGTCGTTGTGTGGGTGGTGTGGTGGTTGAGTGGTAACACTCTGGTCTACCATTTCAGAGGTCCCCGGTTCAATTCCTGGCCGGGGCACTAGAAATTTCAGAAATGCTTCAAGTGTTTCCCACCCGACTAGAGATGTACTGGTATGAAACCCAGGTAATTCTCGCGTGTATCGGTACTATACACAGAGCACGTAAAAGAACCAAGGGATCTATTCGCAAAGAGCTAGGGTGTCGCACCCGGATTCCTTGTATCTCAATACTGTCCCTTCTGCTTGCTGTCTCTTCAACAAAAAACAAAGGACCCCATTGGAAATAAGTGCTTGCACTTTCATGGGTTATCCTTGACTGGAAGGTCAAAAGAAATACATACACATACATCAAACAATACATTGTTATACACCTATGTACTAGATTTTGTATTTTTATCATCCAAGTTTAAAGAAAATTAATATTACATTTAAATATTGATATAGATCTAAGGCTACTTTTATTCACACAAACACATATGGTATATTAATAACTACGATAGCAATTCTGCAATCTAGATTTCAAAGTTTGTTGCTTTCTTTAACAACATGAATTGATTTATTTGTGGCTACTTTATAGCTTTTTTAAACTCGTGAGAACAATTAATTGATTATTTTTAAGGATACCTTGGAGTTCAATCTAATGATTCTAATTACAATATGGTAGTGTTTATTAAAATAAACAATACATGTTTCTTTCTATATATATTTATTTACTATTGCTACTATATATGGTATCTATTAATTACAGTGTAGGTGTTGTTATGTTTATTTCTTGAGTTCGAACAAATGCATTGATTTTATTCCTGCATGTTTGCAAATGTTTCACGTACCTTCAGCCATTGCCTTTCCCCAAACCAATGAGTGCGCATGCGCGAAAAAAAAACACGAGTGCAAACAATAACAGGCAACTTGTCTCTATCCGCCTTGTTTCATGACAAAAAACGGCTTCTTTTGCACTTCTTAAGTTGATTGACCTTTGTCCGTCTGAACGTTATTCACTGTCTCGGGCAGGACACAAATAAATTTGTAAAGCATACAATGTTGAATTATGAATATGCTTTATCGATTACATTGACAAAGCAACGTTTTGAAATGCTTTCATCTAGTATTTACATGTTACGTATGTTTCCGCCCGTATTGGTATAAATAAATATATTCTTTGCATCAACCGAAACTTGCTTGTATACTTGTTTTCTATTTGTATATATTCGTTAGTTGAACACAATCCTTTAAACCGTTATGTTTACACATTGAATTAAATAAAAACGTGTAAACACACGACACTCAAAAATGACGTAAAAAAATCGACAGGAAAATACAAGTTAATTATACTGGTTTATATTTTAATTATAAGATGTTCACACGCATTTATGATTATCCCTTAGTTTATTATCCATCGCTATAGGCGGAGGGATATTGTTTTGGCGTTGTCCGTCCTTCCGTCCGTCCTTCCGTCCGTCTTTCCGTCCGTCTTTCCGTCCGTCCGGCACTTTTGTGTCCGGAGCCATATCTTGAAAGTGCTTTGGGGGATTTCATTGAAACTTTGTATGAGTATAGATATGGATAAGAGGATGAAGGCCAAATGGCATTGTACACCATCTGTTAACAACAGAGTTATGGCCCTTTGTATCTTGAAAACATGCTTTTAATGTAAGTTTAGTGCCTTATCTCCATTAACACATGAGCCAGAGCCATGAAACTTGCCATAGTTGTTCTCAATCATCTGGGAGTGCTTCACATTTATCATTCATAATCCTATGGGCTAAGGTCAAGGTCACACATTGAGGTCAAAGGTCACAACTTTTGTGTCCAGAAGCATATTTGCGGGGGATATCAATGCAACGAATTTGCTTGTTATTTCACCAATGCCGCAGAGTGTTTGAGATAAACATTGTTTTTTGTGCAACATAGATTTTTAAGGCAATAATATCAGTACAGTTGTTTGACAGTAATGATGATACACATGAAAGAAGACGAACCGTGATTTGTTTGCTTTTTTGTCCACAACGAATTTCCTTTTTTTTTCCACGCATTTCAAATAAACACAAAAAAACTACGCCACTGGTTAAACCAATTCGAATACTGGTATTTATATTTATTTATTGTTATTAAGTATTCTTATGTTGAAGCTTAGGTATGGCAAATAACTGACAAAAACAAATGCACTAAGCACTCAGGCATTAATTGTAAAAGTTTCGTGTTCCAAATTTGGTAAAGTTGTTAAAATTCGAAAAGCAAAAGTTACGTTTGCTTGAATCTGCTCAGTTCTGCTGGATTAGGTGACCAGAAAAGTATGTCCATTCCTGATCTATCTGTTCCTGTCCCGAAAAAGTATACTCATTTTGTACCCACAACTGGTCCCCAGCCTCAAGCTGCGCCGTAATAGCGAGTGTTGACGTCGTATAGGCGACATTTGATTCGTCATCGGCTAGCACCTGTCCCAACGATTGACCATTTCTTATGAGTACGACGCTTGCAGCATGTCCCGGGGTATTTGTAAGGACCACGGAGAGTGCGTACGCACCTCGGACTGGTGCGGTGAAATGGCCAGAAACTGGACTGTATCCATCTCCAATGTTGGTAATCACGCGGTCGAAAACGATGTGTTGATGATCTCCCACATGTTCTATTGTGTTAACCAAGGTAGCTGTAAAGGCAACTGGTCCCTCAACAACTGTAAAACAGAAACAGCTGCACCAAATCTGTACCGTAAAAGTAACGTTTGTTTATTTTATTCACCAGTCAGTTGACATTCAATATTTTAGATTGTTTATAATTAATACATCAATATGTAAAAATCGTATTTTAGATCGTTAATAATTTTTACATCAATATGTTAAAATCATTAAACGTCATTTATAAACCAGTTATATTCAGTTTTATATGTATTTCTTATTATAAGAACAGAACATAAAACACACTTTTTTCCTATTTGTGTTCATCGGGACACATAAAATAAAACAGCACACGTGCTTTGAAAACGAAAAGGAAATACACGAAGAAACACGAGCTGAAAGTTTTGAAACAAGTGAAGAACGTTAAGCATGCTATTGTATCAAAGCTGAACTTACTAGCACGTTTGTTGTTTTCCAGAGCTGCCAATCTTTCTGTTAGCTCATCAATCTTCTGCAAAAGATCCTGTGCGTCCAGCGGGGCACTTCTTCCAATACCTAGGAACAACAGAAACACAAAAACCTTCACAATCAACATTCTACTATCGGTGCTCGTTTTTCAGTTAGATATGTTCCAAACACAATTGAAATTTTTTAAAGTTTATCAGCACATACATATATATATATATATGAGCACGAATGTTATAACGACAACGGAGGTATTTTAGATAACGAATGCTCTCCGCAACATGAACGGTTTGAACGCACCGGACTCTTTTTATACCACTAATGCTTGTATGACCCTGCCCAAGTCAAATCGTAAACATGATTCATTCAAACGGAGACATTATAAAAAAAACACAAATATAATGTTAACCGAAAGCTCATGTACACTTTTTTATTTCTTGGTATATATTAAGCATCCAAGGCCGTGTGCAAGCATTGTTTTTATAAATGAACTAAATTATTTATATGTTAACAAAACAAATTATATTTTTGTTATTGTATAGTGATTGAATTTACGTCAAACACAAACACACATGAAATAACGTTTTGCAGTTAAATCAACATAGCAATACGATTGCGCCAAAAGCACCATAGACAAATCGCTTGTAGATATTTAATCTTTATATTCCGTGCCGTCTCGCTCTTATTTAGCTGCTCCTTGAAGGATCGTGTAGTTTACCTTGTATACTAAGTTATGTTTTCTGAAAATGGAAACAATTTATTAAATAAATGACTTCATTAGGCACGACCTTTCTTGAACAGTATAACACCCTCTATACCGATGTAAATGTGCATACCTTTTGTTAGTATAATCACATGCTACATAGTTTCATGAAAACCGCCTCAACTAGTTGTCTCGAACATACAACTGGCGACTGATTACAAACATTTATCCTATATATTTTTTAGCATAATTGTAGACATAGAGTTTGCTCACAACATCACATCCTAGTACTGATCATGGTGTCATCTTATTTGCATTGTGTTTGGCTTGTTTACAAAATATGTTGATTCTTGAATTAAACTAGCTGTTCAGTCAATTCCTTTTCTGCAAACTCACCATTCGTATGTTTGGGAATTTTCTTGTCCGATCACTAAATACTTTAAGTCTTTTCCGACTATGGATTGTCTTTATTTTAGGATTCTTGTAGAGTTTTGATTTTTGATTTTAACAATCTCGTAAGTCTACGAAGAAATCTATCTCTTATGCTTAAATGTTCTTGACATAATCTCACGCACTATATAGCGCTTATAACCACCACTAATATAGTCCATTATATTTTACTTTTTACGGTCTGTTTCTGAACGATTCTGCATTAATTTGCATAAAGTTGCCATTTTCTGAACTGAAACTCATAACATATTTCAACAAGCACGTCTGTTTTTATATAATTAATTCCAACCTGGAGACGCTATGTTACTGTTTTGGAAATTGTTTGTTACGCCTTATGGATATAGTTTTGCGTTTGAAAAAATACTTCCCAAATTCGATTATGTGTGACATAAACAATTAAAACAACAATCAACACAAAGAATAATTGCACCATGGAACATTTTGTAATTTACTAGATATATAATTTTGACTACATGGGTTAAAATAAATAATTTTATGTTAGTTTAAGAAGTTGATTGAAATTGGTTAATCGAAATGAACGCCAAAAAGCAACACTCTGACAGCATAAGGAATCGTTTCGGTTTACCAAATGATACCCACTATTTACAAGCACAAAAAAGTTTATCGTTTTATAGAGAATATGTTGTGAGATTTGGTTAAATATCACGTTTATCATGCGATGCTTAGACCCATGATAGCACGAGGCTTGGTAGGAGCCGACTATTGATCTTTATCCCAAACTCACAGAATATTCTATTTATCCTTTTATTTCCTCCCTTGTTCTGTTTAAAACTATCAAATATTGCATTTTTTGCTGATTATCTCTTCGGTAGTAGAAAAAAAATGATTTTCCAATTTTGAAAAAAACGAGTGTGTCATTCCGCGTAGATTTTATAACAAAGATGTCCATGAGATAACAATTTTTTTATTGAACAAACAACCTTTGTAACATAAGTTACTTGTGCTTGAATGTTGAAAACGAGACAACGCTTATTTAAATCAATACTAATCAATCAATAACGAGTGTTCTATATAATTTTCAGAGTTCGCAGAGCTAGTCAGTAGGCTAGGATAATTTGACCCAGCATTTGTAAAAATATTACAAGATATGTACATTTCCGGAAAGGAAATTCATTTCTGCGTTGAATAAGATCTAGTTCATGGAAATCGCTGCACAGCACACTAATGAAGTTATGGCTGTTCAAAGTGATGTACGCTGTTTTCGGGTCATTTTGAGTTGAATACCTTATATATTATATAGTGATTGTTTTCAGTTTTTTTTGTTATTATTTGATTACTTTTTATTTAAAATTACGTTTTTATTAAGTAATAGTATAGCTTCACGCAACGACCTGGGATACTCACCAATGATATAGTTCACGTTCTAGAACAATGCATGTTCGACTCCATTAAATGTATAAAGCGTTCTATAGTGGGCTAAAATAATATTCTAATTATATATAGATTTGATCTACATAGGTTTTTATCTAATCTTAAGTTCGAATTACACTAGCCAAGTATATTGTCTTAACTGTCAGGATTTAACATCATTAAAGCAATTTTGTTGTCTAATTGTCTTAACTAAAGCGTTCGGTAAAGTAATAATATAACAAACGCAAGGGTAATCATACGTGAATAAACGAATTAAGGCGATAGTGATATGTTGTATTTCATCACAATCAAGTCAATTAATTTCCATTGGCCGTTTTCAATGGCCCTTGACAATATTTGAATTTTTCGGGTTAAGGAATAGCCAGAAGCAACTTATCATTAACCTCAAAGAACGCATTCTGGCAGAATGTACGGATATGTTTAAGTTTGTTAATTATTAAAGCATTTCTTAAGTTATTGTTCTCGCAGTTTACCTTACAATTTGGAAAAAAATCTAATATCTTCAAAATTTGAACTACTCCGATGAAACCTGCTTGTTGTATTTAATTTGGTTTACGTCTGCTGTTTAGCTATTTTATATGACTAAACTTTTTTCATAAATAGCAAAAATATTTCTAGAAAAAAGTAATAACAATTTGGAATAAAAATTGGTTTATCCGAACTAAATTGTTTAGTGTGTTTGATTTAAACATTTATATTCGATACTCCTTTGCTTTGTGATGCCGAGTATTTTTATGTGTACTTTATTTGCCAATTTAGTGGTATGAATGAATAAACGTTACTTGATCAGACATAAAGATAGTTCTTCTTGTAATGTGATATTTTTCTCATGTTGGGTTTCTTTAATTTCCAATCAAATAAATAGACGACCAACTATTGAATTATTTTTTACGATATGTAATATATGGATATGATTTTCATAATAATAAAAAATGTTATAAATACTAATGTTCATTTTTTGTCAAACTGTAATGCTACATATTCGAAATAAAATCCATCCAAACAGTCATGCTTTGGACTCTGCCGTTAAAAGTGCGTTTAACAAATTATTTTTCATTAAATCGCTACGTTTCCGAATTTATTCCTCGTCACTTGATAATGAACGTCGATGTTATTTTTGTCAGGCGGGTTACTGAGAAAATCGTAAGACGTTTGGATAGTCTTGCAATTTTCACGGTCTAAACAGTATCATGCTACACCGGCACGTCATATACCATGTCACATGTACACGCTATATAGGCACGTCTGATATCACGTCACATTTAGTGACTGCGTGATCAATGCGATGGGCATCGTAACAAGTTGCGGATAAATGTTTATAAACATATAAGAGTCAACGTTAACCTACAATTTTAAATGAACGCGAACATTTAAATACACGTTAGAGTTGTTAACCTATTTGCTAGATATGCACCTTAACGTTTGAAAATTAATTGCACATTAAGGATTTTAAATTGCTGAATATTATTATGAAGAGAAAACGTTATACTGTGAACAGTAAATAAATATTTTAATTATAAATTTTAAATATTTTCTGATTAAATATTGAGTTTTAATGGGTAATGAGTGAGCTACCTGTGTACATTTCTTCGTTTGGTTAATGATATATGCAACTGTGCTTCCTAGTAAGTTCGCTACGCTTACACAAGTGTCCAAGTGTATTCGTAATGTTCACTAAACAATAAATTCAACTTAAGAGACATCACTATTAATATACATGTAATATATTTCATAGTCAAACGGTATTTGCTTAACGGCACGTTTTTTCCCAGTTTACCGAAAAGTTTAAGAAAATTGCCCAGACAGTCTAACACTCAAAAATCGCATAGACAGGCTGCTGTTCAGCAAATCAGTTGTAAGGCACTCAAAAGCGTTAAACACTAATCATAATAACATAGTTTCGCTTGCCAAAACAAAAGCCATAAGGACATACATAAATGGTATAAATGGTATATATAAATCATACATCATGAATATGAATTGTCAAGGCTAAACATCGCGTTCTTTCTTTAATTTGACAATTCCTTGGTTTGTGGAATGCTTACAATGCGAGACTGCCCAGTTCTGCTGAATACGGTGACCAGAAAAGCACGACTAACCGACGTAACCATGTAGTTGTTCTTTGTCCTAAAACTGAGCCTCATTTTGTACTCAAACCTGGTCCCCAGCCTCAAGCTGAGCCGTGACAGCGAGTGTTGACATGTGTTGATTCGTCATCGGTTAGCACCTTTCCCAACCATTGACCAATTCGTTTGAATTCGACGCTTGCAGAATTTCCCGGATTATTTGTGAGCACCACAAAGAATGCGTACGCCCCGTGACTGGTGATGTGAAATGTCCATTAAATTGGCTGTAACCTTATCCAATGTTGGTTACCACGTGGTCGAATACGATGTGTTGATGATCCATGTGTTCTATTGTATTTACCAACGTAGCTGTAAAGGCAACTCGTCTGTCGAACGTTGTGAAAATCATAAACGAAAGCGCATGTGCCATCAAACTTATTTTCTACACCGATCAATTTGATTATCCTGGATCCTTTCGGTATTGAACAACTTTAATATTTTGAATATGTAGTTTATCCAGATCATTAATATTACGTACATTATTTTTGCTGATGATTACCAGATAAAAAAACAAGAACCCAACATTCGAGCTTCATACATGTATATTGTGGTCACTGACAGATAGCATGCTTAGAAAGATTGCGAATGATCAGTGAAAAGAAATAAATAGTCAAAACAAATTTAACATTTAAAAGGCGATGTCAACATGTAAACCATGCTAAATTTGATATGCGTATCTTATCTGACATTACCAGCACGTATGTTGGTTTTGAGTGCAGCTTCTCTTGCTTTCTGCAGACGAAACGCCTGCAACAAATCCTCTTTGTTTAGAGGAGCAGCTCTTCCCAATCCCAGAACCAACAAAAATACCAAAAGCTTAAAACGGCCACCGGAAAAACTTTGCGAAACCGAAATTTCGCAAACTTAAGTACCCTTTTTCTTAAAGATTTGCTACTTTGAGACATAGTATGCGATAAAAGTCTTATCGTTGATTAATAATTGGTTATTTTCACTCAAAAAACGCGTATTCTTCACTATGAAATTTATAAGCAAAGTTGGGGTTCCCATGGGATTTTTGCATTTTCCCATGGGATTTTCGATTTTCCCATGGGATTTTTTCTCCCATGGGATTTTTTTTCTCCCATAATTTGCAAATGGGAAAAAAATCCCATGGGATTTTGAACATTTTAAAAAACGTGTTTTATTTGCGTTTGCAAGTATTTTAACGTTATTTAAGGACTGTATATTGGTTTTATGCCAATTATATATAAAAATATTTAGTAATAAAAAAATCCCATTTTAAAATGGGAGAAAAAAATCCCATGGGATTTTTTTCTTATTTTGAGAGATTTATTCATGAAACTTTCAGAAACATCATATTTTATGAAATTATGAACAACTACGATATTTTAATGCGTTTAGTCGTGTTTAAAAAAAAACAAAAAATCCCATGGGATTTTTAAATCCCATGGGATTTTTTCTCCCATGGGATTTTTTCTCCCATGGGATTTTTTTCCAATGGGATTTTTCAGTTTCGTAAGCCGAATAAGTTTCTTAATGCGAAAAACAACAATAAAGGAAATAATAATTATAATTTTGAATAATAAATTGAATAATATAAAAAACATGAATATTTTTCAAATGAGTTACAATTAAAGGTTTATGCTAGTAGAACTTATCATTTCTTGTTCGAGCAGATGGTTGAGTCCAATTGGTGAGTATGCCAGCTTAGAACCAGTATAAATGCATCGCAGACAGACAACGCTGTCATACTGTACACACCGCTGAGTAACAATCTTTATTGCATTTCATTTTGCAACAGAAAATGAACTCCGTAGTATAATTGATCTTATATATGCCCTCTGCTTTTGAAAGCGTGCAA
This sequence comes from Dreissena polymorpha, assembly GCF_020536995.1. Lineage (NCBI taxonomy): Eukaryota > Metazoa > Mollusca > Bivalvia > Myida > Dreissenidae > Dreissena > Dreissena polymorpha. The sequence continues at coordinate 39,757,997 of NC_068368.1, read as the reverse complement.
CACATTAACATAACAATAAGTCCATGCCAAAAACTATGTGCAAATTCCATTCAAAGCTATATACACATTATAAAGGTCAGATGACCCGCGTCATGCGAAAATGGGTCTTATGTCATATGCGGCCGAAGTTGGTCCATCCTAGCTTGTCCAACCGCGCAGTCTGGTCAGGTACTACGCTGACTGATATATAAAGTCAAGCCATGATTCGTGGTCTCATATCCTAACTCGGTAGCTCCTGTGCGAAACTTTCACCGGAAACGACGGCACCGAGACGGGCGCTCGAACTTTGCGGATGCGCGTTATATGTTATATATAATAGCGCGATGTGTTTTTTCTTGCCTCAAATTAGTAAGCCCAATCAGCGTTTTATTGTGTTCTTTGCTTCTACTATTAACAAGAACTTCAACTGATACGAACATGAATTTTATTTTAATATGTTTATTTAATGCTCGGAAAACTCATTGTATATTTAGACTACTACTTATAAAACAAAGTCGGGTTTTCAACATCTGTTTTCGGCATAAAAATTGTTATTCCAAACCAGATTTTACGCACTTTACTGTACAAAATACCGTTAGGGCCACCGTGGTTACTCATTAAAATCCAGAGGGCGAGAATGCGAGAACGCGAAAGTACGATGACGACAGTGCGACAATACGATGGCGACAATGCGTTCGTACGATTGCGAAAACGCGCTAGTACGATGACGACAATGCGACAGTGCGACAATACAATGGCGGCAGTGCGATAGTACGGGGGCGACAATGCGATAGTCATATCGTACTGTCGCCGTGGTATCATCGCAATGTCGCCATCGTTCTATCGCATTGTCGCCATCGTATTGTCGCACTGTCGCCATCGCATTTTCGAATTGCCGCCATCATACTATCGCGTTATCGCATTGGCACCATCGTACTATCGCACTGTCGGCTATCGCCATCGTATTGTCGCACTGTCGTCATCGTATTTTCGCACTGTCGTCATCGTATTATCGCACTATAGAACTGTAGTATTGTCGCCATCGTACTATCTCACTGTCGCCATCGTATTGTCGCACTGTCGTCATCGCACTGTCTGATTGTCGTCATCGTATTATCGCGTTCTCGCATTGTCGCCATCGTACTATCGCATTGTCGCCATCGTATTGTCACCCTGTCATCATCGTATTGTCACATTGTCGCCATCGTACTATCGCGTTCTCGCGTTCTCGCCCTCTGGATTGTAATGTGTAACCACGATGGCACTAACGGTATTCCGTAATACTGCTAAAGCACAGTATGATTAGGTCACTCCCAATGCTCAAATCTCTATGTCTATTTTAGTAACAACACATGTCTATGGAAGGATATTTAGGTAAAAGTTACATCATTCGTGGTGAATATTTACATTATGACCGATGCTTATTCTAATTTGCTTTATGACAATTCCAACATGCTTGTTGTCTATTCGTTTATACTTGATGATTGCTGCAACATTACATCATTCATGAATAATATTTACATTATGCGTGATGTTTATTCTAACATGCTTCATGACAGTTCCAACGTGCTTGTTCTCTATCGGTTATACTTGATGATTGTTTCAACATGCTTGGTGACTATCCAATGTTTGTGTGTTCATTATTCCTGAAACCAGTCATAATCGGTTTTGCCACTAAGCGTCATTAACAACGGCAGTTAGCAACAGGCAGTAAGCAGAATGCAAGTTACTAAATTATGACATCAGGTGGCGCGCGTTTATTTTCCGTATGTTGAATAAATTACTTTTCGGAAAAAAAAGCGAAAACATCCGAATCATTTTGACTAGTAAACTGAATAAGCTGAATTAGTTCCCTTCGTTATATAATCTCCATTAAACTAAATACGTTCATTATTGCCATGAAGACCAGTAAGTTTACACAATGAATTGACTGCCGTGAATGTTTTTGATATTTGTAAGATGCAATTGGCACTCAAGAAATTATACATGTATTTTATTCAGAACATAACGGGGCTGATGTGTTGGAATTGTGGCCCTTCCCTAGTCCAAATAATTACAGTAGACGTAATCTACCGATGTGCATTGCATATCGACCTCATATTTATAAAGTAGCCCAAACCCCCATTGCCACAGACCTGTGCGTGAAACTTTCAGATTTCTCTAGTCTGTTTACCATGCTATAATTACAATTTCTATAAACACATATTTATCATTTTATGACTATATAATGTCTGTGGTATACAGAGAAACCTGAAAGTTACAAGTACTCGTGTCTAGTACTGTACAACTATTGTACTCCTCGTTGAGAAAACAACTACTTCATCTACATGTATTAAAATATCATAAAACATAATTTTCAATCAAGTTGGAAAAAATCAATAAATAAATGTCATATAAACAGGTTTGTCATGAACGTTGACGTCGCTCTTGGTTACCAGAAAATTCCCACGCACGGATTTCAACCGTCATTGTTTACAATCAATTAAGTGCATAAGTACTTGAATTTGTATAGTGTTTTTTAAAAGTGTCCAGCTACAGGTGGTTAGCGTGTGGCTATAATACAAGTTAGTGAAAACATATTTTGGAATGATAAGTAATCATATTATAACGAAAAATCAACTTTTCTTAAAAAAAATAAGTTAAATATATATTCAACAAGGTATCCAACTCGAAATCATCCGAAAACGGGATGCATCGTTTTAAACAGCCATTACTTCATCAATTTTGCAGCGATTTTCACGATCTTGGTCTTATTCAACGCAGAAATAAATTTCCTTTCTGGAAATGTATATGTCTTGCAATATTTTTACAAATACTGGGTCAACTTTTAAAAAATAACACGATACACAACTCGCGTGACCCAGCTGTGATCGATCAGACAGTATTCATGACTGAAATCTTCACGGGGAAATGGGCATTTTCCCTGCAAAGTTCACGAACCTCGATACCATAATTCAATAAAACGTATGAAAAAAAAAACATTCTTACCGTGCTTGCCGTAGAATTATGCATCAAAACTAACTGTCCAGCGCATTTTCAAACCTTTGTTTACATACATTTCAACCAACTGACATTTTAAACACAAGGGTGATTTCATTGCTCCAATTCGGAGTTGTGTCTTTACAACTGGAGATTTCATTCATAAATACGGTCTGATCGATAACAACTGGGTCAAGCGAATTATGTATAGCTTTATTTCTTAAAATTTGACCCAGCATGTGTAGAAATATAACAATATATATACATTTCCTAAAAGGAAATTCATTTCTGCGTTGAATAAGACCGGGTCATGAAAATCGCTGCAAAATTAATTTAGTAATGGCTGCTCAAAACGATGCACCCCGTTTTCGGATGATTTCGAGTTGGATACCTTGTTATATATAAAACGGTAGTGATTTTTTTTTATATAGAAAATTTGATTTTTCGTTTTAATATGATTATTTATCATTCAAAAAGATGTTTTCACTAATTATTATCATAGCCACACGCTAACCACCTGTGTGTCCAGCACGTGTGCCGGGAGAACAGGGCTTAATGTATTTTTTGTTAAGCTCTATAATATTTATATCCAATCTGTATGAAAAAATGTCGGTGAACATTATTCCGGTGTTAATTTTTGAAAATATTGAGGCATTCGTTAATTATGGATCTAAAACGGAACATTAATCCGCAAAAAAAACACCGGGCATATTGCATATTAGATCGGACACATGAAATTATTTCGAAAGAAAGCAATAAGAGTTTCAATTCTACAAGAGTAAGTCTCGCTGTGCACGATTACGCTCTTACTGCTCGTATATATTTGACTCTTGGCAAATACCTAGTGTTTTATTTTGCTTAATCTAAATTGTGTCATGCATCTATATGTACTTAAAGCAGCATGACCAACAGCTCTTTCATATGTGAAAGAGATTGACACGAAATACCTACCCATCTATAATAAAGTTTATATGTGCACTTCAATATTATAGTTTTAAAGCATTTTATGTGGTGCAATATAAAAGTACTCTAGTAAATTTGAAATTATGTAATCGATTTCCTCTCAACATACATGCAAAGTTCCAGATAACTTTTTCAGCAAAATCTTGGTTTACACTCTATAATAATCCAGCCTTAAAGTCTATTATTAATTCTTTTTTTTCATGTAAATATAATTTTTGGCACATCCGCATTTAGGTTTATAGTCTAAGAAGAGCTAATGACAATTGCCGGTTTACAGCAGACTTTTTGCGATAAAAGGACCAGATAATGGAAAACGTTCGGCTTTTCGACTGTTGTAAAGATGGTCTGTTATTCATAATAACGTTAAAGTGCTGTTGATTTCATAATTGTAATGAGGGCCTAGACGAGTGGGAACTCATTGATAAAATGTTTACATTATATGCATTGATGTTGAGTTTTACGCATGATCACACATTTTGAATTCTTATTTTATTTTTCCAATGTGTAACCGTACGCACAGAATTTAAGTCTACTTTTTTACTAAATTTAATTCAATTTTTTACGACTTTAAGCGTCTTATCTGGAGCTCTGCATACATGCATTAGTAGCATATATTGAAATATATCCATAGACTTTCTTTGGTTATTGAAGGTAAATTACTGTACAAAAATTATGGTTAGTCATTAACCAAAAAAAAGTTAAGTCTACAAACACGCGGTTAATTTCGGTTCAGTAGCAAATATCTTACAAAGGTGCGCAACTTCTCCTATAACATAAAATTTCCGTTATACGCCGTAAATTTCCGTAGTCCTCCGTAGCATTTCGGAATGACTGTCAATTGACATCATTGTATCATGCATGATAGTATGTTGCTTTGTGCTTGGGTGAAACTCACATCTTACCATCGCGTTAATTTATTAAACGCATTAATATTTGATTTCATTATGCACTGCGCCTATTGCACAAGTCTCTCTGCACAAACCAACATACACATATGCAGCATGCAATTAACGAACAAGAATGTTGCATCTGTACACATGCATGATACCATTAAGCAGAATGTAAATAGACATTGGACATCAGGCAAGATGTAAGTGTCATCAAGCATGAAAAGGTGTCTACATATTAATTGAAAGTACCATCAAGAATCATGACACAGTCACAAAGAAGGATGTAATTTTTACCTAAATACCCTTCCATATTTGTCGGCACTGTGTGTTTGCTTAATTTTACTGAAGGACGTCTACTGGTAAATCTTACAAAAAAAGTGATAAATAAGACTGAGTAGCAATTTTTTCGGCGTTGCTGTTTAACGTCAAATTTGGCCTTTCAACGAACTTCTTAAAAGCCCATTGAATTTTAATGAAGAAGTTTCCCGCTTGTAGGTCCGAATGAATTAAATCAAATTTTGCAATTGGCAATTTGATAGAAATCCCCATAAAACATTGCACATAGCTTTCTGAAATAAACAGGCCACATTGAACGCATTCACGATATCCAACAGCTCTCTTTGCAAAGACCTATCTAGTGTTTCTTGGCCGTGTAAGATCTATAATTAGAACATCGTCACCTAAACATCTACTAATAGAAGAGCATATTTTGGGGAAACAAATTCAATAAGAGTATAAAACGTCCACGATCAATAATGTGTAGTTTGTTAAAGATATCACGGCAGTAAAAACATAGCACTTTAAAGAGACCACAATCTGGTACATTTGGTCAATTGTTGCGTCCGTGGCGGACAATACATTTTTAAAAAGAAAGCGTACAAAAAAGCAAACACAAAGTTCTTCGTAAGCTTGTTTTAATCTTAAAAACACATAATCGACAGTCATTCCAGTCAAATACAATACTAACAGTCAGCACTCTAGAGATCAAAATTGCGGATATAAATATTTAATTCAGGGATATCAAGTGTATCAAGTTCGAATTCCGGAAAAAATAGCCGGTAGTCTGGGGCATTAGGTCCCTTACAGGGATAAAAGGTAAATCCCCGCCCGAGCCGTAGCTAACTGATTTATTGTAGTCTTTCTAGTTGCAATTTCTGGTGAGTACAATGCGGAATATTACGGATATTTGCAACATGTCGAAGATTTTCGGAAAGTAGCGAAGAGGTTTTCGTCAGTTAATATTCATGTCCGTGCCGGCCGCTAACTTATCAGAATCAATAAAAAAGAACCAGGAAAAATCGGTACCGATCGCAAATTTCCGGAATTCCGATAAAGCTTCAACATAATTTGTTCTCAAATGATCGCGTACTCGAACGAATCTGTCCCTACGCCTCAAACTCCCTTTAAATCTCATCGGACGTACATTGATCTCAAAATCTATCCTTGACGACTCAAATCATATTTCCTGAATAGTTTGGCCTATTGACGTCCCTGTAATTATAACAATGGTCTTTTGGATAAACACCGCTAAGTTGTTGCAATATAATAACCGTTTAAAATAGTTACCGGTTTTCATTTAATAAAATGATTAAGTCATATTCGAGATTTCAGCGATTGCCAATATTTTGCTTTTGTTTCTCATAAGTATATGGTGCTTGGTATCTGCTATTGACTCCTATGTAGATTGCAAATATTACATAACCCTAACAGCGGCCGAGCGCAGATATCTGCATTTGGCCGCTAAAAAGAAAAATCTTTGCGAATTAATTTAATTCAAATCTCATTATCATAATCAAAATCATCATCATCGTCGTCGTCGTCACTACTACCACCACCACCATCATCATCATCATCATCTTCTTCTTCTTCTTCTTCTTCTTCTTCTTCTTCCTCCTCCTCCTCCTCATCATCATTAACAACAACAGCAACACCAACTTAACATCATCATCAAACAACAATAAACATCGGTAGCATACAATGTGCTTCATCAACCATACATAATTATATGCGTTAAAACACCATAATAGAACAGCATGAATGAAGCTGTCTATTACTCTTTTATATTTCCTATACCAATATTTTTTTTTCGTTAATTGAAGGACTAGTTGAAATCTTCTATAAAAGCCCTCCCACCCCCCACCCCCAAAAAAAAATAAAAAATAAATAAAACATAATAATAATAACCCTAGCAAACAACAATAAACATAGGTTAGTTAGTATACACTGTGCTTTAGCAACCATGCATAACGAATGTTTATGACTTCGGACCGTTGTGATCAAATTTAAAAAAGCAAGATGGTATGTATGCGGCACACAACACATAGATAATTATAGTTTTATACCTTAAACGTAGTTCATCAAAATAAAGATAAGTTATTATCTATGTAATACTTAAATTAGGTTTATAACGTATGCATATTTGTCTAAAACTTGTGAAATGTGATTCGTAAGCCGACGACAACATTATCATTCGGACCCTTCTCCCCACCTAACAATCGAGATTAAACACCTGTGGAGATCCCGATCTTATCAATGAATAAACCGGTTCAATGATGTCAAGTCAAATAAAACATACTATTACTATCCAAATAAATATCTATCAAAAAATGTAAATTGATATACCTACTTAACTAAAACTAAACTTAAACGATTAGCAAGAAAAATATATAAAGAAGAAGCAGGCAAAGTAGACAAATTAATTGTAACATATGTTTTCTCAGTCTCCCACTGTTGAACAATATAAATAGTATTTATCGCCACCCCAAAAGGGATCTTTATCACACGTTTGGCTCAACTAATATATAATCGTGACAGGACAAACTGTCAACAAATACCTTGTTAATGTTTTATACATAACTCCAATCAAAGGTCAACTTCCAAGGAAACTGCGGCATGTTAAAACTGTTGATTATGACAAAATGTTGTTTAGTACAAATCAGTACAATAGCGTCTGTTATGTGGCCTATACTAATCCAGTTAAATAAAACTTTAATCGCAGAAAAGTTTAGATTCTTTACACCTTTAAAGGGGCCTTTTCACAGATTTTGGCATTTTTTTTTAACTTATTCATTAAATGCTTTATATTGATAAATGTAAACATTGGATCATAAAAGCTCCAGTAAAAAATCAAGAAAAAAAAAAAAAAAAAGGAAATGTACATTGCCCGGAGCAGGGTTCGAACCAGTGACCCCTGGAGTCCTGGCAGAGTCCTGTAGTATAAACGCTTATGCCTACTGAGCTATTCCGCCGAGTACACATTCTCGACGTATTTTATACCTTATATAAGCAATCTTCGTAGTTTCACAAAATTTAACGACAAAAACAGAACTCTCCAAATTATTCAATCGTTTCGCGTTGCAACGCTTTATAATTTTTAGGTTTTAAAATCGTCAAAAGATGCATATAATGGCTATATTAGAGCATGGTTAATGTTCAGTATTACTGTTTCCTCACAAATATCATAACTAAAACGAAAACTTACGAATCTGAAACAACTTTTTTCAATTTTGTCAATTTACCAAAGCGTGAAAAGATCCCTTTAAGAAAATATATATAACAGTTCTTTCCTGTTTTAACAAAATGATACATTTAAAAATAAATTATGAAGCATCGCTAGCAATATTAGAAAGAGAAGTAGAAGGAGAATTATTATCAATAGTAGCAGTAGCAGCAGCAGCAGCAGTAGCAGCAGCAGCAGTAGCAGTAGCAGAATCAGTAGCAGTAGCAGTAGCAGCAGCAGCAGCAGTAGCACTAGCAGTAGCAGTAGAAGTAGCAGTATCAGTAGCCGTGTCAGTAGCAGTAACAGTAGCAGCAGCAACAGCAGCAGAAGCAGCAGCAGCAGCAGTAGCCCTATCAGAAGCAACAGCAGCAGCGGCAGTGGCAGCGGCAGTGGCAGTGGCAGTAGCAGTGGCAGTAGCAGTGGCAGTAGCAGTGGCAGTAGCAGTAGCACTATCAGTAGCAGCAGCAGCAGCACTGGCAGCGGCAGTGGCAGCGGCAGTGGCAGTGGCAGCGGCAGCGGCAGTGGCAGCGGCAGTGGCAGCGGCCTTGGCAGTGGCAGCGGCAGCGGCAGCAGTAGCAGTAGCAGTAAGAGTAGCCGAAGCAGTAGCAGTAGCGGCTTTTTGCTTTTTTGTTTTAGAAGTGTTTGTCGTATAAGAAGAACGCAAGGAAGACAAATTAATTGTAACATGTGTTATCTTAGTCTCCGTTGTAGTAGTATTTGTTGTATCTACACAGCCATTTTTCAGTCACCTGAGAGACATGTTTTTATAAGAGATTTAATTGTGGACCAATACATCGTGTATTAATATCAGTGTACACACTGGGACACCACATGGGGCGAGGATTAACAGATAAACTAGGCCTTCAATTAATTATGCGCCTAGAGGCAAACAATACTATAACTTACTGATAATTTTAGGATTGGGATGTGTTTGTATCTTATTTGAAATTAGCTAGCTTAATTCAAAAACTAATTATAGCCTCAATATTATCACAAGAACATCATCACATATTCATTGTGCAATATATAATCATATCACCATCACAATATGCCAGAGCGTTAGTATTTATTGTGCATACATATCCTACAGCAACATTTACAAAACTTATTACAAACCAACCGCTCAAGCTTTAATTAAGATTGATTTTAATTTATATTATGACATACATTAAAGATCACTGTCAATTAATTAAAAAATAGCTTGATGCTTCGTACTCAGCGATTTAAATAAAAGAAACGTTGCGTACACAATAATTGGGGTTAATAAAAAAAGTCTGCAATTAAAATAATCAAATTTAAATAATACAAGATTTAGTTTCAAATTGTCGCTCAAAAAATGTATCAGTTATATCAGTTACTAGGGAATCGATTTGTTTAATCTCCGCAATCCAATAATAATTATGGTGTTTGTATGACAAATTAATAGCTCTTCGTCATTGAATGTATGATACTCATAAAAATATTGAAACAATAACCACAACAACAACAACATATGTGATTATGTATATATCTTCTTCAGATACTCTGTGTCATACTTTCAAAATTATTCTCATAAGATTCATAATAATAAAATAAACACTATTGCAATCTTAGTAAAAACCAACTAAGCCGTTATGCTAATGATTTTATGTTCAGTATGCGTGTACATTTCAATATTATATAACAACAAGTGTTCACAAATACCTATGTTTAATAAATATTAAAAACATGAGAACTAATGAAGGTATTTCATTTTAATAGACTAGTTTTACCGTGTGTGTACATTCATATAAAATCTTTTGAAAATCACACTTGAGATAATGTCTTTAGGTTTTGCTATTTCTAATCGATTTAAACACCATAAAACCACCGTATTTTCTCTTACATTCTAAATTTTCTTACATTTCCTTTTTAAGCCAAAATATTTATGTTTTCATGATTCTAAATTTTCGGACATACGGATTTTCGTACAGTCAGTTAAACAGCGCTATTTTATCAGATGTTGACCCTGTTTTTGCTTATCTGATGACCCTGCGGTCATGCATTCTTACAACCGGATTAAAGTAATAAAACAGAATCATGCCTAAGGGCAATCGACCATTACATTTGCGTACTTGGGTAAATTACCTTGTAAACCTCTAATAAGCAATGGTTCCTTCCAACAGCGTTTGAAATGATATCGTATTCAGAAAGCCAAACGTTTATTGTTTTTACTTTTTATATATTATTTCAGTTGATTGCAAAGCTGTTAAGTTGCATTTTTAAAGTAAAGAACGAAGGGAACAACACAATAAAATTATGTACACTGATGTATTATTTCTACTTCAATTAAATAATTGACAAACAAACATAACACACTTGTCTCTAAATATTTTTCGTATTTAAATTTTCCAATACGAAAAACAATATCTTTAAGTGAACGGAAACTTATAATTATTACGGCATATAGTAAAAGCAGAGTTGTCTGAACCATAAGTAAAATAAAAAATAAAAAATGACACAGCTTATTTTTCCCTCAAGTGTTAATGATAATATGGATAAACAATTAAAAATACATAAAGTCAATTGTGTTGATTACTCGTTATTGAAATATTGCAATGCCAATTATAAGACATCTGATTAAAAACAAAATGTATGGTGGAATACCTAATCTGGAAATACAAACTAATGATACTATTAATGCAACAACAACAATCACATCTTTTCAAGCGCAATCAGAAAACTGCTACAGCTTTGTATTAACAAACATAAATATGTTTGTGCTTATAGATTTAGATAAACTTCAAATCTTTAAGCGTGCTATGAATTGAATATAATTTATATTTAAAAGTTTTGCTACTCTGTTGATAACTAGCAACAGCAAAAAGGAAGATACCATTTTTTATCATCTAATTTTATTTATATTTCATTGTTTATTTGTTTATGATCACAAGGATTGTTTGGATAACAGAGTGTGTCTAGATATACCGGTACCCTTAAAAATATTTTTATGAATTGCAATTAAGCGTAGAAATTAAACAGGCCCTAATACAGACACCATTTTTATCGGAATGCGATTATAGTTTCAATAGCAACTCGTAACGCTTTTAGCGACAAATTGACTTGGTCAAATACTGCATCTTAAACGGATAAATAAAATTGAAACCATTTATTTTCAATATTATCAACATTATTATTTGGTTATTAATACATTAAGCAGCAAACTCTATTAATCAAAAAGATTTGATATAACATCCGAATTCACTGCAAAAATGAGCTGAGCGATAGGTTTTACGGTTGTTGAAATTGTTCATGATGAGAATGACGATGACGACGATGATGACGATGACGACGACGAGGAGGAGAACAACGACGATAACAATGACGATGATGATGATGATGATGATGACACTGATGATGATGATCACGACGATGACGACCATAACGATGTTGTTGGTGATAGTGACGATAATGCTGCTGCTGTTGCTGATGACGATGCTGCTGCTGATGATGCGGTGGAGGCGGAAGAGCAGGACGAGGACGAGGGCGACGACGACGACAACGACGACGACGACGACGACGACGACGATGATCATTGTGCACAGGCTAATCTTATTTGACGTGCATTAAGCCTCGTTTTCCATGAAAGCAGCCAATATGTGCATATTTTAATGATAAACACTAGACTGGCCAATGGCGTTTACAAGCTGGTATATACATTCACTGCTAGAGCAGAATCATTTGTCGTCTGCTGCAGACAGGCAGTGGTAATCGTTCCTAGCAGAGTGAGTTGTGGTTCTTGCCGTACTTAAGTCTTCTAAGCACCTACTGATTTGCATTTATTACCCATTCTCTTGAAACGCCGACTAATAAAGTGCGATAAACCGCCTTTAAGCACTTGGCACATTAACAAATAAGAACATTCCACACCTAACCGAGAACCGACGTCTTTAATCGCGAAACTATTACCAGAAATTGAATACCGCCAGAAACAACAATGAGCTCACTTCGATTAAATATAAATACACTATATTCATTGCGTCATACGCAATCAAACATATCAACCGAAAATACCAGCGAATACAGTATTATATATGACATCGATCTTATATATCGCCTCAGACATGCGAGAGCGCCACGATGAGTGAAGAGTGTGTGTATGAGAGTTTGTTTACTGGTCCTACTGGCCTCTTCACGAGATTTGTGTAGCCCGACCTGAATGATGAATGAAATGGATGTAGTAACAATTATATGAACACGATATATCCGTACAAATATCCATGTGAGCATATACTAATAATAATTAATTTTTTAATCGCCATAAGCTTGAAAATAAACGTAAATAGATACAACAAAGACCAATTCGGAGACTTTAAAATTTTTTAATTACCTCCCCTGCAATAGAAAATATATATGGAGACTCGCATTCTATGGAATATCAAAATCTCAATATATCTTTCTCCGAAATTTTTTTCTGGTAAAAATCATCTTAAATTTAGCTGTATATTCGTATGTAATTAATTAAACAAGAGTTATAAAAAGGCATTGCAAAAAATATCGCGTTTTACTTGAATAAGTTACCTCCCTTAAGCCTATCGGAATATCAAAAATACGTATATAAACAAAACGCGTTCCTTGCATAAGTGATAATAAAGCGCGTGCCCGTGCCACTCGTCCTCCAAATACTTACTAAATATAGTACAACGTATCTACAATCATTGCGACTAACTCATACCTCAGTAAATAAGTAACCAGGATAAATATACGTTTAGGTAATTAAGATATAAAACATACATATAAAAATTTACATGTTCCCTGTCTGCCGAACCCGATCCATGGACTATAGCCACAAGAGGTTTCTATGTACCTATGTAGCCGGATTGCGCCCTCAGAGCGCCCAACACCGACACAGATCACGCTACTCTCCGGTCAAACACAATACTGCATAGGACTGCTGCCTTTGTCACCATATTATCAGAATCATTAAAGTGCAAAATGGAAACTTTCAACTGTCCTTTCACTTCATACATAAGCCATTGGCGATCTTCAATGATCGCTTATTTCCGAGAGATGCATTTTATTTTTTTCAAACTTCGAATTTTGATATATGTTTAACTTATTCATTTAGATTACATTATTTTCACTATAAATATTGACTTTGATCCAATTATCATCTGAAAAATACGATTTCGCGATTTCTTCAAAGATCGAGCGAGCCTTTTTACCTGTTTACTTATATATATCTAATTTAAGGTTACACAGATGTAAAGTTGTCGTGGCCGAGTGGGTAAGGCGATAAAATTGAAATCTTTTGGGATTTTCCCGCGCAGGTTCGATTCCTGCCGACATCGCATACTTTTTGCGACGCGTTTTATTTCTTTTCTAACGTAATTTGATTTAATATAGCACATAAGCTATGTTTATTGTTAAATATGTTGAAAATTGTATGCACATCCTTCAATTTTAAAATTAAAACAACGTTATGGCTAAATTGATTAATTTACTGCTGAAAATACGAATGATGCATGTTGCATTTTTATTTTTATTTCAAAAAGTAAACGGTAAATCTGTCTATTTTTTGGTATTTTTGCTGTATATAGTGTTTCTATAAAAACTTAATTTAAAATATAACTTAAATGATACTATTTTGAATTTTATGACACTTTGTTTTTAACCGACCCAATTTTTACTTGGCTGAAATCACTTACATTTCATGGCGCTATTCCATAGATTAAAATTTGTAAAAAAAAAATGTCTGTAAAAGAATACTTATTTCATCTTGTTTAAACTTTAAACACCTTTACTGCATCTGTACACACCAACTGCATGCCCATATTTGGAAATTTGAATGAATTATGGAACTTTTATATACCCCAGGGGTGAAAATAAACTGGACAAAAGCCGAGCGTGAGGGTGGTTTTGAAAAAATCGGTTTATTTTTTTTTAAGCATGGAAAGCTACCTACAAATTTGCATGTAGTTTAGTGAAATGATGCTGATTAGGAAAATAATTAATTAAATTATATTTGGATATGTGCCCATTAGAGGTGCGCAAGCTTAAAAAGGTAGAATTACCGAAATTTCCGTTCTTACACGTTGTAGCATGGATCGGGTATTGAACACGATTCACGTGTGTATTAGCACCCTACTGTAGTCCCGGCGGGGTTATCAACTGCACCAATACACCGGTAAGCAACCAGGGGAATATCATATGAAAAAAGAACTATCATGCATGTTTGATTTGTTAAAGTGTGTCACAAAATTTCCCTAACTGCCGATGTCGGCTATAATTTCGGTATAAACATGCAAAGAAATTAACATATATATAATGTTAATGCCGATATGTTATTGGACATTTTGTATGTCAAATGTTTATTATTTGCATTAAAATTAAGACGATTGTATTGAACACGATACACGTGTGTATTAGCACCCTACTGTAGTCCCGGCGGGGTTATCAACTGCACCAATACACCGGTAAGCAACCAGGGGAATATCATATGAAAAAAGAACTATCATGCATGTTTGATGTGTTAAAGTGTGTCACTAAATTTCCCTAACTGCCGATGACGGCTATAATTTCGGTATAAACATGCACAGAAATTAACATATATATAATGTTATTGCCGGTATGTTATTGGACATTTTGTATGTCAAATGTTCATTATTTGTATTAAAATTAAGACGATGCTTATTTGCCAGAAAGCGTTTATTTCAAATTCAAAACAAGCAATAATCATACATAATACCAAAATATAAAACTAACAAAATGACAACACTCTCGCTTAACGCAACGTTCAGAAGCACGCGCACTTAACAAAATTATTGCAACTAATGCAAGCTGTAATTAATATGTGACTACTTGCTATACAACCAGTATCATGCGAAAATTGATCTTATTTAATTGTGGTTCCCTCTTTGAATTTATGTTGCCTGTCGACTTTTTGAATAATGTGTCAGTAAGAAATGTATTGCTTGCTCTACAACCAGCATCATGCGAAAATGGATCTTATTTAATTGTAAATCCCTCTTTGAACTTAAGTTGTCAGTCGACTTTTAGAATAATGTGTCAGTAATA
This sequence comes from Dreissena polymorpha, assembly GCF_020536995.1. NCBI lineage: Eukaryota > Metazoa > Mollusca > Bivalvia > Myida > Dreissenidae > Dreissena > Dreissena polymorpha. The sequence continues at coordinate 39,742,652 of NC_068368.1, read as the reverse complement.
AATGTTTTTCTTCAGTTTCACATGTTTTTTAAGAAAATTTAGTGAAAGATGCAAACGTGTCTTATTTATTTTTTTCTGTGTCTTCAATGTATCTTATTTATATGTGACTGCGTGCTTATTTTTTTTTCAAGAAATGAAAGATGCAAATGTGTCTTATTTTAATTTTATCCATGTCTTAAATGTGGCTTATTTATATAAGATAAAATGATATACTGCCAGTGTCATGCAAAAAAAGGATCTAATTTCTTAATATCCACATTCACGCTTTGTTCTTTATTAGCACCGTCTTTAATTAGGCTATCTATTTAAAGTACAGATTACTGTGAACTTAATAATTGTGCAACGGTGATGTTGATCCATTATCGTTGTTAATTTAAAATGTAGACAACAAGTTAGCAATTAATGAAATCAGTTATTTTGGAAGTAAATCTAATTGTTTCTGTACAGTAGCCAGGTGGATGTGTATTGAGCGGATAAGATAGGGATCACCACAACAAGTTTCTAATACACAGTATAGACTTCCCCTATTATTATTAATTACCTGATTGGAATAAATAAAGTGTTAAAGATCATTTCATGTGAAAAGCAGGATTTCTGACATAATTTCAATCGTTTTGCTTTTATACACAATTTCATGGAACAATGAATATATTGGCGCGATGGAACACAATTTATAAATCAAGCTGACAGTATAGTATCATTTTTTAATTATGTGTAATTTAATTCGCATCTCTCCCTTAACTCGTTCAATGACACGTGAACTTATATCAATTATAAAACATCACGTGCATCATTAAATATTTTTTTTTAATTATGAAAACATATATGTTCTACATGGTTTTGTTTAGTTTTTTTTCTCAACCAGAGAGACATTATAAAACATTGTTATATATAAAGCGCTTTACTTTTCTACATTACATAAAGATATATCGATTTTTTTGTTAAGTGTACGTGCTTGACATATTTATAAAAAGGCAGTGTTTATTTTTGTAATAAAATCGAAAATTGACATTTAATTTGATGCAATCCACATTGTTTAGCGGCCAAGCGCAGTATTCCGCTCTCGGCGGCCGATGGTGTATTGCAATATATACAATGAAAAGCTGGGTTTCTGACATAATTTCAATCGTTTTGTTGACGCGGAAGTGCTTTTTGGTGGCCAAAAATACTATTGTTCCCTTTATTTAAACCTAAATCAGTATTTTTTTACACTTGAAGGTTTGTACAGCGGGGATTTCGGTACCGGCGCGGGTTTATGTGCTTGTTAAGAATTACCGAAATCCCCGCTAAGAGGCAACATATTATCCTGATTTATGCTTTGATTAAACATTGATAACTAAATTGCAAAAGTGTATAGCATATTGTAAATAAGGTAGTACGATATCATTTGTTTCATCAGATTTGTTTGGAAAATACTTTCTGAAGACTTATTATTACTATGTCATGGTATATTTACATATACTTTTGTGTAACCAATGTTTTAAATGTACATTTTACCTTTTTTACATTCGTTTACACATTTTTCACATTAATAAACTATTTAATAATGGAACAAATATTCTGATAAGAGTGTTTAAATGATTAACACTAATATGATTGTGTACAAATCAACATTAATGCAAAGCCAAAACCCAAACATAATGACATATAGACCCTTTAAGGCGTAATATGGGGGATTGGCGTAAACATGGGTGATTTCGGCTCTGGGCGTACGAATGTAGCAGTACCGAAATCCCCGCTAATTATTTTCCAAAAGAAGTAACCGAATGGGAGATAATACATGTCACTGGTTGCTAATGAAAAAAAACACTATAATAATTTTGTTGACACTTGAAGGTTTGTACAGCAGGATTTCGGTACCGGCGCGCGTTTAAGTTCTAGTGTAGAATTACCGAAATCCCCACTGAGAGGCAACTTAATGCTGTCAAGAGTGCTTAATAATTAAAATTAATATCAAATTTGTTGCACCTTAACATTCATGTGAAGTCAAAAACCATTCATACCGATGACCTATTGACCCTTTAAGGCGTTAATATGGGGATTTCGGTACTAGGCGGGCGAATGTAGAATTACCGAAATCCCCTTTTCATCATCGCACATTAGTGTAACATAAATTTTAACACAATATATGTAGGGAAACTCATATGATTCGCGTAATGTGAAAATGATTATTATGCTATAATTCGACCACGAAACTTGACGTGACTTAATACCGGACATTATGGAATGGAGCTACGCTTGCCGTATTTGACATAAGACCCATTTTCGCAAATTATCTTATCAATGCTTATATGAATTTGATTGCTATAATCTTATGCGTATTCGACACGGAATTATTGTCAAGGTTTTTCATTTTGTCAATATTTATCATAGCAGGGGACATTGCTGACATCAATATGGATACTGTTTTCATTTTCTGTCGAGAAATGATATGACTTATTATCAAGATTATTTTATAGTACGGTAGCGTTCTCTTCACAATTGAGATTTATTTGTACAGGTAAATTGCTCTTATACTCACCATTCGGACTCGACGATCGGCTCGAATAAAAATGTTAGTCGCTTAAAAGTACAAATTCATCATATTGAGCACGATTATTATTATTATTATTATTATTATTATTATTATTATTATTATTATTATTATTATTATTATAATAATTATTATTATTATATAGCTTTTAGAAACTTATACCTTAAAAAAAATCCCATTGGAAAAAAAAATCCCATGGGAAAAAAAATCCCATGGGACAAAAAAATCCCATGGGAAAAAAATCCCATGGGATTTTTTTATTATTTTAAAACACGATATAACGCGTTGAAATCGCGAGAAATGCTCATCATTTGTTAAAAGGTAGTGTTTCTGAAGGTTACATGAATAAATCTCTAAAAATCAGAAAAAAATCCCATGGGATTTTTTTTTTCCCACAAAAAAATGGGATTTTTTTTCTATCAAAGTAAATTGAACGAAAATAAGCACAAATGCTTTAACAATGCTTAAAATCGATAACTAAGCACAAACGAACGTGTTTTATGTTTTTGAAAATCCCATGGGATTTTTTCTCCCATAAAAAAAGCTGGAGAAAAATCCCATGGGAGAAACCAAAATTCCCATGGGATAATGAAAAACCCCATGGGATATTACAAAAATCCCATGGGAACCCCAACTTTGCAAATAAAGTTCATAGTGAAGAAAACGCATTTAACAAGCAAAAATAACCAATTATTAATCACAAGTTAGACTTTTATCTTATACTTTATCACAAATAAGCAAACCTTCAAGAAAAAGGGTTCTTAAGTTTGCGAAATTTCGGTTTTGCAAAGTTTTTCCGGTGGCCGTTTTAAACATTTTCTTGCGACCAGCGTAGGAATTATTTAAAATTTAAAACAAAACGAGGACCGGTGAAGTTAAACATCGCATTGACGATACAACATGGCTTTGCATTGGGATACGTTGGTATTTTTGATAATGAATATACCATGAGTGATAATTTACTCAGCGTTTCAGGCATGCTTCAACCGTTTACTTTATATTAGACCATGGATACTTTTTCACCACGTATTTTTCACTGCGTTTATATGACAACAGCCCCAACAGTTTAATTTATTTTAAATAAATAAGTAAACGCAATCCACGCTTTTATATTTTATTTAATTTTCAACGATGTTTTTCATGTTGATGTTTTTTTCCTTTGCTTATTTGTTTGCCTCGCAAGCTCAAGTATGCGTTTTCTTTTTGTTAAAAGTTGTTACACCGTAATCTTTATTTTAAAGATAATTGACCATACTCAAAGATAGAAGCAAATTAAACAAGTAAGCTAGCTTGACCTAAGATCTCCGCACGTAGATAAGTAGAGATGATTAATAAAAAAATGATTTAGAAAACCTTTTTGATGGATTCAACGATAAAATAATTAATTGTTTACATAATTTCGTACTTATTGTTTTATCTGACGAAACCATATTGATAAGAGCAATTAACAATTATTATAATAGCAAGTTAAGGACGGGATAAACTACTTTGCCTATGCCATGTTCGGAGTCTGTGACCGTAAGGATCAATATCTAACACGCTGACATTGCATCAAGCTTACTTTCATTTTAATATGTGCGTTTTTGTTTCACATTTTAGCAATTTACATAATATATAATTTTGAAATTATCGACCTAAAGCGTAAGCCTGCCATTATTAATTGACATGTATTCTCAATGTTTACTAATAGGTATCGTTGCTTCTTGTATGATGAAGCGCTATATTAAACTGTAACATGCCTGAAATTTAAAATTATTATGAAGTTTAATCTCTAGTCAGAAACGTGAGAAAATCTAAAGCATTATCCTTCACTATTAAGTTTGTATATTTAATCTTATGCATTAAAGGGACATTTTCAAAGATTTTAGCAGATATAGAAATTTGTAATTAAATGCTTTATCTTTATAAATGTAAACATATGATCTCAAAAGCTCCAAGAAACAATAATAAAATGAATGAAATATAAAAGTTACCCTCAACTGGGCTCGAACCACTGACCCCTGGAGTTAAAGTCTAACGCTTAGACCACTCGGCCATCCGTGCTCATGCGATGGTCGACGTATTCTATACTTTATATAAGCAATCCACGTAGTGTCACAAAATATAACGCAACAACAGAACTCTACAAATAATGCAATCGTTTTGCGCTGCAACGCTTTATAATCTTCAAAAGATGCAAATAATGGTTATTTTAGAGCATACTAAATGTTCAGTATTACTGTTTTTTCACAAAAAGCATTACTGCAACAACAAAAATTGCGAATGTGAAACTGTTTTTATTTTGACAATTTACTAAAACGTGAAATGGTCTCTTTAAATAAAATGCAGACATATTTTGCCGTTTGGTGCAATGATAAATATAAATAAGTTGCCCAGTATTTTACCAAACGCTGACTTATGTTTCAGAGTATATTCACATGGTTCAATACAAGAATATTATTATTAAAGAAACATCACATATATAGGAGAAACCTTTGACAGCGTCGAACGGCTTTTAAATTTACAGACAATTCCCGTTTAGTACACAGGACAGTTTAAACAAAGCAGACACACAGTCTTAAACTTGATACTCGCATTTTACAAGCCACTGTTAAGCAAACCTGGTTAAGTTAAACGGCATTTAGACGTTTGAAAAAATAACATATACAATACATAAGTTCAGTTCATTTTGAGACCGTCAATAAAAAATCTCGGTCTTTAAACGTCAATTTCAATAATTAATGAATAGTACAAATTAATGTGGTGTTCTGGTGTGTTTCATCGCAAGCGTTGATTGTAAGTTGTTTGATTTCACGAGCTCGCTGAGTAAGTTGAATACAATTTTACTCAATAAATGGTGTGCAATAAATCATTAAAAAAACAAACATAAAATACTGTATTTATCACATGCAATCGTTGAGTCATAATAAAATGCACGTTTTCTGTAGCATTCATAAGTCCGGCTTATCCGACCCATATCACGTTGAACGGATATCACAGCGTGTAATACGGGACATGTATCTGGCCGTTTGTCTATAGATCAAAACATTAAATCATGAAACTTATTCATGATCAAAAAGTCCTTGGTCATGACCGAAATAACCGTTTAAGTCCTCTTACGTAAAAACATAAGCGATCGTATCAAGACACAGTTTTTTTGCGCTAAATTAAAGAGCATATTCCCTGGTCGTTTGCAATTATTCGTTTTAATTTTGGCAACAGCAAATTATAAATCCTGTCTTACCCTAGATATAAAGCTTGCTTAGGATGCAACTAAACAGGAATGAGCCTTAGTCGAATACCGAATTTATTTAACGTGATCTCTTTTAAAATCACTGATACCAGTATGATATCTCATGCCATTTAGTATCCTTTTGTTATCTTCTTTACATAGTTTTCCTCTACTTAGTTATAAGACCATGTTTATATTGGGAATGAACACACTTATCGTTACTTATCTTAAATCTGGGCTATTATAGCAGATTACAGATTTAACAAATTGCAAAGGCTTCTTGTCGTGTAAGATGCTATTGTATATAGTTATGAATGAACTCATTGGAACACAAAAAAACCATTGCATTTCATAAAGAAGTGTTAACATACGACGCTTGAAAATTAACTTTAAGGACGCATACAAATCAGCAATACGTTGAATAAAAATTATACGATGTTAACAAGCATCTATTCCTATCCCACGGTTTGTTATTACATCGCTGTCGCAGTGAGTATGGAATAAATCATTGTTACTTTCGCAAAATTATTGTAAAAAGCAATACAATTAGCACAAATTTCATTTAATACACGTGCTAACTCATTTGCAATAATTTCTTGTTAGTTATAATACACATATATCCAGACATAAAACAACTTGTTTGCAGGTTTTTGTCAACTTCGAATATACATTTCACGCTTACATAAAAGAAAAACATGAAACTTAGGTCATGGTTTAACAATTCAAATCCTGCGATTTAATTAAGTTTATTTTTCATATTGTTAACTGTTGTAGAAGCATGGATATGGCAAAACAATCGACAAAAAACAAATGCATTGAGCGTTCGGGTAATAATTGTCAAAGTTTCGTGTTGGGAATACATTTCCGAAAGCATATACTCAGTTCTGCTGGATAAGATGACCAGAAAAGCTCGTCCAACCGTCGTAACCATCTATTTGTTCTTGGTCCGAAAACTTATACTCATTTTGTACCCAACCCTGGTCTCCAGCTTCAAGCTGCATCGTGACGGCGATCGTTGATGTCGTAAAGGCGACATTTGATTCGTCATCGGCTAGAACACTTCCCAACCATTGGCCATTTCGTAGCAGTTGGGTGCTTGCTTGGTGTATTGGTAAAAACAACAATGAATGATTATGCCCCTCGGACTGGTGCGGTGAAATGCCCGTGCTCTGGACTGTACCCGTCTCCAATGTTTGTTATCACGTGGTCGAATACGATGTGTTGATGATCTCCCACATGTTCTATTGTGTTTACCAAGGTAGCGTAAAAGGCAACTGGTCTCTCCTCGAAAACTGCAAATCAGAAAAGTTACACTGAACTTGTACCGTCATGTTTCTTTTGTTCATTTATCAAGTTTCCATTCCGTACTTTAGAAGGATTATAAGGTATGAATTAAAGTAATATTCATGAAACGTGATTTATTTAGTACAACATCTATTTCCATGTGCTAAGTATTACTGATACCGACAGAATATAAAATACATGTATGTCTTCTTCAAATTTGAATGGATATTGATTTAAATATATAACCGTTGTCACTTAAAAACAAAAAAAAGAAACATGTACTGAGAGTTTGCAAACAACTTTAAAGCGCTTAGCATGCTTATGTATTATATGTGCATCAAAGATTAACATACTTGCACCTTTGTTGATTTTAAGTGCCGTCATTCTTGCAGTTAGCTGGTCACTGATTGCTGTTAGCTGATCGATCTTTTGCAAGATATCCTGTGTATCCAGCGGTGCTGATCTTCCCGTACCGAGGTACAACATAAAAACAAAACACTTTAACATTCTACTGTCGGCGTTCGTATATCAGATCAGATATTGTCCGAACGAAAATGAAAACTGTTAAATGTATCATCATATATATATACAAAACGGATGTGTTTTGACGACAACGTCGGTATTTTGATAACGAATGTATGCCACACCAACTACCTCGACGATTGTTTTTTTTAGTTAAATACTTGAAACATATGTTAATTGAACTATATGGTTTAAATGTTAATATGTCATGTAAACGGATTGAAAATTTATCGCGAAAAAACAACAACAATGTTTACAGAAAAATCATGGACACTTTTTCTAATTTTCTCATATATTTTCGCATTAAAATGGTTAGGCAACGATTGTTAGAATACTAGACTAAATCATCTACAAAGTAACTCAACAAAACCATATTTAATTTACTGTGAATTAATTGCATTCATGTCAAAACCAAACAAACGTGATATAACGTTAAAAACCGAATCAACAGGGACATTCAGTTGCGCCAAAATCATCATAGACACATCGCATGTTGATTTTAAACCATTATATTTGAAATTGAGCTTTTGATTGGGCTGAAAGTAGAAACAAACAACGTATTTGGCCTTACAGATACCACTCAACACCAGAAAAATTGCAACAAAAGTTTTTTTTTAAACTGTTCTTGGTAGGGTAGAATGTCTTATATTACATATCAAAAGTCAAGATGGCGTTTAAGATGGCCACCCAAACCGATTATTGATGATAACTTTGTGAGAGATCATGCTGTAAACGTATAAAGTAAGGCTGTGATGATCTGCAATCCTGAATCAGATTGTTACGTGCTTGATGGTGGCTTTTTGCGTCATCGTTTACCATGTAAAAAAGTTATGAGGAACGTGCCACACTACCAGGATCAGCGAAAGTATCTTTTGAAGCAATTGTTGTTGTTTTTTTTTTGGGGGGGGGGGCGGGGGGGGGGAAGGTCGAAGTGTATTATTTACCTGACTATTATGCAAATATTCACATAATAAATGTGGTAACATAACCAAACAAACACTCGATCAATTTTGTAATTGCACTATGGAACTGTATATAATTTACTGAATGCGTTAGTGTGATTACAGAGGTAAATTTCATCACGAAAAAGTATTTTCAATTAGTGGTTCGATATTGCATGATCGATATAAACGCATAAAAACATTCAAAGGGAAAACAAAATAATTCAAATTTTAACTTTAATAAAATAATAATACCTTATATTTCATTTAAACAAATTAAACGTAAATTTTTCCTCAGATTAATATTAAACTCACATTTATTCTCAAATCAGTTTTGCGAGCAGTAAATGACAACAGTGACATTGCGAAACATTAATTCCATTACATCTCCACATGTAGCGTTATTTGTTTCTAGCGTTTTTTTCATACAAGTATGCGAATGTAATCGGTATGCTACTATATTAATCAATTATATAAGTCGCGCGTTTCTGACGTATTTTTCATATATGTATGCGAATGAAATCGGTATGCTACTATATAAATCAGTTATATAAGTCGCGTTCTGAAATATAACATGTTCGACTGTGCATAAAGTTTGCAAAACAGGCTGATATAACAGTAATACAAAAAAATATTGCGTCCCGCCGATGTATGATATTTATTCAGATCACGTTTGTGTGCACGCCGTTCGCCTCTGTTTCACCTTCGTGCATACAAATCGGATGTTAATTAGCCACTTACGGATGTGTATGTTCTAATTATATAGTGGCTTAGTTGCAAATAATTCACAGACAGCATATAACGTTAATGTTTTGTAATGATAACCCAGAGCCTTTTTCGCGACTGAATAAGGGGAAAGTAACCATTTAACAATAGTTTTCACAACCACCGAGATCAGCCCACCGAGATCAGCTCCAATTGTGACGATTCCCACGACTGTTAATCGTGCGCAAATGTTGAAGGTCGCCGGATAAATTGTGGACATCCAATAGCGAGGAAACGCGTTTTCGGAGATAGAAAATCTATTGAAATAAAACACTCAATAACAGCAGGGTAAGTTTTGGCCTTTAAATTGATAAAAACGAAATACAGAGGAATTTCGATCAAACTGTCCAGTCTACTTGAGGCACTGGTTCGATTGCAGTCTCGCCATTATGTTTACATCAGTGACGTCGCACTGACGACAACGCTGTCCCAAATATTGGCATAAGTACAAATACTGAGCGCAACTGTTACGCTTTGAACGGCGATTGACTGTTTGCCATCGAGACCATCGCCGTTTTTTAGATCCCACTGCCAATAATCGTGTTCCGAGGTTGAAGGTCGCCGGATGTACAGTTAGTCTGCATGAGCGAGAAACGCGTATTAGCAGTCAATAACACAAATCTATGAAGAAAACACAGGTTTACAGCTAGTATGCGCACAAGTGTGTCAATTATAAAATAAAATAAGTTATTGGGGCATCTCGATAAAACTTTTCAGTAAACAAGGGTCACCATGAACGCTGCATTCGGTCTGTCTTGCTTTTACATTGACGTATTGATATCGCTTTGCATCATAAACATACTCTTTGCAACTGTTTTCGTATTAGGACAGAATGAGATATCTAAAACATGTCTGGTATACAGCAATCAGTCTAAGCATAATGTAAGGGTCAGATAAAACTTAAAGAACTGTATCAGTGATATAATTTTATATAACAACTCTTACATTAAACAGAACCAATAATAACGAATATAAATCTGCGCTATTCTAGAATGATCCAAACTTAAGATTCCGAAATTATGGCCTCTGAGTAAGAAATTGGATTAAAGTTAGTTCAATTGCGGAAGACTGTATATATCGGATAATCACTTTCGGATATTTTATTTTTAGATGTTGTGTGTGCTATTTAAGCTTGATTATGTTATATGGATGTATTCTGTCACATTGCTAGTGTTTATTCTATTTGACGATAATCGCTGAAACACATATTTTGAAGATGATAATAAGAAATGGCATTGTCCTTATTAAACATAAATTTACATAAACCAAATAATTCTTAATGTTAATGAAAATCCTGTTACATGTAGGTCGAAAATTAAACAATATTTATTGCAATATATTGTTTCCTAGTCTTTTTTAATAAAACAGTTCCTTATTCAGTTTGAGTAAGGAATTTGGAACTGGTTCCTTAAACCTTATTCAAATCGAATACGGCACTGGCATTTTCCTACTAAACAATAATAAAGTGAACCAAGGAAACAAATACATCAACGAAAACATTTTAATGAAGGTTGTGTATCAAAAACATTAATTATAGTACATTCCATTCCATAAGTCCTGCCATTTTCTTTCACACACACACACACACACACACACACAATAATGACATGAACACAATAGACTAATACATGAATGATAATCATTGTAAATGTTCGTCGGGAATCAATTATATGTATTGTAGTACAATTCTACACAGTTTGTTTGTGTAATGATAACAATTTCCTTTTCGCAGATGAATAAGGAAAAATGAACAAGTTGCACTTGCTTCGGAAAAATAGGAAATTTTACCACTGAAACCAGGGCAAGTTTGTGAGTTCCAACGACATTTAGTCAATGCCAATGTTGAATGTCGTCGGATTTATAATTGGGATCAAAGATAGTCGAGACACGTTTTCGGAGATAGCAAATATATGCAAATATAAACCCCACAATCACGCATTGTATACGCATTAGTTTTTTAGTAACAAAACAAAATACGGAGGCATCTCGAAGAAACTTTCCACGCTTCAAGAGGCACCTGGGCCGCTGCATTCGTATATGTCCGATTATATTGTAAATGGTTCAATTAAGAAATAACAATGAATCAAACTTGATACTTCATGATGCTATATTCTTAAATCTTTTTCTATGAAGAAGGAATGTAGTTGACACTTGTTCATAGTTTCATTCCATCGTTCCTCAAAACGTTGTAACTTTATTGCTCTGGTATCTTCAATACCATTGAGTAATTAAATGGTAATTAAATTGAATGCGTTTTAATTCCCTTTTATTATTGTTTAATTTGAGTTACAATGCTATGAGGTTAAATTTAATTTACACTTCAATGTATTATGAATATTGCTGGGCCAGGTGTGAGGTTGAGCGCTCCAAAACCGGTTTAAACCCCCAATGCTTTACATTGACCGTTCCAAGGCGGCGACCCCAGCTTTATTCTTATTTGTGTTCATGTTGTTTTGTATTGTGCTGTATTGTGTTGTTTTGTACTGTTTGGGCAATCGGTCACTTGCCTTAAATAAAGGACCAACTAATTGTTTATAATAATAATTCAATACTACTCCGGCAGCTGGAGTTTCACTTCTTTATATTGAGAGACATCACTATGAAGAAATCCTTTTTAAAATCCAAGGGTGTTTGATCACGGCAATTTCTTTTTATGTATACTAAATCAGTTACAAGGCATTCAAAAGAAAAACATGATAATCATAGTCACATATTATTTCAGGCTGTAAATACAATAAGTTATAGGAAATATAAAAATACTTATCGCACAACATTAAAATGACTGTCCAATGTCTTGGAACATCCTGCTACATTATTGAATTTGACAATGTGCTGCGTTTCAGTATATACATACGACTGCATAGTGTTGCTTCAAATTGTATGTCATTGAGATGTGCAATTAGGCAGGTATATCAGATAGTTGTGCAAATGAATTTATTTTAGATAATACACAATATGCATAAATGCAAAAACTTTTTTAAGAAGGAAAACATAATCAACACATTGGTTATTTAATCAACGTTCTCATATATATTTAGAAGTTGTTTGTTAGTTATGATATACAGATATCTCGATAAAATATTAGCTTGCGTAATTGTCTCTGTCCACTGCACATAAACATGTTTTAAATGAAACTACACTTCTTTATGAATGGGAATTGTTTAAAAGATAGAACACTCAATATTTTTTTATTTCGTTTTTAATATCCCTTTTGCAGTCAATTGTGTATGGAAAACAATCGAAAGCAATGCTTTAAGCTTCAAATTATTGCGGTTTGTCTGATGCGAATTATTCGGAAAGCAAGTGCTACGGTATTGTGCATCTGCTCAGTTCTGCTAAATAAGGTGACCAGAAAAGCTCGACCAACCATCGTAATCATCAATTTGTTCTTGGTCCGAAAACACACACTCGTTTTGCACCCAATCCTGGTCCCCAGCCTCAAGCTGATACGTGACAGGGAGTTTTGAGGTCGTTGTGTGTGTTGATTCGTTATCGGTTTATTCGGCTACCACCTGTCACAACAACTGACAATTTCGCTTGAAATCGACGCTTGCAGAATGTCCCGGGGTATTTGTGAGCACAACGAAGAATGCGTACGCCCCTCTTACTGGTGATGTGAAATGTCCATTCACTAGACTGTAACCATCTCCAATGTTGGTTTTCACGTGGTCGAATACGATGTGTTTATGATCCACCATTTGTTTTATTGTATTTACCGACGCAACTATAAATACAACTGGTCCCTCGAAAGCTGTGAAAATCTTAAACGCAAGCTCATGTACCATCAAACTTATTTTCTACTCCGATAAATTGGATTCTTTTGGTTTCTTTCGTTATTGAACAACATTAATATTTTAATCTGGAGTTTATCCAATGTTCGATGTTTGGGCGTAAATTCACGTTTTTGTAAATCATTTTTTTGCTGATGATAACCTAAGAAAAAAATCCAGCTTCAATATTGTGGCAACTGACAGATAGCATTCTTGGAAAAGGTTGCGAATGACCGGTGAAAAGAAATAAATAGTCAAAACAAAGTTGAAATTTCAGAAGCGATTTTAACATGCAAACCATGCTAAATTTCTCATCCGACCTTAACAGCACGTTTTTATGGCAGCTACACATTCTTTTAGCTGACGAATCTCCTCTAGCAAATCACCTCCGTTTAGAGAAGCTCTTTCAAATCCCAGAACTAACACAAATACCAAAACAACGGCAATATTTTGATGGCGACGAACGTAGGAGTTGTTTAAATAAAAAAAAACGATGAACGGTATAGTTAAATATCGGCTGAGCATTTCAGCAATGATTTTCAATTGGACACGTTGGTATTTTGTAACTTAATGTCTCAACTAGTGATAATTTACTCAGTGTTTTAGGCATGCTGCAACCGTTTATATGTTATCAGACCATTGATATGTTTACACTACATGAACATATCTAAACGTTGACACAATTAAGATAAACTTTATTTGAACACATTTGTGACATCCACTTTTATCCTGTTTTTATGTGCAAAAGTCGCGTAAAACAGTGTTTGATTGATATATTAATCTATCTCAAGTCTTGTTAAAGTACATATGTTTATCAGACTAGTATTTTATTTCAACTCGCCGGATAACAAAACGCCATAGCACAAAAAAAAAACTTTTGTTAAAACCCCTACTTTGTGTTTTACAAACACTTGGTGTTAGCGGGGTTATTGTTGTGAATAATCATTGTTAAATCCACTATACCAAGAATAGGTTTACTTATGAAGAAAAGCCAATACATACGTTTCATTTGAATATCGATACATTGAAGAAAACGTAATTCACAATTTTATATTGAATTTGATTTGTCAACGATGTTTTTCATCTTAGGGTGGCAAAAATGCTAAAGTATAAGCTAATTTTCTTAAAAAGTTGTTATACAATGATCTGGATTTTGAAGATAACCTACCAATACGCATACTAGACTAATTGATTTTTTTTCTAATTTTTAAAAAGTTTTCTGATGGAAAATGCTTACAACAGCGTATTCATTTACGGAAGCGTGCACAGAAGCCATAGAAGCACAACGTCATGCGCATAGACGGCAAAACAACTGATTATGTACAAAATTATACGCACGAATGCCTGCTGACATGTTTCCGGCAGCAATCGTGCAGTTTATTCAAGTAACCCAGTTTGTTGTACGATCGCCGCACGTCGATAAGTACAAAGGATTTATATTAAACAGATTCAGGAAACCTTTATGGAAAGTTTTTAAAATGGAAAAGTACTTGCTAACATAATTTCTATTAAAACTTGTTTTTTTTTTAACACAGACATATTGTTTGGAACAGTTACAAAATAGTAAAATAGCAAGTTAAGACCGCAAGGATCAACATCTAACTCTCTATGATTGCACCAAGCACTTTTTTATTTTAACAGGCATGCTTTTGTTTGATATATTAGTAATTCTCTTTTGTTTTCTCCAAATTATCGACACAAAACGTAACCCTTTAATTTTTTCAACGATTATTATTTAGTGATTATTCGTACGTGAATCTGTATGTTAAATCGTTTTCTTCTATTTGTATAAGTGGCCCATACAATTAAATACTGACATAGAACACGGGGTATATAATATTCGATTTGAAATACTTAAAAATGAAAAAAAAGAAATATAAATAAATAAATTAGTTATTTAAATTGCGGCTGCATCGAGATGAAAAGCTCCCATGTATTGAGACATTGTCTGGCAGCCACCTTCACTCAGGGCGACCAATGAAACCCAAAAGCCATTATTATAAATAACTTCTGATACATTTAATGATTTGCAATAACTTAAATTCAAAAGTTCAGCTTATCCGAACAATGACTACTGGAACGAATTTCACATCGTAGAATACTAAAAATTTATCTGGCCATTATTATAGATCAATATATGAAATCTTGAAAACAAGATGATTCAAAGTCATTGGTGAGGACCGCGCTAACCCGATATGTTATGGTTTATAAAACAAGCTAGACCAAAAATGGGATAATAAGCGAACTGTTGTAGTTATCTACATATATGATCGTATCAAACCACTTCCATTTTTCGCGGGTTTGGTGGAGTTCTTAAATGCCCTCATTCAAAATAAAAATTTAAGCTAACTTGGACAGCAATTATATCTGTTCGTTTGGCAAACAACAACTTCCATCTGTCTTTGTGATGACTGTTACAGCAAGTTCTGAACTAACGATACAACTAAACAGAAAAATTGTCGTGGTCATTAAGGATTTATTTAGCGTGATCTTTTTTCAAATTGTTGATTTAAATATGATCTCACATTGGATAGCTTATCTATTTGTTCTCTTCTTTAAAAGGCACACACAGATTGTTCCTCTTTTCTGTTATAATCCCATGGTATTCCTCTTAAACCTCTGGACTAGTATAGTTTAGCCTTATAACATAAATAGCGTAGGCTTCTTGGTCGGCTCTGGTTGCTAAACAAATAAATTGAGCGATGTGTTTTTAGCGATTGTTAAAGCCTTAGCCTTGCTAGATTAGTTATATTTGTTAAAAATGAAACTCATTCGAGAACGAAATACAAATTGCATTAAATAAAACGTATTCACATTTGACAGTTGATAAACAACTTTAAAAACGCTAAAAAATAAACAATAGGGTACCAATACACTTTGCATGTGTTAATTATTTAACGACGTTAACACGCATCCATTCTTATCCAACGGTTTGTTATTGATCAATGTCGCAGTGAGTATGGGATAAAACATTTTTACTTTCGCAGCATATATTTTAAAAGCAATAACACTAGCGCACATATCATTGAAAACACATGTAACGCATTTCCAACAGTTGATAGTCAGTGATTTGTTTGCGTATGGTTTGTACTCTACGAATATACATGAAACACTTATTAAATGAAACGCAATGAAACAACGCCACTTGTTTAAACAATCAAATCCTCTTATTTTGTATCGATATTCTTATTTTTATTTTACTTTTGCAGAAACGTTTGTATTGCGAATCAATCGGAAACAAAACAAATGCATTAAGCTTCGATGCATCAATGGTCAACATTTAGTGTTGTGCTTAAAATTCTGAACGCAAATGTAACGTTTTCGTGTATCTGTTCAGTTCAGCTGAATAAGGTGACCAGAAAAGCTCGTCCAACCGTCGTTACCATCTATTTGTTCTTGGCCCGAATACTTATCTTCGTTTTGTACCCAAACCTGGTCCCCAGCTTCGAGCTGCGTCGTGACAGCGAGTGTTGACGTCGTCCAGTGAGTTGTTTCATCATCGGCTAGCACCTTTCCAATCCATTGGCCATTTCTTTGGAGTTCGGCGCTTGCAGAATGTCCCGGGGTATTTGTGAGAACGACAAAGAATGCGTACGCCCCTCGGACGGGTGCGGTAAAATGGCCGTGCAATGGACTGTACCCGTCTCCAATGTTGGTTATCACGTGGTCGAATATGATGTGTTGATGATCCCCTAAATGTTCTAACGTGTTTACCACGGTGGCTGTAAAAGCAATTGGTCCCTCGAGATCTGTTAAAACAGAATAATTTCACTTAATGTTCATCGTCATCGTAAATGTTTGTTTGTTCATTTATTTGTTTGTTTCTTTTTTTACAACGTTTAAGAAGTATACCATAAAATGTTAAATTCATTTAACGTTATCTGTATACAATTTTAATCCAAGCGTGTGTTTTTAAATATTATAGCGACAGACCATAACACACATGCCGTTCTTAGCATCGTTTTGCACCTGAACACATCCTCATCAAAATATATAGCCCCTGTCAATTATGACTGTAGAAATCCGAACTGAAACTTTGAAAACAAGTTTAGTGCACAAAGAATGCTTATATTGATATGTGTATCAAAGCTTTACTTACTTGAACGTTTCTTTATTTCAAGGGCCGTGACTCTTTCTGTTAGCTGATCGCTGAGCTCTGTTAGTTGATTGTTTTTCGCTGTTAGCTGATCAATCTTCAACAACAGCCCCTGTAGGTCTAGCGGGGCAGATCTTCCTATACCGAGAAACAACAGAAACACAAAAACCTTCAACATTTTACTGTCTGAGCTCGTGTATCAGTGATATATGTTCCAAACGCAAATGAATACTCTTCCAGTTTATCATTACATATGTATAAACAAATATGTTTTAACGACAACGTCGGTATTTTGATAACAAACATTTGCCTAAACATCTTCGGTTGTTAACAAAATTGACCCTCTTGACTGGCGCAGTATAAACCGTAACCAAATGATTAATTCAAATAATTTGAAAATTATTTCGTGATATATTTAGAATCAAAAGGCTTGTGCAAAGATTGTTTTAATAAATAGACTACATCTTATTTATGTAACTCAAAAAATGTGTTATTGTATATTGATGACATTCAAGTGAAAAAAAAAACACAAAAAAACATGATATACATGTAACACCACACAATCAATTCAGCAGAGACATTTAGTTGAACCAAAATCACAATAGACAAAGCGCATCATGAAATTAAACCATCATCAACACATTTCTGTTTATTGCGATGTTCTGCGGTATTGCGATCGCTGAAATAAAAGTTTACACAGCGCATTACCTTCATACTGTCCTTATACTGTAAACGGGTTATGCAATTGTATTTGTGTATGTGTGTGTTGGGGGGGGGGGGGTCGGCGAATGTTTCGTTTATGTTGACACATGATGTGTATACGCCCCAACTAAATATAACGTCCATGGTCGTCTTGACGTACGATTAAGAATATTAGGCTGATGCCAATACATTCTACTAGTGTTAAGTAAGTCCAGATCGGATACCAGAATATCTTCTGATCAAGGCATATTATTCAAGTGTTATCTAGTTCTGTCTTAAAGAGCGTCTCGCAATAACCTTCCTTAATATGGATAGGGATGATAAACAACACTTATAAGTGCTTTGTAATATGTTCTTTGAAAGTGTGAAGTTTAGTTTTAACAATATTCATTATAGCTACTGGCATATTACCTTATATGTCTTTGACCCCTAAAACAAACACTGATTTTTGTAATTGAATGGTTCGGTGTTCATAAAATAATATATTCCATAATTGATTTATACATTTAAAATATAGACACATGGTCAAGATAGGTATGTAATTATAATTAAAATAGTTAATAGTCCGTGTATAAGAAAAGCGTTAAGATCAAATGTCCAACCTACCGACCCTTAAGGTTTCCTACCCTATTGCTTGGGATGTAAGTGGAAACAAATAAACATGTTTTGCATTACAGACATAGGTTTGTGTTTGTTTGAAAGCATTCTCATTAAAGAGTTGTTGACGTAGCCCAAACAAACTCCATAGTATTGTCATTGCACTATGAAACAGTATAGACTTAACTGATTGTGTTAGTGTAATTACATAGGTAAATGTGCATATGTACAATTATTTAAGTTCGAAAAAAATAGCACAATCAACATGTTATTACTAAATATATAATGAAGAGAAAGCACAAAACATAAATTAACATTTCAACACTGTTTCTTATTTTTAGATTCACATATGTTATTGTCGCAGACTATTCTGACCACATAACTTATACTTTTCTGAAGCACGTATCAATAATGAAAATATTGGTAAATTGGATTTTTCGCGAACATGTTTCTTATACATCTATTATTTCATTATACATGTACATGTATATCGCCATTTCTCGCGATTCCTATCACTCCGGCGTTTCTAGATCACTGAGTAATATCCGAGTTTCTTGATATGTGCGCGAAATTTATAGGTCGTTTCTAAAGACAGCAATGCTTATTTATGGAGCGCGTATATTATAACAATAATGTTCGCTACTTCTTGCGCATACAGTTTGCAAATTGACTGAAAAAAACAGTATCTTCTAAAATATTGCAACTCGTTGATATATTATACGTATTCAAATCACGGCTGGAGCACACGACGATATCAACTGCTTGCCGTCCGCATGTATCCCATATTCGTGCATACGCATCGGATGTTAATTAACCACTTAGTAAGTAATGTGTATGTACTAAATATATTATGGCTTGGTTGAAATTAATGCAAATACAGCATGTCACATTATACGGGTTACAGCGATTCACATGTCCTGTCATTCCGCGAGTCCCATATTTTAACATTGTAACTGTCAGAATAAAAAATCTGTATTAAAAAAGCTCACTAAACAATAATGGAATTTGAATATAACATGTGTACATCAGAATTGAAAACATTTTATGGTGGGTAAATGTATACACGATATAAATCCTATGTGTGAACGTTCGTTGTACAATTAAATTTCACTTACTTCATTTTATTGTCCTAAGGACTTGTTCAGAGGCTGTAAAATGACAAATATAAAAATAACAAAAAGTGCAAGATGTTAGAGAATACAAAGTTATAATTTAACACACACACATGTTGTAGAGCACATTTGACTACAATACTATTAAATATCATTTTGTATATAGATAATCATAAATTGAACCATGCTAAATGTTGGAGAATATATCATTATAATTTAACACACAAGAGCAGTGTAGAACACATGTAACTAAACTACTATTCAAAACCATTTTGTTTATAGAAATTCATCAATCGAAAAAATAATATATCGTTTGTAACGCATTTCTTTGGTAATTTGCAAAAAACTCGCATTGAGGCAACAGGGACCAATTTTGCTCGGTAATATTCGTTCGATAACGCCATATTTGGAGAGCGTTCGGCAGCGATTGGATATCTACATCAAAGTCCGGAAATATTATTAAAAACACGAAATAAATTAGTTCGTTTTAATTAAACACATACAAATACGACATAATATGTGTGTTTTTAGATCGTGATGTGTTTAGATGAATTTTCTTTAAAATTAAATTTGTTTGAATTAATTCGTTTGCGGCTGTGGTTATTTTGTTGCAAAAAACCAGGCGGTTTGACACATGGACTTGCAGTTTGGTTTCTTTTTATTTAGTGGTCTCAAATGCCACGTGGAAGCATTGTCTAGAACATGTTCAAGAGGCAAGTTTGAATTAGAGTCAGCCAAAGTAACCCTTGACCTTGGAAAAACGGATCTACGTAAGACAAACTTGTTGTTGGACTTTAACCATGCGGATAAAATAAAACTCATTTACATTAAGGTTATATATTTTTCAGAGTTTCAACATTTTATCATGTTACATCATGCAACACATATGTTAATGTTTGATAATTTGAGGTGAAGGAGTCTTCTATTTGTGAAGTGCTTTTTTGTCCTTAAAATTGATTGTTTCTTATAACAAACAATCCTATAAATCGGTATGACAGTTAAAAAGGGATCATTGAATTCATGAAAAAAGCATTATGTGATTTGTTTTTACAGTTCGAGGTACAGTGATTCCGGATATTACTCAGATTATTGATGTGGATTTGAAAACGGGTTCGAAGTTCTCCACATATGTTAAACCATCAGTGCCGAATTCTGCAGAAGCCACGAAAGTAGATTGCTTCTCTGTAGATGCTAATAGCAACTTGTCTGTAAATGGTGGCATTGTGGATAGTGTCTCCATTAGAACATATACTTTCCTTGCTATATTAGATTTAAAATAAATTGACATTGTCTGTTGAAGTGCGGCTGTATGCATTGGTTTCATTTGGACTTTAGATGACCTTTAGATTATATTATTAATGCATTATTGTATCAATATAAAGCCAGATTTAGCAACATCGAATCTTATATCAGAGTGTGTTACTGTTGCTTTAAATTAGCAACTAGAAAAACCCAAAATAGATGTGATATACAAATTTATACTGAAATCCATAGCGTGATAATTAATGGGGGTAGGCATACGCAAAGTGTAATTTCTTGAGATAGAAACGGTAAAACTTTCTGAACTGTATTATGTAAGAAATATATTGTGTTAAATAAATATGTACACTATATGCATTTCCAACCACTTCAAGTGACATAAAACGTAATAATTAAAGATACTTGGCATTGAACGATTTATTGTCGTTTTTGCCATTTTATCCAGATGAGTGCACATACTATTACAGATCCAATGCACAATTCGCTTTCTGTGACTGCTAGCACATTACAATTGATAAAAAGTTAACTGGCCGGTTAAACGTTTTTAAATTTTGCTGAAAGTGATGATATTTATTTTACAATAAGGAAATGATAACGAATTATGTTTCTAGAAAAGTACCCATTAGGCTCCCGCTACCTTAAAATTGAGTCGTTACAATTAGGCGATAAAAATCTTTGTCTGAATCGTGGTTACATCCAGGTGATCTTATTAGATCTTAGCCAGCATTATCATGTCCTGAACGGTTTAAAATATAATGTACTTACGATCAATTGAGATCATAAGTTAATTGGGATCATCGTCTTAAATTGTCTCATTCCGTATTGTATAGTATAATTTGCATCAATCTTATCCAATTCGTATTTCCGAATTACTGTGATTGCAGTTGATCTTATGCAAGAAAAAAGCATGAAATCGCGGATGATCTGACTACAATTATATCATAAATTATTTAAAAGTATCAAAGAAAAATAAGACAGAAACATATTCCATACGACCCTCTATAACTAGCACATGTTTGCGTGTAATTTTAACGCAAGACAAAATCTTGCACTCTTCATCTCCTGAAAGGAAAACTACAGTTGCATCATATGACACGAACACACTTGTTGTAGAAGTAATAAAACATTTGCTAGATGATATTCATTAAAATATATATATATATATATATAATAGTATAACAAGAGCAGGCACAACACGACAAGACAATTTATTTCGTAATTAAAGGCCACCGACCCGACATACAATATACTTACATGCCGCGATGTACATGATGAGTAGTGAATAGTTTAATGTTTATACTTTGCAAAAAATTTCTTCAATTTCAGAGAATGTTTCGTTTTCGGTATAACACGAATAATGTATATGTAAAAACAACGACGTGAGAGTTCGCAACAGTTGTAGCAGTTGAAGTACGTGCGGAAATTCTATGAAAACCGGACCGGAGTGCACGGACGTGTAGGGTTAGGTTCTGAAGCCAAGCAATACATCAAATTGTTTACTTTAATAAGAAATTTGCGAATTGCGTCAACAGTTGTAATATGTTTGATACGCTAGAGAACCATCTCTTAATATAATTGCTTCGAAAGAAGCTGTTTTATACATAAATCAATGATCCACTAGCTCGTCGCGGAAATCTACGCAATGTCTGCCTTCGAAGAAAAACTGATACGGCGACTCTCTTTGAGCGTGGTCGCATAAAAACGATGATACCACTTATCGCTTAAGGCGCTGTTGTTAAGGATTCGCATGCATGATTTTGTTGGCATTAGTTGTGAACACATTCCAAATGTCACCACATTTCAAAGAGTTTAATGTTATAGGTAACGATATCATAGGTGTGTTCTTCAATTTTCAAAACACGAATATGCCTTCTCCACGTAAAGGGTGTCTTAGTCATTGTCTTTTCACTGTTGGGGGAACGCTTAATATTGCTTTTCCTTATATAAAATATATACATTTCTAGAAGAGTTATGTCAAGAGAACGCCTTGAAAAAAGAGCAACTTAATTTTCGTGCGCGTTTATAGGATTCAAAAATATTCACACAATTTAATGAAAAATTTCCGATTCTATCATCTGACTGACACACACCAAACATGTGGATTCGATTTATATAAATATTTATCTTCTTGTTCTCATTCTCTTTTGATGTATTCGTTTAGTGTTGAACATGTTATATAACTTGGTTTTTGTATTTTAAATTGCATATGGGCTTAATCAGATCTCCGTAACTGTGATGCATAATATGCTTCACAACTACATACAGTCAACTTAAAATGATACTTATTGTGAATATATAAGGGCAGTTCGTGATGAAAGTCACTAAATAAACTTCTTACCTTCATTAAAAATGCATGGTCATTTGAAGCAGTGACCGAGCAATGAAGCCCATAATTATCATGTTTGAATAATACTTTTAATTCATGAAACAATTTGGAACACACGATTATGCTTGACGACGTTCAAATACATGCTTACTTTGTATAGTGAATATAAAGGGTACAACGTCTCAGCTCAGTTTGAATTTCCAATCTGGATAAATATCCAAGAGGTAAAACGTATGAATATTTTTGTGAACACTTATGTTTAAAACAATCAGTGTGGTGATTACATAAATAACTTATTTAAATTCGTAAACAAGCATTCTTCGTCTTCTATAGACTTCGTTTTCTTAAAAATATGACCACATCAATCATGAAACAAAAGTGTTCACCGTATATATCTTGACAAATATTGGCATAGAAGTTATGTCATTAAAGCACTTAACAACCACTTTATAGGTGCGTAATTTTTGTAAGTGCTTAAGTAACCTTAACTTCAGGGCGACATGAACGGCCACCACAAAGACAACGGCGAGCAGCTGAAGAATTTAGCTGCTGCTGATGATGCAGACGAGCTGGATGTAGACGTAGAGATTCTGAAAGACACAGAATGCGGTTTAGGATCATTCCGACCCAAAGGACTTCAGGTAAAACTAATATCCTCTAGAAAGAAAAGAAGTATGTATGTTTATATGATCATTTGAGCAAATAATGCCGATACGCCATTCAGGCTTTTAGTCAACGATCTAAATATAGGATTTAACAAACATGTATAATAAATGAAGAAAGTTCATATAGCATTTGGTCAACTTTTAAAACGTTTACAAAGTAATGAAGAGAATGCCAAAATATAGATGCACTACCTTGGTTTTTATTCAGTCCAATATTTATGAAGTGCCTAAATAATATTGAATTATGTTTATTGCAACGCTTTAACACATAATATTGTATTGGATTTATTTGGACAACACTCCGATTTTGCGATGTAAATTTGCCGTAAACACATATTAAGCAAGTACAAAGGAAACCTGTTCATGCGAAAACGGAAAACTCATTGAAGCTCCAGTCAAGCCTCCGCGCCTCCGCGCAATCTAGTTTGGAGCCACCCTCAAGATTTCGTGGTCTAATAGACGGAAAGGGTAGCTTCTGACCACACTGCGCTAATATGAAGGATTTTCTTGAACGCATATGACATAATACCCGTTTTCGTACGACTTGGCTCATTTATTATTGAATAAAGAATATGAAACATATACATTTTGGTTGTTTAATAAATATTCCGAAGACAAACATTATGCTATTTACATACTTAGTGAAAATTCTACTAGTATACAAGCATTGCGGCATTTCCTCCTTTTTGAAAGCATATTTTGCAACCAATGTGTCATACATCGATACAACCAACATATTAGTAATGCAATATTTCGATATTAGTTAAATTCGTACAATATTTCTTAACTAAAACGCAACATCGAAAATGAACGTCAGTTGTAGTTGAGGTCTGCGCACTGTGATAAAATAAAACGTGTTCTTCCATAGATATGCGCAAGAATCGGAGCTTTCATTGGAGTCTTCAGTGTGTCAGGTCTACTCACACAGACACTCACAACATACGTGAACTCACAGGTAAATCATCGCTAATAATCTATTTCGAAGTAACAATAAAGTTTGTTTGTTTATTTGGATTGTTCCTCATTTTCAAAAAAAACTATATCCTACCTAAAAAGTCCTGAAACCGACTCACTTCTTGGCAAAGCTTGTTTACCAATGTAATACTAGTTTTTGAACTGTATAACATATCATTTATAACATATCATTTATATAGTGTTTAATTGTTGCGTGAAATATTCGATCTAGTTTTAAGATTAAACATTTTACACAGGTTTTGTTTTATTTGCAATTACGCTCATAAACATCTGCTTGATATATCCGATCTGGCAACATGGATTCCAAATTGTACAATATCGCTTACACCAGGTTAAATGCTTCTGCAATCCACATGATCGCTACTCAGCCATTGGTGTACATAATCGAAACAAGGACATTTGCTCATGCCTTCAATGTTTAGAAAATAGCTTTTGGTAAATCCACGATTTTGGAGATTAACCCTTTGCATGCTGGGAAATTTGTCTTCTGCTAAAATGTCGTCTGCTGAATTTCTAAAATTAGCATTTTCTTCTATTTTTTTCAAAGAATACTATCAGAATAGCAAACAGTTTGGATCCTGATGAGACGCCACGTTCTGTGGCGTCTCATCTGGATCCAAACTGTTTGCAAAGGCCTTCAAAATTCGGTTCCCGCACTGAAAGGGTTAACAATTATCCTTCTACGTTTAGTATAGACCGTTTTATGATGTGACAGCAGCTGTATTATGTATGTGTGTTGTGATTGAGTCTAGTGATTTCTTTATTTGCCATGCTGTCGGGCGATTATCCATTTGTTGAACTATACACTATAAAAATGTCAACTCTTAACTTTAACTCAGTGTGTATTTAACAGGAAATAGATTTTGTAACATGTAATTCGTTTTGGAAAAAATGGGCGTAATGCATGTGCGTAAAGTGTTGTCCCGGATTAATTATGCAGTTATCACAGCATAATTAAGGGCAATACATTCTGCTTTTATGGCACTTTTCGCTCAAATGAAGTATTTTCTTATGGAACATTTATTTTAAGCGATAAGTGTCGTCCGCACAAGCTTATCTGGTATAACACTTTACGAACATGCATAAGGCCAAAATTCCCCAGAACGAGACCCATATAATTTAACCATTTTACGTCAGGTATCCATGCTGGAGAAGCAGTTCGGGTTTAGCAGCGCCGAGTCTGGTCTACTGATGAGCTGCAATGACATCGGCTTCCTGTGTTGTGCCCTGTTTGCCGGCTACATCGCGAAAATCGTACGCAAAATTCAAAACACACTATTCTATAAAAGCCACTTTCTTGAAAACTGGATGTAATGCATGTTCGTAAAGTATTGTCCGAGATAAGCATGTGTTGTACGCACAAGATGATTAGGGACTACACTTTCCGCTTTTATGAATGTTTTTCAAATAAACGAAGTCTCTTTTAAACGAATATCCAGTAAAGGCGGAAAGTGTAGCCCCTAATTAGTATATGCGGACTTCACAAGCTCATCTGGGACGATACTTTTACGCCTATAATTAAAGTCTGGGTTTTAAGTTATACAATATTACATGTTTGTAATATGTCTATCTGAATTTTATAATGAAGTCTATATCTTTTACATCTTAGTAGTTGTCATTCTTCTCTTTTTGCTCTGTATAATGGCAGACAAACATTTACAAAAATTCAAATACTTGTTCTTTAGGAAGGTTAAGTAAGTTTAGCAAGACTAATCATTGAGAACCTCGTTGCATATATTAGGTTCACATACCCCGTGGATTAGGAATCAGCACGCTTCTGTACGGTGTATGCGGCATCATGTGCGCCCTGCCATACTTTCTACAAGACCCGGCCTCCTATGCTTTAAAGGGCAACACAAACGGGAATGTGTCAAAGTCAATCAGGTCAGGTAACCTGTAATATAATTACAGTTGAGGACTTTGTTACAGCATAAAACTATTTCAGGGTTTATATCCTTTAAAATAGAAAACCATGCGAACGTGACTTGTTAATTCAGGTCAGGTCATTAAAAGCAGACTGTTGACGATTTTGTACAGCACACAGGACCGGTAGTCCTACACTAAACATGGCAACGCAGGCGGATATGTTACTGGTTCATCCAAATCATGTTATTTGTTACACATACTTATGGCTTTTATTCAGCATACACCACAATTGCTTTGCTCTTATTGACAACGTTAACCAAAATCTAACAATACAAACTATTTCATGTCATACAGTTAACAGGGAACATAATTAACGGAGTTTCCGGGGTTTACACACGGGCTGGACAGAATGTTAAACACCGTTAAGAACATTATTTTCCAAATATCTCAAGCTATTTAAATACATTTGAAAAAAAATCGTGTGTGCATAAAAGACAGTTTTTGTTGCAGTTTGTGCCGATATCTTAAGGTATAAGAATAAATCCTTGAATGCGTATGAATCCAAAGACACAATTTCACGTTGCGTGAAGCATAACCGTGCAGTACACGAGGAATTTTTTTAACAAGAACACAGGTTTATTAAATAAAGAAATTATGATGTATTTCACATTGCCATAAGCCGCATAAAAATCGTCTTTTATGCAAAAGTTGAAATTCTTAAGAATATTGTCTCTTTTTTATTTTTTGAAAAAAAAAGGATCACGTGCCGACGTGTTTACATCCATTAACATTTAATTGGGAACCCTAAAACGTCACGTGCTCCTGAACCCCGGTTAATGCTTTTATACAGCATACACAAGGCGTATTCTGGGCTATCAATGACAACGCAAGCGGAAATATGACAATGCCAAATATGCCATTTAACCATTAAAATGTATATGGGAAATGCATTCTGATTCAAAGTTAAGTTGTGCATAAAAAATAAGACTTCGTTAGCGTTAACTCAAATGATTTCACACTGCAACCTACGACCGAAACAATATTTTAATCCTACATAACAACAGCGTTAACAAAAGGTGTGCCATAACCTTGGCACATATTATACTATTCAAATGCGACCCTTGTTATGTGCAGAATTGTGTAATTGAGTCGCGTTCTAAGAAAACTGGGCTTAATGCATGTGCGTAAAGTGTTGACCTAGATTAGCCTGTGAAGTCCGCACAGGCTAATCTGTGACGACACTTTCCACCTTAACTTGAACTTCGGTAAGGAGGGACTTCCTTGAAACTAAAAATGTCATAAAAGCGGAAACTGTCGTCCCTGATCTGTGATGACACTTTACGCACATGCATTAAGTCCCGTTTTCTCAGAATGCGTCTCAATTTATGTGCAGAATTGTTTAATTAATCAAACATGTGTTAACAAGTACTATTTATAAGTTCGTGTAAGGAGTCGCGTGTTTACAAAATCGAGATAACAATCAGTAACGTCAACAAAAACACTCAAATACTATGAATTATGTAAAGTTTCATTGTAACTGAACGATGTGTTGGGACATTTTCGTTCATATTCGATAATTTTGAGTATTGTGCTTTTTTAGTTAAAAGTATTCAGATTTTAGAATCTTAATCAAATGTCAGATAAACTAACTGAATATCTGAATGTCTGTTTTTCTTTTAATTATAGTTTCCGGTCAGCGGGCAAGGAGGCGCCTATGTGCCAGAACGTTAGTATGTTTCAGGACGACACAAGCTGCGACATGGCAGGGGATACCGCCGAGGCGAATTCAGGTCGCGAAGAACTGCATATCAAAAGCGTCGCATTTGCTTTGATTGCATTCGGAATGGTAATTTCAATCGCATATGACAATTTAGGAAGTAATTGCATAAACACAAAGCCTCATTAATATTTGACAGCTTCCCCCAATTTATAGATTATTGATTGAACAATTATTATTATTTTAGTTGTTTTAATTGTTATTCTATTATTAGTATTATGAGTATGAAAATAATAATAATAATTATTATTATTATTATTATAATAAATAATAATAATAATATTATTGTTATTATTATTATTATTATTTTATTACTATTTGTATTATTTTTAATTCTATCATTATATCAAAATTATATGCGTATGAAAGGCTTGAAGAAACGACACAATGAAAAACATTATCTATGAAAATCATCTAATTGATTTACCCACTAAATCCATAAAATGTACGCTATTTTAAATTTTAATGTAAGAGGTTCAATACTTTCATGTTTTGCTATCACAGTTCCTTCAGGGTGTAGGCAAATCGTTTCGATCACCGTTCGTTACACTGTACATTGATGACGCTGTCGACAAACGGAAAACTGGCTTCTACATGGGAATCCTGATAGGCACAGGGATATTTGGCCCCGCCTTGGCTTATCTGCTTGGTGGAGTGTTTAGCAGAATCTACATCACATTGGAAGGTATAGTGTTTGAAGAAAATATATATAAGGATGTATACGATTTAATGCCAACATTTTATTTTAGCAGTCTTAAACTAACACATGATTAAAATTATGAAAGTTTTGAAAAACTTGCTATCTTGTGTTGGTACAATAAATCAAATGAGGTATAGGCTGATAATGTCAGGTTTGCTTGAATTAGAATGGGCTAGTTGTTTAGATCCGTATGAATAAAATAACTAGTTGTAAGCCCGACATTTCTGACAACACGCGTCTATACTTCTTACAGACGGCTTTTCCACTACGAATTACGATATAAAATATTTCGAATCAAACACGATCTTATAGACGTGTTATGTATTGTATATGGGGCTTCATTTAACAATTCTTTCTACAATGAACATGCACTCCCTCTCATTGATGTGATACCACAAAAAAAAAACATCGATTGTATTCAAAATAATTGAGAGAAAGGCGTCTAATTTATTGAAAACAGTTGCACTTCATTTAAACGAACACTTCAGTTAATGTAACAGTTCTCGAATAAACAGCTTAATAACGTGTGTGGGTAAATTTAATTATAGATAGTAATATTGCATTTAATAATTTTATTACAATACGTTGCACAGGAAATGTCCAAAGAAAGTGTTTCAAAGTTTCCTTTTTTCGGAAACCTTTTGAAGTTGTTTTAAAATAATACGGCTCCGTCCACATATATCGCAGAATAATGGCGCTTGATTTTCTGCTTTGTCTACAGAAAATAACCAGTTTACTGAATATAATATAAAATGTGCATGTATTCATATATAAAAATAGACTAATACAAAAAGATTTTGTCAGGTGTATAAATATTATATTACCCGAGTGTAACAAATGTTCAGCTGTCGAGATATGGCCAAGCGACTAATGTTACCCACGAATTCTTGTTTATGTTGTACTAACTACCAGTTACTAAGCGAATGTTTGTTTCTGATCCAGCTGTCGACATATCTCCCAAAGACCCTCGTTGGCTCGGAGCATGGTGGCTCGGATTCCTAGTGTTCGGAGGCTTTGCCCTGCTATTCAGCGTCCCGACCATGTGTTTTCCGCGATACTTGAAATCCAAAAAACGGAAAGGGGATCTAGTTATTATCGCGAAAGAAAGACGACTGCAACGCGAGACACAGGTGTCCGTTTGGAAATCACTGTTACTTGAAATGAAAGGTATGCCACCTATGTTGGCCGTTCAAAGCGTATCAGATTCGCAAACAAACTTTACAACTACAAAAGCTATCTCAAAATTGTCAGTTTATAACATTCACCAATCATACCACTGACAAATATTAATATTTTTGTAAAGGCATCACCACTAACATATATTTTGTTCCATGCACATGGGATGAGAATTTCAAAATTGAACAACAGAGTCATTCAATGTGCATGCGACTGAAAGGAAACCCATTTTTGATATATTTATGTATTTATATACATGTGTGAGTTTATAATTATCTTCCATATTTAGAGTTTGTTGCCACTGGCGGCCGATTGCTGAGAAATCCGACGTACATGATACTGATTATTTCAACGGTCGTAAATTTGGTGGGCGTTGCCGGTACAATGTCTTTTATGCCAAAGTATCTGGCGTCACAATACACCATTCCGCTGTGGCAGGCTAATATCATCTTATGTAAGTCTTTTTCAAGAAGTTGGTGTTTCAGTGTGAGAATGATGATCCACACAAAAATAATCGGGATAATTCACTTTATCCTTTGCTTATCCGCTATGTAAGGATATTGACCTACTAATGCGTAAAGAACAACGCTTTAAATAAACACGAATAAAGCTAGGAAGCGGTTAATGCAAATCACGTGTGTTGACCTATCATAAGCATGTTAGAAATATTGAACCGTATATATATACAATGTAATCAAATATCTAATTTGTATGTATGCAAATCACAACTCATGTAAATATACGCAATCCAAGACATATTAATACAAGTCATTTGCAGACAGACGTATGCAACAGTGAATCCAATTTTGTTTTTAAATACATAATTATACTTAAGTCAAACATGAATGCATTATGTAGAAATCACGTCGATGCATTAGTATTTATTTTAAATATCACTGTACATTGAATGATCTTTATAACGATAAAAAGGAAAGCGTATCACAAATATAGTCTCATATATTAGTCGTTTGATTTCAACAATTAAGTTATTTGTTCAAGTATCATAATGAACTGTCTTGTTTTAATTGTTGGTAGTTCCTTCTCGTTTTTCAGCTTTGAGTTCGGTGAGTGCGGTATCCTTGGGAACATTTTTGGGTGGGGTAATGACGAGAAAGATTCCTATGATGCCACAGACAACGGTGAAGATGTTGCTGATATTTTACACCGTCAACACCGTCTGTATCGCAGCCGGTTTCTTCCTGGGGTGTGATCAGCCGATGTTAGTTGGGGGAGGGCCATCGAATGCGTACGTAATTTATTGTATTTTATTATATTATTATACATTAATTGAAATAGAAGAATGGTGAAACCGTGTGGACGATACTTAAATGGTGTGAGCGATCATATCAAGCTCAGACATATACTATTTCCTGTTTTCAAGTGTTGCTACGCAAATTTTAAACCTTCT
This sequence comes from Dreissena polymorpha, assembly GCF_020536995.1. Lineage (NCBI taxonomy): Eukaryota > Metazoa > Mollusca > Bivalvia > Myida > Dreissenidae > Dreissena > Dreissena polymorpha. The sequence goes on along the minus strand of NC_068368.1, from coordinate 39,710,966 downwards.
TTAGTTATTATACAGGGATAATATAAAATCACATTACAATACTAAGAGTCGTTAGAAAATAACAGTCAAAACACTCCTTTACTTTCGAGTTAAAATTTTAGCTTTACACTTGGTGTCAAAAATGTATTAATGCAAAACTAAGTATTATCGGTATTGTGGATATGTCGGTTGACCAAATGACCTACTTTTAATAAGCAGGTGCCATCAATATATTTAAGTATATTGAAAATATAACTTGCCATACTCATTAAAATTATTTTGAACTTTTGTGTTAATTAAAAAAACTTGGCATTTATCTAGTTATTATACATACTATAAATATCGGGTAAATGGAATGTTTTAGAATTACAAATCAGTAAATAATAGGTTTTGCAAGTGTAAATGCGCACAATTCTTTTGGCCAGCTGTGGCTTTGTGTGAAAATCGAAAACTGTATTTTCGAGTAATATATCATAAAATAGAAAAAATAAGCTTACAATAAAAATATTAAAACTTTGAAATTGTGGAAATAAGGTCTTAAATGTCGATTTTCCCGATTATATTCTTGTTTCGAGGTGCGCATTATTACTTGCGAAGGAAAAACGGTTATTCGCATGTATAATACCTCCTCTGCAGTGGGAACGCTAGTATGCCCCTGTACCAACACATACAATCACACTGCGTTGATGGCTGCACGTGTGACGCCGAGCAATATTTCCCGATCTGTGGCGACGACGGCCGGTCATATTTCAGCCCTTGTCATGCCGGATGTACAGGGAAATCACCTACGGTATATGTTGTGATATAATTAAGAAAAAAATAATAATCGTTCGTTTTATAGATAGGGAAAGTATAAAACTCATCGAGAACATTTGAATATACATATTACAAGTCTTAACAATCACATACAAAAAAATATTAAAATTAATTTTCGTTAATTCACTTAAATATTATTGACTTGATATGAATACGATAATATAAATACGAAAGTTTATACTAATAATAAATGTCACAAAACAGAATCATGTCATGTTTTGTTTTAGTCTGTGTTTCTCCCAAGAGCTAACCAAGTTATCAAAATAAAAAAATGACTGTGCGAAATTGCATTAACAATTTGAACTGGTAGATATTTTTAACGAAAATCCTGTTGATTTCATTGACGCTTTTTCAGCTTCACTTAATTGACGCTTTGATTTAAAGCATTCGGGTGATACATACACAGATATGTATTAATTTCATTTAATGATCGAACAGTATATCACTAAAGTTTGTAGAAAAATCCTTTCACTTCAATCTTTTCACGAGTTCCGTAGACTCGAGTGTATATCCTGTGTATTATTTGCTTCAATCAAATATAGAAAACTAAACATATGCACGAGATGTTTGGTGGCGGATTAATGCAATGTGAAATACATCAAAATTACTTTATTAAATGATCCTGTGTTCTTTTTAAAAATTAGATATGTACTACACGATTTTGCTTCATGGAACGTGAACTATTGTAACCGATTTCATACGTGTTCAATGAGTTATTCTAATACATCAATGCATCGGCACAAACTGTGAGAAAAAAACGTATTTTATGCACTTAAGATTTTGTGCAAATGTATGTCATTGCTTGAGATGTTTGCAAAAATAAAGTTCTTAACGATGTGATTACATTATGTCCAGCCCGTGTGTAAACCTCTAAAAACCTCGTTGATTCTGCACCCTGATATTGTTCTGGAGTTATGGTGGGTTTGACGGTGCCAATCGAAGAATACACCACCACAACATAATGTGCGAGGCACGTCATTATGGTCGTAATAGGGCCCTTTGCGTCGATCTTTCGGGCGTATTTATGGTTAATTTATGCATGCTGATTTAAATGTGTACTCTGATCAAACATTCGTACATATTTATTCCATTTAATGCAACATTTATTTCTAACGTTTTTCTTTATTGCTTGTGGGTAAATGTTATATGTTTACTGTGGTATGTCATTTTTTGTAGGATTTCTTTAACTGCACGTGTATCCCAAGCGGCCATGCGGAGTCGGGCCTTTGTGACCAGGGTTGTAATGGAAAGCTGTATGCATATGCCGTCTTCACCTTTGTCGGGAAACTGTTTACTGCCTTTAAAATAGTGCCCACTGTCATAGCCCAGATAAGGTAAAACGTGTTCAAAAGTAAAACTTTTGTTTACAAACGTACGTAATAGTACTACACTTAGCAAACTCCGTGAAGTTTAGAAATATTTTCGTACGATCACATATGATTCGAATCTCGTTTTCAATTAAGAAAAGATTTTTACCGCGTTCTCTTGACACATTTCACACTTTATCCAGATTACTTAAGAACTTCTCAATAGCAAATATACAGTTTCAGACGTGTTTATTTAACCTTCTTTTGCAGCTACAATTGTCTTCAAAGGAAACTACCGTTCGTGTTCCTATATTTAAGCGCTAGAGTCTTTACAAACACACGCTTGTCTGTCTATATTAGACACAAGAACAACTCAGTCCAGTTGCGAGAGGTTATCGATGAAATTGTTAGTCGTCATTCATTCGAATGTACTTTCACAAACTAACACTGCACATTTATAAAAACATAAGAAAAATATGGAGGGAAATATGTGTATTCTTTGATTTGTCGAAAGGGGTTCAACTCCGGTCTGAAAAATGCAACTGACCATTGAACAGGATTTTTAACATTGTGTATTTTATTGCAGGTGCGTTCAAGAAACGGATAGGGCTGCATCAACAGCGTTCGCCAGCTTTGTAACCTCCGCGTTAGGTACTGTACATACAAGTGTTCATAGACTCAATAACAGATGGAAAACAAACACATCTAATACGTAGGTCTAATGGTAGGACGCTGGCTTAGGGATCGAGAGGTCCCGGGTTCGAATCCCACCCTGACCACTGGAATTTAATTGAGCAAGAAATTTATCCCATATCTGCTCCTCTCCAACCAGGTGTACAAATGGGTACCTGTGAGGGAAATAAGCCAATGTGCCGTGGCTGAATACTGCGCCAAGATGTTAACGGACGACTTATAAACCCAGTGATCAGGGAAAAACATGTAAAGCGCCTTTGAACGCAAATCTCGAGTATGAAAGGGGCGCTATATCAATGTGGTATAAAAAAAGGTTAAACAACGCCGACAAATGTTGTCCTCGAAATAGAGTTTCTTTAAAATAAAATAAGTTCATAGATCTGTAATTTGTAAGAAATTTGAAAATATTAGCTGTATTTGCACATACATATATACTTACCCCGCACTAAATAAAAGGCGACCGGTTTAAAATCGTCTCATAATCACATAAAGTATAAACGATGATTATCTTATTGAAAACGTATAAGCGTTTATAATGGTTCGGACTTGTTTCTACCTCAGTGTAATATTTGTTTTCAAAGAAGTGGAGATGCGGATAACAACTTAGTTTTGTTCACTTAAGTAAAGGCCATTTCTGAGTTAGCCTATAATTCTTAAACATGAACTAATTTCGGTAGTAATTATTTTGAGAAGTGTATTGATAGCATTTGATATTCTATTAATCTTTTATTCGTGAAAATATTCTCGCTTATTAGTATGTCTTGTTCAAATATAACTTTAGGGACACATGCCATAACATCAAATAACTCTCCACTGAATCATAATCGCTTGCGATTCGGCGCAATATTTATAAAACCAGCATGCTCAGAGGGTGTAATCACGTGACACATAAGATGGCGACGTCCGTGCTGATACAGGTATTTGTTTAAATACCGCTCACTTTCAAGCCATAAATTAGAAAATGCTTAGCGGTTATTTCGTATTTATATTCGCTTTATATCTCGACTTTAATCTCTACGAATTTTATTAGCAGTAGCTGTACTTTTGTGATCCCGCTAAGAAATTTTGCAGCAATTTAAGTCGAGATAAAGAGTGAATATTAATAAGAAATAAACGCTTATCACTTTCATGCTGATATGGCTGGAAAGTGAATGGAATTAAAAAAAACTTATAACAAGTTATAAAGGTTATAAAACGGCGAAAAATACATGTCTCGGAATGGACTTCGGTCTCTTGATCGTCACGTGATAACCCCATCTGATAATATGTAAATATTTCAAATAGGATATGCAGCGCCGAAAATAATATAAACTTGTCTTTATCCGTAGGATGGATGCCAGGGCCGATTATTTTCGGTGCAATTATCGACGACACCTGTCTGTTGTGGAAGTACACCTGTGGGGAACGCCAGTCATGTCGCCTATATGACCTCGCCTACTTCCGGAACGCTATCCTTGGTTACGGCGTGATAACGTCCGCACTGGCGACGTTGATTCTTTCCTCGTTGTTCTTTTACTTCAGGTACAAAAACACGACGGAGTGGCACCAAGGTGCACAAAAAGAGGACCCTGTTGCAGATGTTGAGTTGATTGTGAATACCGATAATGCTAATGATCACGTTAAAGAACATTGAGCATTGGTTATAAACCCTATGATGCAGCATAACAGTATGTGTATGTTGCGCAAATGCTGAACTGTTTAAATGTTTCCGAATTACCGATTGTAAAACAAAATACAACACATCGATGCTATTAAAAATAAAAAGCAAAGAAACAACACAATCAATGCTAATATTTTTAATTAGCCTTTGAATTAAGACGATCACTTCAGAAACAAGTAAGCTATAAGAGTGAACCGTCTAAGTATACCTTCACACAGTGTCCTGATGATCCCAGTTTACTTTGGTTAATGTTTGGTTAATTCTTTGGTAATTCGGACTACTGTAGTTTATACACTGAATATATCGTTCACAAAATCTAACCAACTAGAGAGGTTGTGTATATCATGCTTAAATATCAAACAGTTCATCCGCGATGTAAGTCTTGATTTGTTATGCATATTCGATAGTTGTACATGTATATGCACATGTTCATATTTAATATTACAAAACGTTCATAACTAATGTTAAGGATTTTATAGTAATAAAGTGGAACATTCACATGATTAATATTTGTAACCCCATACTTATACAATCATTTTAACTGTTACGCAATTAAAGGAAATAGACTTAACAATGATTGATGTACATGCCTAATGCATTAGTTTGTATTATAATGAAATTCTTTGCATTATGTGATGTAATACGTGTGAGACGGTTATTGTTAATGCATTGTATAATTATACAACCTATTATACTATGCAACTAAATAGATTCCATTTGTATTGTTTTTATTGGTTTTAATTCAACTGATATCCAAATTAAAATACTAGAAACATTATTTTCTCCCTAACGTATCTGTCTAATAGCCGGACAGAACACACTCTCGACAGGAAACGGAAACTATCGTCTTTCCGAAGAAAGCATGGTTTACTTTCGCTGAAATAGTTCTAATGTGTTACATTAGTCAATACTAATTTGCTGCAAAAAGATATATAAATAATGATATATTTCATAAGTACAAAGTGCGGAGACCGCGTATCAGTTTCGTTCGTTGATGGATTAAGAGTTTCAATTGTCAAAATAACATTCAATCGATACAGGTTTTCAGAACGTCATACTTACACAATTTGCTCAATGTAACCATTTTGATTGTTCAGTTATTTGTAAAGGCATGTGATTTTTACTTGTTAAATAAAGGTACGATTTGTTTGCACTCTACTTTAAATTATTACGCTGACCAAAAAACCGAAACATACGTTTCGAGTTCATGCGCTGTTGAAAGAAAGCATACAAAAAATGTATGGATAGTCATTTAAAATATTAACCTTAAAAATAACGCTTCGGTTCGGCACTGGTCTGTAATATTGAGCTTACACAAATAACAAACAGGTTGTTAGGCTTTATACCAATAAACCAATAAAGGGCAAACAACATATCTTCCTTAAAATGGTAACCACACATTTCGTTAACAATCAACATTAAAATTCATCATGCAAACAACCTTGAGTGCTTATTGATGTTAATTTTTTTATATATAAACTACGATAATTGATCACAGTATCAATACGTATTAATAGAAAACGTACAGTATGATATTGGTAAAGATCTTCGTCAAATATTCAATAGAGAATTTTTAGCTACTCACTGGGTTCTCGTTATATGTGCAGAAATTAATACACAGACTTTAGTTAGATCTTTATCACATTTGCAAATATGAAGGCATAGCTATGCGTTATATCTGCCAAAGATCATATGTTTGAAAAATAGCGTATACCTTGTAACCCGGTATACACCAGATTTGCAAACTAAACAGCATAGTTACATGTATGCAGTTGATCTGCATTAGCCTTTCAAATCAGAGTGCATAGCTGTGTGCTATTTCTTCATCGGATGTTAAGAACAGTATGCAAAGCTATGAACATTAATTTTCATAAGAACAGATTTCAGCTATATAAATAATATGTTAATTAAGCAAAAAGGACCAAACAATCAAGCCAGCGGTGTGGGACACATGTTAGAATGCAATAAGTACCAAACACTCAGTAAACTCGCACCGTAAAACGAAGTTTACGACACAGAATCTATAAGCGTGCATCCTTGTGGCTAGAGAGGAGACCCATTTTGCTATTGTTTTACTTTTCACATTTTTCATTGATGTGTTGCTCTGCAGATTTCGATTTCTTCAGTTCTGTTTGTGTCTAGGAAACATACGACGAACATACAGACTGTCAAGCAGGCAGAGAAACTTACAGGTGAGGGAGCAGGCGGACAATCAGGCATATTTATCATTTTTCTTTCTCTTATCGATACCAACAAATGTAATTTAATGCGATAGCTTTTTATTTGAATGTAACGGAGGTTTATGCGCAGGATAATAATAATATTATATCAGGAAATCAGTGTTTGACTTTTGACGAGTATGAGTTAACGGTAACAACGCCGACTGTGATATACGATTTTAATCCAGCTAGATACAGAGTGAGCGCCGTATGATATGATGATAGTCATTGACATTTGTTTAAGAGCGCATTCCAAAAACACATGACCAATTTAGAGATGAGCTGCATGTATTGACGAACTAACGTACGCCATTTTCAGTAATGTAAATAAGCGACGAACTTTAAATGTATCCAATAAAATTGTCACGTTATGGTAGGAATTTGTAGTTGGAATATTTTGGGATTACTTTATTGAAACATGACAGTCACAAAGTGCACATATGTACTAATAAGCTTATCGATGAGGGAGAGATTAAAGAATAGTTGACACAAGGCCGGGTATCAGATAAAGCTTGTAAATATTTGGGTGGTTTGTTTATCCCGTTCCCAGGTTTTCATTGATTCAGTTTCTTTAGTAATCTAGCCAATTAGCAATAAGCACGCACAGAACACTTACCAATGGGATTCATAACTGAGTTTCACGGGGCAAATGTTAGAGGGAAATAGTGAGTTAGCATTTAGATCTAGAGGTGAACAGATGGAAAAAGACACAATCATGTAGCAATCACAACGTATTTGTACAACTGAAAATATTAGTTACGTCAGACATTATACTGGATTAGAAACTGATATATGTGTTGTTGAATATTTTATCCCACATTATGCAGAGAAATTAACATTAATAGAGAGGGACGGACTTGTCCCATGCGCGACATGGGAAAATGGTAGTTAATGCAAATCTCGTCATCATGGCAATATGCGCATGATGAGATATTGAATGATAGGCTACACACCAGTAGTTTGAGAGTAATGAACATTGCTAGTTACTATGTGTCGACCATGAACTATGAACGATTACGTGACAAAATTAACTATGTTATCTTCGTATAATTTTGAGAAGTGACACGAATTAAAAAATGGTTAGCAAATACTTCGTGATGAAAAAATATATATTCAAAAGCACCTGGAATATTTTACTAAATTCTTATACAAGGCAACACGTTGTCGCACGTGTTATCATTTACATGACACTGTATCGTACAGTGATGTCAATTAGATGTGAGTTTTATAAGCCTAAATTTTTCATGTCGTATATACGTCTCGGTTCAAACAAGTTAATTTATGATTATCATAGATCAACTTAAACGTTGTATCGTGATTGACATGATAGTATCAAGGCAGTTTACAGACCCAGAAACCGAGCATACAAAAACACTTAAAAATTTCATTAGCATAGCTTTACCGAACAAGTTTGATAAACTGAATTGCATAGCTCATACCATCAAACATGACACAATAATAATATAATGTTATTAATTAGTTCAACTCATAATGACAATTGCATTAATTATGTTTATAATATTACTTTGTATTCTAATTTCAGCAAGAAAATCTTAAATTTCACTTTCAAATTACAGGATTTTGCTATTTAATGAAGTATGAAGTTTTGAAAAATAGCAAAATATCTGTTCTATATACCTGTGTCCCTGTTTGTATTCCCATGCACAATGCTTTGAAAATGTTATGTACACCAAAATACCTTTTAAGAGATATCTTGTTAATTTAAAACGAAAAATGAATATTGTTGCAAGAGGAAACATATGCTTCATGCATTTAATTGCAGAAGAATAATTATTATTTCATTAATATTGTAACACGAAGGTTATATTACCGATAAACTTAAAAGCATAGGAACAATAGCATTTAAACTTAGTATATGACGAAAGATGCTTTCAAGACATTACATGATGCACGAAACAAAATTTGACAGGTCGCGAAATTATGCCAAATTTACCTGACTTACATTCCAGCCACACTGGATCCACTACCGTTGTTTTAAATAAAACTCAGAAAGACAATTAGGATTGAAAACTTACTTATTGCCATTAGGAATTGCATTTTTAATGTGTAAATCATCCATGATTTCGAATTAATTTTGCTTTCGGCGCTCACTGAAGCTTGAAAATATTCAAAGTTGATATTTATGTACATATGCTCAAATATTGAACCTTACTGCTGTGGTTACACTGCACATTTGTTAGTGTAGAAAAAGGGCGCTTAGTATATTAGGGGCTAAGTGCTTTAAGTAAACTGCAATATTATATTTTTAAAGATTAAAACATTTGCACCAAAACTAAGCATACAACTTCAAAATGGCGTCCAAAATTGTCGAAAGTTTATATTCCCATATAAGGCCGAGTATTTCCTGGTTTCTGATTGGCTAAATCTCGTATTGGCCGACCTTTTTCCGTATTGGCCGTGTTTTTCCATATTGGCCGCCTTTCTCTCGTATAAGGCGATCTCGTGCTTTATTGGCGATCGATGCCAAACTTGTAACGGGCGAACAAATTGAACACATTCTCGTCTAATATTATAAAGTACATTAATAACTGTTTGAATGTATCGCCGGTCAATATTTATTAGCCCGCCATGTGTAACATGTTGCCAGCGACATAAAAACACCGATTTAAAAATTAACTTTAATACTTCATAAGTATTTTTATCAATATGATAATGACACATCGATTTATTACTCTTTTCTTAACATTTTTCAATGTAACAGCACTAGATTAACATGATAATAAATTTTTGAAATACTTGTTAATAATTGAACTTCCGAATTTGGATACGACACTGCATATTGTGTACGTGAAGTCAGACAAGGATTTCCTTGACAGTGAAGAGCGCACTTGAAACACACGGAGGTTCTAGGTTTAGATTATAAACACTTGTATATGGGCGTGTTTGTTACATTCAAATAATTTATGATACGTACTGTAACTTCTGGATCCCACGCCTAACGCGTTTTAGGTTGATTGACAAGAATCGTACTCGTTGTATGCTTATTACTTACTGTTGATTACACGCAAGTGCATTAACAATGCTGCTGGGATTTATTGTTTGTTTCGTACTGATCAATTTGATGACATGTGAGTTAATATTTTTATGTTTGAAGTTTAAACTGAATGCATGAGATAAAAAAAACCAGTAAATAACCGTCATTGAAATAAGAACCAGTTAGTAACCGTCATTGAAATAAGAACAAGTTAGTAACCGTCATTGAAATAAAAACCAGTTAGTAACCGTCATTGAAATAAGAACCAGTTAGTAACCGTCATTGAAAAAAGAACCAGTTAGTAACCGTCATTGAATGAAACAAATTTCGGCATTCGATAACATCTCATCGCGTACAGGAAGTACGTTTGCAATTATATTATCTTTTAGAAATAAAACATTTTTCCGAGTTATATTCGCTAAAGTGGTTTCTTAGCTATAATAAGTTAAGACTGCTTTTCATTATTTCGCCATCGCTCTAATGGACTTTTAAAAACTGAAGTAATTGAAAATAAATAACAACGCATAACATATATTAGAATACTTTATAATTTAATTTGAAATATTGCATTACCTTTATTTTCTAGTGCGTATATAATGATCATAAAAGTCCGTTTATACTTGTTAACAGGTTTAAATCCCAAATCCTTGGAAACTTAATTCTAAAGCGTCGAAAATCTCACAGTTGCAGTTTTCATTTAATTGGAATTAACTTATATGTGCATATGTCTTTTATAGGTCAGGGAGTAGAACCCTGTGACGGCCAGCTGAAGGCTCTCCATCGTGCATTTGATGGTCGAAACTGGACTCTAGTTTTCGAACCAAAGAATTTTACTGGCACTATGTCTGTAGAGAGGTGGAAAGGATATGTGTACCCGATCCAGTGGTTTCCGCTGCAGAGAAGTGATAAACACTATTCGTTTTGGTCGGATAAAAATGCCTTTATGATGACGATCAATAAAGTTGTCTCATTTAATAACGGGTCAAAATTTATGGCGCGGATGAATATTGAAAAAAAATATTTTTGTGATTCAAATACGCTGACTTTATCGGTCGAAGGTAAGTTCATCAGAGTTTTATCATTCATGAAATGTTATGCATACACCACACTCACATTAAACAAATGAATGTTAATATATCGCGAACCACCTTTAAAAGGGAAATTGCTCAATTTTGAGCTTAACAAAACATTCTTCTTAAAAAGTACCTTATTTTATAGCGATTCTAGGATTTTATAAACGATGAGCTATTTAAAGTTTTTATGATAGAACATCTGATACGTTTGGTACGACACAATTGTGTATGACCCTTTTTATTGTCAAGTAATTTAATATCAGTATGTGTATGTCAATACAGCAAATCCTTGCGGTTCGGTAGTAATAAACAGCGACCGGACGAGTTCACCGATTGTTAAAGATACAGATGTCTACATAAACTACACACCGAGTAATGTGATACTGCATAACAGAGAAGCCATTACCACTTCGTGGGTACAGGATCCAACTGGCGATGGTAGGCAGACGAAGATGATGGAAAACACCAGTAGTTACACGATTTTACAAGAAAATGATGGCCGCACGAGTGTTATGATACGAGGTAAACACTATTTGCAAAAATTAGAATAACATTGAATTTAAGTTGCATTAATCTGATTAGGAACTCCATTTCCACGATGCCCGCAAGCATTCATTTTAACTATAATTCGACCGCCAATGGCAAACAAATAAAACATTCGCACGATACATAAGAGCTAGTAAACAAATGGTATCTCTGATGACGTACCGTCATCGTCATTAATCCGTCGTAAATCCGTGAGGCATATTGTATTGTGGTTGCATCTACGCGGAATTCAATAAGCATGTTTATAAATTAAAAAACTTAAAAACACGAGTTTGAAATTACGATAAAATGTAACAATAATAAGGCATCAATTACGTCAACAATATAATTCGCATTAAAAGTGAGCTCATTTATTATATATAATTTGCAGGTGATATGGCATTTCATTTATAGGAGTGTGATCGTAAAAAATCAAATAATCATGCAATTCTAATACAGTCATTTATTTAAGATCAGGTCCGTGTCCAATTGTATCATCCAATTAACCCATTCATGCATAATTTTAAAATTATACGACTTCGAAAATAAATAAATCAATATCCGGCTGTAAACTATATTAGTATACTTAACATGACCACGGATTTTGTGCGGCTATAGAAGAGATAAAATACCTGAACAACTTTCTGTATTGTTACCCGAATGAAACTAGATCAGCAAGTATACAAATTGACCATAAATTACCAAAGTTAGTACCATGTAGATGCTTTTCATTTGATTTAGAAATTAAACCGCCCATTAATTTTAAATAAATTCAGTACATTGTATAATTAAATTAACAACACACGGAAGTCAAGGTGACAGCACCCTTTCGATTGATTTTAGTATTCTCGGATTGATAGTATTTGTCGCATAATTGATGTTTAGATCGTGTTCGCAATAAAACATGCCCTGGTTTACGTCAGTATGGCCGGAACTCATTAAGTTGTTGACAGTTGATGTACGCTTGTAAATGGGTTCAGTCAGTTTAAATTATGTTTGTTTTCGTGTCGGTGCAATTACTAGATAATAATAAATACGCCCGTATATGCATTTCAACAAATTGGTTTGATCCATCAAGTTGACACGTGTATTTAACGATACATGTTTATAAGCAATGCTTCTTTTGACGCTAATACAAGAAGGATTTTACACATAGGAGGGACGCTAGAGGTTTATATTCAGGGACCCCTTAGGGGTGGGGTCCTATTAGGATGGATTTGGACGGATTGTGTCTTGTCTTGGAAATGTTCTTAGTTACTTGGAGGATTACATGGACTTGGAAATATTGCATTAACAACTAATTTAAAGAATTCTATGGAGTTGGTAACTTTATGTTAACAACTGAATAAAGAGCAAATGACTATCCATCGACCTGTCACCCTCGCGACCGTGTGTTGTTTATATAATTAACCCCGCGTCATCATCGCGAAAATAGCAAGGGATTTAATACGATCTATATTAAGTTATAATCGTGCGAAAAGTACATGCATAACACATTTAACATTAGCATATATATTGCAACACATTATTTTACGATAGAAGTATGTTAAAACATTACTAATTTTTAATAGGAATGCGTTCGGAGCTTAACGGATATTATGGAGTCAGGTGTTTCCAGGTCGGAACCCAAACGGAAACATTCACAAATACAGAACCCGTTATTATACCAGGTAATTTACCAGCCTACCCTTACATAATGTTTCCACATATTTGTGTACACTAAAGATTTTCTTAACAATAGCTAATAGTTATATGAATTAATAAACTGAGATCATTTTCGTATCTAATATATATATGTATTCAAATTGATATGCATATAAACTTATATAATTATTAAACACAAAATAGAAAGTTGAAAGCACATGCAGTGCTTTTTGTAAGAGAGCATTCATGGAGCCATTCATTTAATGAACGTTTTTGCAGACAAACCAACATTAGGAGCCTTCTGTTTTGATGGACAAAGGAATAGTGGTTTTTCATGTGAAGAAATGTTCGCGATCCTAAATATTAACAATACCGTTATCTGCAACACAACGGCCGGTATGCATCCTTACCAGGTCGATGTACTTCTTGACGGGAACGGTGTGAAAACATTAGTCAGCGGAGATTTAAGAAAAGTAGACATTCGTATAACGGACGGCAACCAGCCCTTTCACGAAGTGAATTGTACCGCCAGCTATATCGGTTACAACTACAGTTTTTCTATTGTAAAGAAACTGCATGTTATCGGTGGGTATTGTCTTATTCAAATACTTACACTTAACACCAATATTAAACTGATATATGCTGTACTAATAACAGAAACGCTGGCATATTAATATAAAACACGAATATTTTAAATTGTGGACGCGCTTTTGTATCAAAGTTTTGTGTATTTGATGCATGTTTAATCATACTTTTTATTTACACTGATTGATGTTAGACTATTAATAAAAGCATGTTCATCGATCTGCGTTTGAATTCTTGTACTTGTTAATTTTGATTGAGATATGCAGCGCTCTCGTCATTTTTGCTTTGTTTTGAAACAGCTTGAGTGTATTGGTTACAAAGGACCTACATAAAAAATTCGTTATTCATTGCGTTGGACGATTGTTTGACTGACTTGTCTGTCTCTCTACTTCAAAATATATGTGACGCAAAATATTGTATTTTTGTAGATACACGAAGAAAGGAAACTTAGTATTTATTTGATGCATTATTTTTACAACTGCTAAGCGACCTATTATTATAATATGCCTTTTAGTGCCTGCAGAAAAACCGGAGATGCTGATAAGCGAGTTTAAGGACCTTTCTATAAATATCACGTGTAGTTCAATTGGAAGACCTACTCCATACCTGAGCATCCTTATTGGCAAAGAGGTAGGGCAGGATCTCATCCAAACAAATCAGTTTGATTTGTCAAGAGGAATGAACAAGAGTGTTATTTTTATGAAATACAAACCAGATAAATTGCAGTTGAATAATGTGACTTGTTGCTCACAACAAATGGTGGATATAGTGGGATATCAGCGAAACGTGTGCTCCGACGCAAGGGAGATCAACATAGAATGTAAGACCAAACGCAATGTTATTCAGATGTACACAATACTTTGCCTTATGGGGTTCACAGAAAGAATAAGTACACACAATGGGCGTAAACATAGGAAATGGTGTGTATACCAAAGCCACTAGTTTGAAATGACCAAGTTAAAATAGCTTCCAAAATCATCTCCAAACAACTGTCCTTATTTCATAAATTAATGCCAATGCCAATTAATATCGTATTTGATATCGATCTGTAAATGTTTGTAAACCAGACACTAAATAAGTATATTCCTTCTGTTAGCCAAAAGCAACCCCTTAGTATAAAAGATGGTTCAACAATAGTAACGATGTTTAATAAAAGATACCGGAAACAGACATATAAAACCAATCTCTATAACACACAAATAAAAACTGATAAATTATGTAAGGTCATTTTGTTCACGTTCGTTTAAGGAATTATAACTCATGCAAATACAAGTAAATACGTATGGTAAACCACATTAAACGCCGTTACAATGATACGAACATTTGCGTTTCATCATTGCTCAACGCATCTGTTTGTAACGAATTGATAACCTGGTGCACAGGTGGTTAGCGTGTGGCTATGATATTAATAAGTGAAAACATCATTTTGAATGATAAATAATCATATTATAACGAAAAATTTGCAAAATACGTTTTTCACTATCAAATAAATATTTAACAAGGTATCAAACTCGAAATCATCCGAAAACCGGGTGAATCGTTTTGAACAGCCCATATCTTCATCAATTTTGCAGCGATTGTCACGATCTCTGTCTTATTCAACGCAGAAATGAATTTCCTTTCTGGAAATGTATATGTCCTGCACTATTTTTACAAATGCTGGGTTAATTTGCGAGTTGTGTATCGTTTTATTTCTTAAAAGTTGTCCCAGCATTTGTAAAAATAGTGCAAAACATATACCTTTCCAGAACGTAAATTCATTTCTGCGTTGAATAAGACCAAGATCGTGAAAATCGCTGCAAAATTGATGAAGATATGGCTGTTCAAAGCGATGCACCCCGTTTTTTTTTTGGGGGGGGGGATTTTGAGTTGCATACCTTGTTATATATATATTTGATAGTGAATTATTTTTTTAGAAAAGTTAATTTTTCGTTATAATATGATTATTTTTCATTCAAAATGATGTTTTCACTAATTAACTTCATAGCCACACGCTAACCAACTGTGGCCTGATATGTAGTATTTGGTCGGAGTTATTGCAGATGTAAGTTATCGCGCTAACGTTTTTTTTAGTTTCAGAAAATATAATCTGAGAAAAAGCATGCTTTACACAAATATAAGTTAATGCTGTTTTTTTCGTTGGCATATTCATTATTTAGGCAACTGAATTTGATACTCTTTAATATCTCATGGTAAAATACAATAATATATTTTCGTTTGGAGTCAAATTTAAACGACGATAAATAACTGTTTGCTTAGAATAACGAACTGTTTTAAACACTTTAATCAGCCTATACGGTTATATTAAAAATAAATAAGTGTTATACGAAGCCATTATTTAACATAAAAGAGATATATGATTTGTTAATTTCTAGATCTCCTAGATCTCGCGCCTTATTGTAAAGAATACCCATACATTTCTTAATGATTCAACACCTTGCAAAGGATTTCCTTTATGTAGGACTTGTATTGGGGACTTGTTTGAAATATTTCATTAAATATTGACAAGTACTGAATTTGCTCCACACATCTTCGCAAAAACAAAAGATGCAAATTCAAATACGAATACCGAACAAAATTGAAATATGTTACTGTGTTTTGCATTTCAGATCCCCCTGAGGTTACGTTTGATTTCCCCGATGCATTGGTACTAAAAAACAATGAAACAATTAATGTTATGTGTACCGTCAATAGCAACCCTCAGTCTAAT
Organism: Dreissena polymorpha; assembly: GCF_020536995.1. Lineage (NCBI taxonomy): Eukaryota > Metazoa > Mollusca > Bivalvia > Myida > Dreissenidae > Dreissena > Dreissena polymorpha. Next base: position 39,694,760 of record NC_068368.1, on the reverse strand, counting down.
ATTCTCTGGAGAACCGATTACAAAGTATTGAAAGAATGCAACAAAACATCTCTGTGCTTGCTTTCGGTTAACGGAAGCGCAATGAAGGGAGAAGAATTTGCCAATAAAACGTTCCGCTGTCATGCTGAAAACAAATTAGGAAACAGCACAAGGGACTTATTCGTCAGTTTTGTTGGTAAAATCATCAGCATCGTCGTCGGCATCGTCGGCATCGTCATCTTCGTCATCATCATCATCATCATCATCATCATCATCATCATCATCATCATCATCATCATCATCATCATCATCATCATCATCATCATCATCATATCATTATCATCATCATCATCAACACTATAATCGTCGTCACTAAAATCAATTGTCTTTAATAGTGTTATAACGCTTGTGTTATAGACTATTAGACTATTAATACTGTCTATTGTGATCGGCTAGGGCTCAACGAACAGGAATCCACCTCAGACAGGAACGAAAATACGAATAGTCCAAGTCTGATTGTTTGGCTGGGCGGCGGTATCGGTGCTTTTGTCATAGTCATAGTAACTGGAATTTCTTTTGTGTAGAAGGAAGAGTTCAGACCGAAAAAAGCTTTTGTCGTCACAATCAGGTAAATGTAGTTGTGTGCTTCAATGGAACACAGGCGGTTTTGCGATGTTCATGTTTAATGTAAGTTGTTTATTTAAATGTAAACTACCCATTGCAAAAGTGTGACTCTTGTTATAACAATTATTTAACAGTATGCATGTCGCGTTTACTCAAGTGAATTGAAATAAGCCAATCGGCGTTTGCAATCATGTTATTAATTTACCTATGCATAACATGTCGATTAATTTGGTAAGCATCGCTGGTGGGATTTCAATATGTGCGTTGTTTCGAACGTTTTTACTACTTATGTACGAGTGTAGATTAATTCCTCCTTGAATACAGCCTGTTGCTCTTTGAAGGACTAGATTTAATTGTTGCCGATACATGGGAAAATGTTCGTTCCCGTTTATGGTTTCAACTAAATTTACCGCATTTTGACATTTTGTATTTGCTTCAAAGACAAACTGCAATATCAGCTGATATACTTGTTAATATCAGATGAAGGTGCTATACCCTTGACCACCACGAGTGCATCTGCCCGAGTTGATGACGGAAGTCAGCAAAACAAAGAAACCGAACGTGAAGGTTGGTTAATGTTTTAGACATATATAAAAAGTGGAAGTTGCCATTGGGAAAGCAGTTGTTGTTGATGTCGTTGTTGTTGCTAATACAAATGCTTGTATATGTTATGATAATTTGAATAGCGTAGACCTCGGCCGCTGTTGAGTTGTTCACGTCGTTGCTGATGTTTACTCATTTGTTTATAAATTTTACGTCGAATTTTGGAAATTCAGACCTCGGCCGCTGACAAAAAAGACGACCAACACGTTTATGATGAGCTTGACAAAACAGCATTATCCCGGCACTCTACAGAGTACGTGGACATTAACTTCAAAGAAACCGAGGAGCTGACCAAGAAAACTTCAGGTTAGAAGGTGCAGAATGTGGACGCTGATGCTTATACATATATAAACAATGGAAAAGTCAAGTCACGTTCATAGGTCTTGTTGCGCACACTTGCAACTTGAATTAAAATGAGCCAATAGGCGTTTGCGATCATGTTATATATTTACATATGCATAACATGTTGATTATTTGGTAAGCATCGCTGGTGGATTTTAATATGTACGTAGTTTCGCAAGTGTTTACTATTTATGTACGGGTGTGGATTAATTCCTCCTTGAACACAATCTGTTGGTCTTTTGAGGACTAGATTTAATGTTTACCGATACATTGGAAAATGTTCGTTCACGTTTATGGTTTCAACTTCATTTACCACATTTTAGCGTTTTGTATTTCATAGTTTCGCTGCAATATCAGTTGTTATACTTGTTAATATCAGATGAAGGTGTTATACCCTTGAACACTACGAGTGCATCTGCCACAGTTCATGCTGAAGTCAGCAATTCAAAGAGACCGAACGCGAAGGTTGGTTAATGTTTAAGAAATATATACAAAAGTTGCATTTGGGAAAGCAGTTGTTGTTGATGTCGTTTTTGTTGCTAAAACAGATACTTGTATATGTTATGCTAAATTTTATTTAGTAGAGCTCGGCCACTGTTGAGTTGTTCATGTCGTTGCTGTTGTTGACTCATTTGTTTATAAATTTACTTCGAATTTTGGAAATTCAGACCTCGGCCGCTAACAAAAAAGAAGACCAACACGTTTATGTTGCGCTCGAAAAAACAGCATTATCCCAGCCCTCAACAGAGTACATGACCATTAACGTCACAGAAACTGAGGAGCTGACCAAGAAAGCTACAGGTCAGGAGGTGCAGAAGATGGACGCTGATGATAAAACATATTATGTGAACAGTGGTGAAGTCAAGTAACGTGCATAAGTCTTATTGTGCACACTTTGTGAATACAGAATTATAGATATTTGACAACTTAACAAAACTTAAGTCTCTGAAATCAATTATACATATCGTTTTTTTGTTGTTTATATAATTTGATAATTATATTTTCTCCGGAGAGTTGTCTTGTCTTAGGGCCATTGAGCAGAGTAGGGCCAAAATTCGACATATGTTCTTATAAAACATACTGCAATAGAATAGACAACTATACCTGGGTCGTTATAGAAATGTCTAACTATTCTCATATTTTATATATTTAGATATTATTGTTCACTGTAATAGCTTCTTTTTTACAGTGATATATGAACGACGCTACGTGTATATGTAAATGGAAAATCATACCTTTTGAAAATATTTTATTTTACTCTAATAAAAATAGCTATACTCAGTAATATTTTGAAACGTGAACACAAGATGGAAAAAACGATAATGTTCCTGAGATCTGTACTTAACACAATACACCCGCAACGACATTTAGTGTTTCAGACTTTCTTAAGCGTGTTAATATGTTGCGCGGACTGAATCTCACCCTTTTTTAACCACCTCGCGATCACCTGCCATGTTTAATGTTAAAACTGTGAAAGACGTCTTTCAATTAACGGATAAAACAATGAACACATGTTTTAATATTTAGTTTTACATCTTCAAAAAATTGAAAACAAAACCTTGTTAGTATATACAGCATATATGATTGTTTTTAATGGCGTGTTCGTTCCTTTTTTTATTTTATAATTAAGTATGTTTTTATGTATTTGTTGTTATTGTGGTGTTTATATGCAAATGTATCATGATACTTTTAATGGCATGCGTACTACTAGTAGGATATCACTGTCTATGTCCTTATTTACAAACAATGTTTTTCATAGCTTTATATTTGTACAACTTGTTTCAGTATTTTGCTTTTCGTGTTATTTACATGTTATAAACATGTTACAACTTTAAGTTTTAGTCGTAATTCTTAACAAGCTTACGATTGAAAGCTTATCCGAATATTCAGTTAAAACTCCACAGTATAAAACATTATTTCACATTTCGTCCCATACAAAAATAGGCCTTTGAAACCAAAACACTAGATACTACAACAAACAATGTTCAAATTTTTAATATTGTTTGCTGGAAGACGTTCATTGTAAAGATTTTTATCAGTTGCATTGTTTGAATTATAACGTATACAACTTTTCAAGTGCATACATTTGTTACACAAATCCTGATTTTATTACCTTATCCACGATAATTGGAATCTTGCACTTTTGGAGGGAATCTTGGAGTCAAACATGACACAAATTAAAAGGACATGAAATGAACAAACTGGTGGAAACGCAAAATTGATCCTCGCGATTGGAGACTGTTTATATAACTATACATTGAACTTTTTGTCCGTATTATTTTTTAACTTGTTGTGCATGTCATTTTATTTCCAGGACATTTATTCACAAAGTTTCGCGACATAAATACACTGCCAGTACCCGGGAAACTCGATTAGAAGAACCGACTAGAAAGCCAGCGAACTTGACATACGTTAATATGCAGAGACAGAGGGATAATGATGTAAAAAGACGGAACACTGACAGACGAGTGCGCAGCCGGACAAGTAAATATTAAAACAAGAGCTGTGTTTGTGAAACACCATGCCCACTACTGCGCCCCTTTGAAGCCATTTATTTAACCTTTGACCTTAAAGGATGACCTTGACCTTTCACCACTCAAAATGTGCAGCTCCATGAGATACACATGCATGCCAAATATCAAATTGCTATCTTCAACATTGCAAAACTTATGAACATGGTTAAAGTTTTGTGACAGACACACAGACATACACAACAATGACAGACAAACAGACAGACATCCAAAAAACAATATACCCCCGATCATTCGATCCGGGGGCATAACATTATTTCTATTTACTTCTTCAGCAGAGAATCTGGTGATCTAACACCAGCAATTCAACTGCGAATTCAGGTTATACATATGACAACAACTTTAATGACAAGCATTTGCTACATTTATTAAAATGAAACGGATGACTGTACGGAAGATTAAAGTATAAAATCAGGAAATGAGGGTTCGCATAATGGATGTCCTGACTAAACGATAACAAGGCGGCATGCTAAAACAAGATTTGCGTCCTATAAGCGACTGAATATGAGAAACGAAATATAATAAACATTTATAATTAAGAACTTGAAATATACGAAACCTTAACCTGATTCACTTCTGAATAACTAATACACGCTCTTTGTCGACAATCGTAAATGCGCGCTTTTAATTTGCATTTAATTCCAAGAATATAAACATGTTTGTAATCGCGAAATCTGAGAAGTTATGCGAATCGAAACGGTTATGAAATATGTTGTGAAGAATATGTTAATATTTAAGCGCCCGTTTAGTAGAAAAATATAATTTCCATTAGAGCTGTGAATTTGTGTAAGCCGATATTGTAGTTAACTCCAAACGCTTATAGTCTTATATTCTAAATGAACGTATATATCATCGGTTCAATGCTAGTGATATAACAGGGTCAAGTCAGTTCACAGACCCAGACACAGCACACATATCTGCAATGGATTTACACTTGAAAGTATCTTGCGCGTTCCTTACCTGACAAAAGTCAATACACTTAAATATAACATAAATTTCTTCTTTATTTCATAAAGTACAAACACAAATTAACTTTCCAATTATACAATGTATAAAAGTTTGAATTAACCGCGAGTCACTGTTTATTAAAGCCTCACATGTATATATCACGACAGTGTTTTTCTGTGCATGTTTTTATTTTAATCATCGACATTACTATAAGGGAAATGAATCAATTTTAAAACGTTAATCGTGTTTCATTTCATAAAGCCAATCAATTTACTTCTCACTGCGTAATAATGATCAGCGTAACTGTATAAGATTTAATTAGATCACTTAAATTTCAAAACAATACACGTTTGAGTTAATATCTTATAAAATAATCTGTTACCTGTGTGCTTATTTTGGGTTTTGCTAGCCGTCAAACGGTAAACAAGAAATATTTTTAAAAACATTTCCTGATTTTAAAATCCCATGAAATCACTTCTTGAATTAATATGTTGCACAACTGCCAAACATACAAAACAAAAACGATAAATGAGCCATACGCAAATGGGGCCTTATTTAATATCTCGAAAGCGTATCTCCTGACCAGCCAGTCATTTTTTCTGGTTAGGATCTTCCCTGTCCGCTTTTATGACCACCATATATTGGGTGATAGTTGAGCGGACAGGGTAGCCCCTGACAAGGATGCGCAGATGGTCAAGAATCACATTTTGCGCATGTCGCTTTAAACCCTTTTTTGTACCACAAATGTCAAATAAGCATACAATTCCTAGGCAATGCTTATTCAAACCCCTCATGTATATCTTTTTTTTTAAATAGATTGAATACAAATATCATGGTGTGTTTTTGTGTTTTTCAATGCGACATCCTATTACAAATTTACATATATTAAACAGCGTCAACTTACCTATACTTGACAAATACATGTAGAAACATATCAAATCCTTTTCGAATAAAATAAATAGCTTCACAGGTTAATCTACATATTCGTTTTTAAAAGCTCCATCAGCGTCAATTAATTTTCGCGAAAAAATATGAACGGCAGAGAATCATATTTATTTAGTGACAACGGCGAATGAAAATCATGCATTAACAGCGTTGAATACCCTTTACTTTTGGAATCGGCGTACCATCTGGTTAGGTCGATAAATAATGTACATATAATCGAACTGCATTTTGAATAATGATTTATGTTTAAACATTAACTAGGGGCCAGATATATTTTGATAATTACATGTGGACATGCTGATTAAAAAAAAATCAGTACATTTTATGCCGTAAACTTTGCGCCGAACGATACATTTAAGTAATTGGAGATTTCAACATCCTGACTAAATCATATCAGATGACATGGTAAATAACAACGTACTTATTTGTTTGGTTTGTAATGACTAAGCATGTCACATATGCATCTTCTGTGTTGAAAAGCACCCAAATGTTTTCTTTCCTGTAATATTTTGGAATTATATTACTGTTTATTACGCATACAACTATGTCAATATGAGAAAAAGGATATTCATTTGTAATTAACGAAGGTTTTACTTATGAATCATTTATGCCAAACGTCATATGAGCTGTTTCATTCATGAAAATACTCAATATTTATTTACTCCATTCAAATCTGTCTCATTAACTTAACATTATATTGCCGTTACACTAATACAATACTAAACAATTGAGTAGTTTAATAGAATTGCAATTGAATACAAAATTAACTTGATTGATGTTGACTTGTATACTTTCTTTGTCCAAGTTATTTTACTGGAGTGTTTACATTAATGATTAAAGTATTGGCATTTTTTGACAGGTTTAGATTCCCAATGTTTTGAAGTGCGTAATGAAACAGCAGCAACATCACTATGTTTTATTGTGATGCGTCTGCGGTTTCTACATGTTTTATACATATATCAACCGCGTCATTCGAAATAAGGTCTTCTGCCATATGCGGCCTGCGTATTTCCAGACAAGTCGGTGCATTCTCGTAGTCTGATCAGGGCCTCGACTATGCCTTTTTAGCGGACACGTTAGTTTCTGACAAGTCCACGCAAGACGAGACTCGACAGTCTGTTATTAATATTAATGAATTAACTTGTGAAGACCAACTGAAAGCGCAAAAAGCTGACTTAGTCAATCGAAGTCTTACGTTCATGTTATAGCCCCCAAACTTTACTGGTTGTATAGATGTGTCTTGGTTGAAAGGATATCACAACCAATTGATTCGTCTTCTATATATGGTATTGCTACTTCTTCATATGATGTGTATACATCTTAATATGCTGTGGATATTTTTTTATATGATGCGGATATTAATTTTAATATTTTGTAAATAATTGTTTATATTTTGTTGCTACTGCTTGAAATATAGTGAATACTTTTTGAAACGATGTTGGTTTGTCTTTCTATCCTTTTGAAACGCTTTCAATTGGTGTAGACACTTCATTATATTGTGTGGTCAATCCTGAATGCAATCTGGATACTTCTTTAACTGGTAAGATTACTTCTTAATACTGAGTGGTAGTACACGAAATAAATATGCAACCATCAAATCAATAAACGGGGCCGTCTTAAGTTTATATTTTGCCCAATGATAAACATATTTGGCGAAAGTTTTATCACATGTAGTAATTAGAACTTTAATCACAATTAAAAGAGCAATAACCACCTAGCATTGAGCAAAATTTAAGACGAACAATATAAAAATTTTAACTCGGAGATATATGGTGATGAAATAACGAAAATATCACGAAATGTAAATTTGGTCAGTCGCAAGGGACTATCAACCCCGATTACTTATGCAATCTGATTGTGAATACTTAAACATGTGCATATATTAAATGTAGGCGAGAGGTTACTATCGTTTCAGTAAATAATAACTTCGCCAAATACACTGCGGGGAATCACGTGATCACAAAAGTACATCGTACGCACAAAAATGGCGGAAAAAGCTCTCGATTAATGACGAAAATCAAGGTATTCTCATATTTTATAATATCAAAATAAATGACAACTTTGCACAGAGTACCCGCTTAGTCGCCTTATGTACTCTGTTAATTGTCGTTTTTCTTAGATTTCTGTAGTTTTCTCAAACATTCAGGAACAATAAACAATGAAAATTGTACATCGTCTGAACATACTTTATTTTGACGTGTTTTTTTTCTATTCAAGACGACAAACAACGAAATAAATACATTTTTTTTTTGCTTGATAACATGCTTAGAATATTTCGTACAAGGGTTTGCTCGTTGTTTAAGCTTTTTTAGATATGTGGCGAGGAATTTGGAAAATAGTACATCGTCTGAACGTTTGATGTTTTCGTACATCGTCTGACCGGTTTTGAGTACATCATCTGAACTGCTTCTGTTTATACTTTTTTAATGCGATGTTTATCATAATAAAATTGTTATAACATCTGTGAGCAGCCAAGCGATTTTTCGTCCAAATGACGTTCCGTACTATGATCAGCAAACACAAAATCAAGTGTTATTTTACATGTTTACATAGTGTTTTATATTATTAAATTAAATTTACTAAATTAAATACAAGTCACGCTCGAGAAAGGTTGCTATTTATATATATAAAAGGCATGACAATAATGTAATACGAGGTATGTCATTTGGACGACAGATCCTTTGCTTTTCACAAATTTATATTTACATAGACCAAATGTAGTTTGCAGTAAAACTATACTGAACTTAACATTTCCTTTTACATACTTGGCACATGTGAGTGCTTATTAAAAATATAATGCTCGGCTCGAAACAGTGGCAGCTCTCAGCTTGCGGTGATTTTTGTCAAGCTTCAATAATATATATAGTATAAATTATTAAATGTAAATCTTAGTCTGAATTGCATATATGTGGTATTCGATATATAAATATTTTTGTTAAGATTTAATATTGATGTCATCAAAAAAGCTGATATAATTAGATGTCTGTTATATAAAGCTGTTTTTTTATTATTTCAGAATGCACAAAGTCAAGTCGATCGCTTCATCGTGAAAGTGCTTGAATACATCGCAAACAATACGATTAGTTACACCAAATGCATTTCGTCAACTGCATGTCACACTGGGTCCGTATCCACAAAGATCCTTAGGTATTTTCTTAGTTATTCACTTAAGTTCGATAAATCACCTAAGGCAAGATTTTCCCTTAAATATTCATCCTAAAAATTCCTTAGGAAAAAGATAAGGTAAGTTTTTGTCTCGTGCATTTTTTCCCTCAGTGAAACATAATTCGCCTTAGGAGTGACTTAAGTTTGTTGTCAGGGACATCCCCGGGTTCCCTGACATAAAAATAGCATCACGATGACGTCGTCATTATAACATACCATGAGATTTCTCGGCACATAAAAATGGCGGTTGTCTCTGTCTAAAGAGAACCGGTCGAATTTTATTACGTGTTTTAATTTCCGTAGGTGTCACAAGGAGTTTTTATGGAATATATAAAGGGAGTAACTTTTATTACATGCATACAATGATTGTGAATTTAAGCAGCAGTAACTGCCATGTTTTATTTGTAATTCCCACTGTCGGCGTTTTGGTTTTTGGTGGATCTTAAAATAGCACTGAAGCGAAACCGGATGTTTATAGCAGACGGCAGTTTGTCAAAACACGAATTACCCACATCTACCCAAATCTACCCAAATCTACCGAAATCTTCCCACATCTACCTAAATCTACATCAAATATATCCTAATCTTGTAATAATAATTATTGAACATCATGTTTGTGTTATACTTCATCTTTACTCGTCACAATGTTAAATTCCCCCCCCCCCCCCAAAAAAAAAATACTTCAAAATCAAATATAGGTTACACAGCACTTACTATTTTATCTCCCAAAATCTACACCCCAAATCTTTTAAAAATAAGTATGCAACGTCTTGTTTGTGTAATGCTTCATCTTAACTCGTCACAATGTTAAATTTCACAATAAAAATACTTTAAATCAAATATAGGTTACACACTACTTAATATTTGATCTTCCCAAATCGACCCACATTTACCTAAATCGGCATCAAATATACCCAAATCTTTTTAAAATAATTATTTTACATCATGTTTGTGTAATGCTTCATCTTATCTCGTCACAATGTTTAATTTCCCCCAAAAATACTTTAAATCAAATATAGGTTACACAACACTTACTATTTGATCTCCCCAAATCTACACAATTCCAAACTAATTCAAGCTACTTTTGTCATAATTTTAGTGGAAAATATTGAAAAGACCAACAAATGTCTAAAAAAAAAATTATAAGATAGAGCTAAATCAAGGTACGCAATAAAACATAGAACAGGCAATCAATATCAGCGTACTGAAAGAGCAGTGTCAGTATCGAAAGCGAACTGTTAAATGTAAGTACTGAAATAATCAATTGACCAGTTAAATTTTCAATTATAGAATAACATGAAACTTTTTTTATTAATTCATTATTCATGGACTATATCGTACGAATTTGATGTTAAGCGCGCTACATAATGTCAATGAACGATGGCGCCCACTAAAACACTAAAACAACATGCCTCAATGATTACGGGAATCAATTGCGTGACAATAAACACATAAATAAAGCACGGAACGCGCATCTTTGTTGTTACAAACAGGGGTTAAGTTTCGATAATCGGTACTATTCGTATGGTATAGTTGCAAACATTTAACTTGAGATCGGGCGTGGGGTGGCGTTTAGCGTAGACGTAAATGGCGCGTTTTTTTTAAACTGGTAAAGGCAATCGATTGAGACTTCGGTGTGATTATTTGATTATTAAATCTTCTCAAATCTACCCAAATCTACCTTGATATTTGAACAATAATTATTTGACATGGTGTGTGATGGGCACTATTGTTTTTGTTAATGCTTCATCTTAACTTGTGACAATATGTAATTTCCCCCAAAAATAATACTTTATATCAATTATAGGTTACACACCACTTGCTAATTAATTTATTTTCTGGCTGCTCTGGTACCCAATACATTTTGGTCATTAATGTTATCGTTGTAGTTTATGTTATTGTACTCTAGACAAAACTTGTTTAACACTTGTGTTTTAATTTGTTTGTTGCCGAACTCAACAATTTCAACAATCACCTCGAAATGTTTGGCTATTCAACTACCCAAATCTACCGCAAATCTACCCAAATCTACACAAGTCTTTTAGAAAATCTACACAAGTCTTTTAAAAATAATTATAGTACATAATTTTTGTGTGATGGACACTATTGTTTTGAATGCTTCATATTTACTCGTGATAATATGTAATTTCCTAATAAAAATAATTAAAATCAAATAAAGGTTGCACACCACTTACTAATTGATTTATTTTCTGGCTACTCTGGTATCCAATACATTTTTGGTCATAAATGTTATCGTTGTAGAATATGTTATTCACTATTGATCTTTAGATCAAACTGTTTCACATTTTTATGTTTATTTGTGTGTTGCCGAACAGTTTTAACGATCAGCTCGAACTGCCTGCTTAGTTTATTACCTAAATCTACCTAAATCTTCCCCGAATCTACCCAAAATCCACCCAAATCTACACAAATCTTTCAAAAAAAAATAAAATTATTTTACATCATTTTTGTTTGATGAACACTAATGTTTTTGTCCCCTACCGGTTTCATCGTAGGAGACTTATGGTTTGCGCTCTGTGTGTGTGTCAGTCAGTCAGTCAGTCAGTCAGTCAGTCAGACGGTCGGTCGGTCGGTCGGTCGGTCGGTCGGTCGGTCGGTCGGTCGGTCGGTCGGTCGGTCGGTCGGTCGGTCGGTCGGTCGGTCGGTCGGTCGGTCGGTCTGTCTGTCTGTCTGTCTGTCTGTCTGTCTGTCTGTCTGTCTGTCTGTCTGTCTGTCTGTCTGTCTGTCTGTCTGTCTGTCTGTCTGTCTGTCTGTCTGTCTGTCTGTCTGTCTGTCTGTCTGTCTGTCTGTCTGTCTGTCTGTCTGTCTGTCTGTCTGTCTGTCTGTCTGTCTGTCTGTCTGTCTGTCTGTCTGTCTGTCTGTCTGTCTGTCTGTCTGTCTGTCTGTCTGTCTGTCTGTCTATCTGTCTGTCTATCTGTCTGTCTGTCAATCCGTGACACTTTTCTGGATCCTGCGATAACTTTAAAAGTTCTTCATATTTATTCAGGAAACTTGAAACATGGATAGATGGCAATATCGTAAAAAAATTTGGGTTTTATGGCATATTTTATATAATAAAAGAAAAAAGACCATTTGTATATACCACTGTTGTCACATATCAACCAAAGTTTAAGCAACACGATAGCTGACGTCGTAAGCTATTGGATGAAACTACTTTACGCGCTACATGGAAAAGGTATATATTCTATTTCAGACACTTCAGCGTTTGTGCATTTAGAGAAGGCTTACGTTGGATAGAGGTATTCTGATACCCAATTGATCTTTACAGCAACATTATACTCAGAAAACGTGCTCAATTACGAAGATCACATAGCGCATGCGACGCAAACCAGCATGGCTTTACATCTGCTATATGCCTTACGAGACCGTTCAGTCGGGGGCAAATTACACTGAAAAGCAACGATCCGTTCGACCATCCGACTACTGATCAAAAGTACCTAGAAGATGAAAGAGATAAGAAAAAAACTGATTAGAGGGATACGTGTATGGGAGAAGCTTATTGAGACACCAGAAATGAAGGCACTAGGTGTTTGAGATTTTGGTAAATGTTCGTTAACCATGTATCCAAATGTCGTTGATCTTTACACTTACATAGCGTTTCTGCTCGAATGTGTATTTAAGCCAATATGTTTTATATGCATATGTCTGTTAATTAGGGGGCATAATGTATATTTCAAGAAAATAATAGAGTTTTAACTCTAAAAACTGATGTATTTTATGTGGAGTCAGAACATGCGTATGGTGTCATATGCTTAATGAAACAATATACACATGTACCACCCATTTTATTTGAACGAAAGATTTTCTATTCGTGTTTGAGATTAATTCATTTTAAGAAGATGATTGAAGTCAATATCATCAGGAATTTCCAAGCATGTTAATAGTTGCTTTAAATGTTTATTTCTAAATATGTCATTTGTACACGACTTCTAATCTTATAGTTACTTGTGAAAAAAGTATTACATTTATATTTACATTCACCCCACGAAGTGTTGTAGATAAAAACATACACGTTGAACGTTTAATTGGATAATAACTGAATTCGTCAATTGAAAATCTTAAGAAACGATATCTGTACAGTTTTATTTATTTTTAAATCACTTTTCCTGTAAACAACGATGTGTCAATAAAAGAGGTGCTTCAGCTTTTTTTTCAAGATTTTAAAGTTGTCGACAACACTTATGATATCTTTTATCGAAACATTGAGGTTTATGCTAATACAGGATCTTAATATACACCCAATATTTATCTATGATTATTTTGCCGGTGAACAAGGATACGTTGAGAGTCGAAGTGGTTCGTGTTTGTTTTTTTTGTTTTTTTAAAGATGTACGTCATAATTTGTTTAGCAAGTGCAATAGCACGAGATTTACTTCAAATATCTGTAACACGGTCAAATGTTTACATCCCTTCCAACCTTTAAAATGCGTGCCACTGCGTAGGTTCTGACCTTGCCCGAATTATAAACGTATATATTTTAAAAGCAAATGACTAATGATTTCCTACCCGGACAGAGTTCAACCTATCCGGAAGACACTTACTGACCAACTGCGTCAAAACTGCATTTTTTTTTGGAAAACAAAAAACGCTGGTATACTTTAAATTACATTTCCATGAGGCGTAAACAAAGTTGTTTGCTTCCCCTAACCCGACCGAACCATTTTTTGTGTGCAGTCCCTTAACATGTTCTGGTATTAATGGTTAAGTTTGTGATAATGTTTGATAAATTTGATCATACTCATAAAATAAACTATTAATTTTTATTTAGTGTTTGTAACATGCGATCATGTTTGCTAAATTAACTTTGAATTAACAACAAATACATATTTACTACTGTTAAATAGAGATTGGGAATGTTTCTGCATGTCTTACATATTCGTATTAAAGTGGGAATCATCAAACACATGTTGAAGAACAAAATTTAGCCGACCTACTTATCGTCATTCTTATTGTGATGTTAGTTGACACAAATTGCATTTTCTATTTTGGCCTGAGGTTGAATCTTTGTACTTGTTCTTTATATGAGATACAGGATATAATATACATTCAGGATATAATACTTTAGCCGATTTTCAGACATGATTACGGATGTTTTGCAAAAGCAAAGACGTCTGCAGATGCAAATAATTGACACGAGCTACTTCATCCGGATAGGCAAAACACTTATTTTGTCGTGTCATAGAAAATATGTAAGTCGTTAAAGGGGCATACAATAAAGTAAGATTATAACATCAATATTAAAGCATTAACAAACACTCCACAACTTTTAACATATCAGTTATTGTACTAGTACTCTGCGATATCAACTTTTTGTTTAAATATATGAGGCTTTATTTTGTATCCCTCCAATACCTTTGCCTTTATCTTTAAGATCTTGATGGCAGTGAGAAACTTTAGACTAAAACAAATTTGGTATTATTTCAAGATAATATGATTACACTTTAATTTAGATTTCGACGTAACTAAGATTGCATAAGTTTGTAAATCGCGGTTTGCCGGTGCAGAACAGTAATTTATTAATTCGGGCTTACTCGCGGGATTTTTTTTTAAATCAGTGGCTATTAAGATCTAATATACTCGCTTTAAACATAAGAGATAGTTTTTACAATCTTGGTGACCCACACTTTTATGTAAACAGATGGAATGTCACGCTGAATGTATCGTCCTAATAACTCTCCTTAAAGACTAGCAGATGTTAACAAGACTTTTTCTCCTTATAATTATGTAAGTGAGTAGCAATTTATTGTTTTCCTATACAAATTTTATATCGATCTATGTGAATTAAGTTTGATCAGACGACACTTTTCGCCTAAATGGACTTATTTGTTTAAGGGAAGTCTCTCTTAACCGAAAATCTAATTTTAGTTTCGTCTGTACATGCTTATCAAGGACGACTCTCGAGGCCAAGCCTCGAAGGCTTTTTTTAAGCTTAACTCATATTTAGTAAATTTTCCAACAATTTTAATACATAGAAAATTAGAGTTGAAGTCTTTCACAAAGACAATACAATAACTGATTAGAATAATGTTATATTTGCAACATTTCAACTTCGTTTACATTATGTAGTCACTATGAATTAACCTCATCCATGTGACATTCTCACTCAAACATGTTGTATGTCATACCTATTTCAAATTGATCTCTCCTCAAAAAGATGTATGTTGTGTATACATGTATAATTATAATGCATTTTTATTGCATATGTATGCTTATGGCGATGAGCTGCATGCTTAAGTCAAAATAAAATATTATGTTCTGTTCCATTTATCTTTTTACACTGACCTGTTATACGCTTCCTGAGCGTTATTAGCAGGTCTTACATAAGGCGTCAACAGCCAGCGTTTGCAGGGATACCCACTATCACCCAGAAGAAAGTGGTCATTCTGTGGAAGCAGGTTTCTTTCAAAACTTGCCACAACCCACTTCCTCTAAGGATTCTGCTATCGTGGGTACTTCCTGGCCATCTGGCGACAACGTCCATTATCATATCATTATGATCAAACACAATCTGAAACAAGCAAATTCATAGAATTTATATGAGGTGAAGAGACAGAGCTTTGGAGGGACAAAATCAATTAAGGGGACAAAACTCATGAAAATCCAAACTTCAATTACTGTGAAACAGCTCTTAAACTTTTGACGGACACTGTCAAATAACATCCAATTGTTTCATATGGGTGTTAATAAGGTAGTACCGGTAAATGACTTTTAAGTATCGCACTCGACACAAGCAGCTATAATGTAGACAAGAGCACCGCATAACGGGTGCAACTCTTGGCTGCAAAAGCTTGTCAGATTTCTTTGTTTTTTTAAGAGGTCACAGAGACCTTGACCTTTGACCTAGTGACCCAAAATGAGTGTGGTGTGTAGAACTTATCAAGGTGCATCTACATATGCAGTTTCAAAGTTGTAGGTGGATTTTAGAGCCAATGTTAAGGTTTTAGCACGACGCCTAGGGTGGACGGCGGGCTGGCTATGACAATAGCTCAGGTTTTCTCGGAAAACAGTCTTGCTAATAAAATAAACAATACTACAATTAAATGACACTGTGTGCATAAAGAAAGTCAAACAATAAAAGGGTTAAAATCAACAATTATACAATTAAATGGCAGTGTGTGCAAAAAGAAAGTCAAACAATAAAATAGTTTTATCACAATGCACATGGTCTTTTCATATGGGGAACACACAATCTGTTAAATACACAATGGTTTACACTTTGTGACATATTTCACAATTTTAAGAAACATTACCAGTGTGTTGATGGAATGGTAACACATTCTGTTCACGTACATGGGTTCATCAATATATGGTGCCTGGATCTGTACATGAGTCTCATCTATGACACCGATCACTTTTGGGAATCTAATTAAAACAACATGCAGAAAATGCAGTTGTTAATAAATTGAACAAATACCTGTTGCAAAGGCACAATTTTACACAATTATATGATATTCCTATTTTATAATAGGATAAATCAAGTATTTTCATTATCAGAAATGGAAACAACATAATCTTATAAAGTGAAGTACCTAGCAATATGAAAAAATCCTTGTTTATTCCTGTTTAATGACTCGATGGTTGTTGGGAATCTAATGTGTCTCCTCACAACATTTTGGGAGCTCAGTGCATCAAGTGTTTGAGAGACTGCTCTCGAAACACTTGATTGAGCTACAGAGTGCAGATCACCGGTGTTGAGCAGTATCACACCGGTAGCCAGGTACCTCAGTGTGATCAAGACCTTGAAGCCAGTAGATAGGCTGTGGCTCCTGCCAGAATTGGGTGCTAAGGCAGCATCCAGCTGGGCAATTATACATGCCAATGTGGCATGGTTGACACGATATCTCTTGTACAGATCATCATTTGTCAACTTTGCAATGTCCATTCGATCACGATACTCGCGAACTGCCATTTTGCTGCAAGCTGTATAACCAAAGTGTTGTAAATATCACAATGTACTGTATGAATTGCTATATATAGAAAAGTAACTTACCATCAAATATATCCTACCATTTATGGATTGATTTTCATTATCTTGCAAGGCAAAGTACATACAAATACTGGAACAGAGTTCGTCCCGATATAGTATAGATTAAGCCCAGCAAGATTTGTAATCTTTATTTCGTACAGTTTCATCTTGGTGACCGGATATTCCGAAACGCCAATGTTGTTTTTTCCTCTCCAAATTCAATACAATGTGCGTCTGTCATTTTGTAACATAACGTTAAAAATGGCAATTGAATTGATAATGGAAAACATAGTCAGTTTTAATAACTGGTTAAAAAATGATCGATTAATGCTTACGAAATAACTGAAAATGCGTAGCTACGAATACGAAACGGCTATGCTACGAAATGACCGTAAACACAATTCAACATTTCCTGATTTTCCTCGTTACTGACTCAAACAAACAAGTATGATTCTTTCATAAACACAAAAACACTTCACACCAACTGCTTTTAAATCAGTGTATACATTTGTATACCAAAATAACAGCTTGAAACCAACGTGCAAAAACTTCCTCGATATAAATGCTATCAATTCCTAATTTTTTTTACATACGGAAGTAAACGTTGCAACTTCCTGTCTCGCTAGCAAATATAAAAGGGTAGAAACAATTATTATTTAAATCAACTGCACTATCGATATATTTATCGACTCGGTCAGCAGCTGGAGCGTGCGCGTCGCGACCGAAGCGAGAGTCCCCCGCAGAGGATCTTCTTAGAGGGAACTTCTGCGAGTGGCTCTGCTAATCCAGCTGAATCCGCTACCCTCGAGCCGGACGTCTTCCACATTGCTGGGATTGCTGTCTTCCCCAAGATGCAGCGGTCGTACATGCCAACTGCTGTTTATCGTCGGGAGCTCGCTTACCCGGAGGGGGACGGGAATAGTGGGACAGCGAGACCACCAGTGTGGAGGAAATACGGGGCGGACTAGAACAGGCTTCTTTCCTGGGGAGGTATTGAAGCATGCCTGGAACTTCAAGGGGGTGGCCTTATTGAGGGACCCCGGGACAGCGGTACTCAGTACGCTCAACGCACTGGGGAAACTGTCTCGGGGATAAAGACGACGGCCGGTGACAGCGAGAGGGGCCATAAAGGCAAAGCTGCTTGCTTGCACTCCTTTGGTGGAGCTACGTACAGACAAGAATTTGTCTTTGTATTGTCAACTACCAATGCACATTAAGGTCTATTATATAAAGCTGTTTTTTATTTCAGAAGGCACAAAGTCAAGTCGATCGCTTCATCGTTTGAAGAGAAAGTGCTTGAAAACATCGCAAACAATACGATTAGTTACACCAAAATGCATATCGTCAACTGCATGTCACACTGGAGTTTGTCTGCAACAAATAACACCTGTGCTAACGCCCATTTAGTCACCATTTAGTTCACCAGTGTACAAAGTATTTCCACCCAAAAGCGAGCAAAGAAATGCATTTCTGCAAAAGCTGTTTTTGAGCAGCAGCCATCTTGTGAAAAAATATGCCGTGGCTTTCATGACGCTACTGGATCATATTATCTTCTGAACATCAACAATGGCCATGTGAGCAAATATGCCCACCCCCTGGCGGCCATCTTTTTCAACGAACCTGAACCATTTTCAAAGAAAGCTGAAATATCATTAAGACATACGTTTTGACCAAGTTTCAAGAAGATTGAACTATTAATGTGAAGTCTAGTGTTAACAATATTTGTCTTTATTTTGACCAAGTGACCAAGGTTTTTACCTGGTGTGACCCAGTTTCGAACACGACAAAGATATAATTTGGAGAACTTTTCTTATCAAGTTTCATGAAAATCAAGCAATAAATGTTACTTTTAGAGTGTTAACAAGGTAACATGTTGACGACTCATTAAGGACAAATGGTGATCCTAAAAGCACACCATGAGCATCTTGTGCTCAGGTTAGCTAAAAATAAGAAACTTAACGTTATATGTTTTATGAAACAAATGTAATTTTTATTTGCACTAAACTAAATTTCCAGTACTTTATATTGGTTATGTCATAGTCAGAGTGGTAAAGATTATGCACATATACAGTACATAGATTGGCATGTTCACAAATTCAAATATATGACTGTTAGTTTAAATAAATTCTTTATCACAGTCATTCTCAAGATTTATTTAAGTCATATCACGGTGATAATTTTCTCATCAATCCCTTGACCGGTTCGGCTGTTGGGGGGAAATGAGGGGCAGCAATACAGAAATCCTCCTCCAGTCAAGCCTGTTGTGTGCTGCTTAGAGTAATTCATCCATGGAAAGGGATGTCCACTCTTGCATCATCCGTCCAGCTTTTCTTCTGACGGCCTCGGCGTCGACCTCCCTCTAACGTGCCCTGGAGAACAGTCTTGCACAGAGATTCGTGCGTGGTTACGTGTCCAAACCAAGCCAGCTGTACCTTAGCACAAATATTCGTGGTCATGGTAGTGAAGTTATTAAAGTGCCCTTACTGAAGCTTGTTTCATTCCGTTCACTGTTGTTTATTTCTCAATATGAAACAATCAAAAGCAATCCAGTGTAATTTGTCCACTTCATATTGATGGCTTAATTTATTTGCCCATCGACATGTAGAGAGAACATTACCGGATTCGATATGCAGTTGGCATATATTGTAAAGTCTTCTTGGACCTTGTGTAGTACAATCTGATCTCAGTTCTAAAATTTAAAGATACCGGTATAATAGCATACAGTTGACAATATAGCAGCAAATACATTTTTAACCCATTGAATAAACACGTATTCACAGATGGGCATGAAGGATTTCTTTGTCTATTAATTTTTGTAGTAAAATAAAAAGAATACTAGCGTCATAAATAAAGTTATTGGCTGATCACAGATGTTATTACAATTTTTATTATGATAAACATCGCATTAAAAGTAAAAACAGAAGCAGTTCAGATGATGTACTCAAACCCGTTCAGACGTCGTACTCAAACAAAAAACGTTCAGACGATGTACTTTTTTCCAAATTCCTCGCCACAGATCTAAAAAAGCTTAAACAACATGCAAAAACTTGTACGAAATATTTTAAGCATGTGATCAAGCAAAAAATGTTGTATTTATTTCGTTGTTTGTCGTCTTGAATAGCTTACACGTCAAAATAAAGTATGTTCAGACGATGTACAATTTTCAATGTTTATTTTTCTTGAATGTGTGAGAAAACTACAGAAATCTAAGAAAAAAGACAATTACCAATGTACCTAAGGCGACTAAGCGGGTACTCTTCGCACAGTTATCATATATTTTGATATTATAAAATATGAGAATACCTTGATTTTCCTCATTAATCGAGAGCTTTTTCCGCCATTTTGTGCGTACGATGTACTTTTGTGATCACGTGATTCCCCGCAGTGAAATACTACCCTTTCAACTACAGAAGTATGTAATTAACAATACTATTGCCAAGTTTTAAAAATCCCCTACCGGTTAAACTCCACCATTTTCAGCAATATTTCTTCTTTATTTTGCCATAGCAACCATAATTCTTGACGTAGGAACAAAATGAAATGACATGCATAATCTCCATATTATCTGTCCATGTTACAAGTTTCATAACAAAATATGAAAAAGATTTTAAAGTTATCGCAAGATCCAGAAACGTGTGACAAACTGACTGACTGACTGACTGACTGACTGACTGACTGACTGACTGACTGACTGACTGACTGACTGACTGACACACAGAGCGCAAACCATAAGTAAATAGTAAATGTAGTGTATAATAAATTATGTTATATTGTGTTTATTTGAACATGTAAATAAACTGATTTATAAAAAATAAAGAATACCAAGCTTCATTTCGCAACGGTTACTCAAAGATTGACAATTCATGTACAGTGCTCTTTAAAGCATGAAACATAAATATAGCAGGTGGTTAATTGTATGTTTTATGCTTGGACCTCTGAAAAGCCTTCGATAGTCTTATAATCGGTCAATTATTTACGACTTTGTTTAAACATGGCGTAAAGGTAAAGCATTTCAGTGTTTAAAAGCTGTGTATACAAGTTAACGCGGATGTTTGCGAGTCCATGATAATAATGCAATTCTAAACTGTAATTGCAAAATTGGTACTAACAACAGGGAAGTAAGCAGCACGTTTATATTTGAACTGTTGATACGAGAGTTATCTCCCTTCGTAAGATCTAAAGGTCATCCGAGTATTTTTTTATCACAGTGTTCGCGAGCTCCGCCGATACAGCAAATATGTAACGAACAAATTGAAAACTATCTATTTAATTTCAAAGGGAACAAGTTAGTCAGCCAATCAAATTTTGCGTAGCATGTGCAAATATTCTGCATGCATATATATAGCTGGCCAAAGCGGGCTTTTACTCTTGATGATTACTTCCCTGTGTATATAGATCACCATGGACAACCATATGGAACAATTTGATTGGCTTACTAACCCGTGGCGTAACTTAGCTAAGTCCAGAGCTTTTTAGTTTTCTGCACACAGCTTTGAAATGATTCAGCAATATAAGCGTTTCTAGAATATGGACTTAATTGTAATGTTGGTCTGACGCACGCGGGTAATATTTACAACATGTGATAAAGGATCAAGAATGAATTCTTTGTCTTGCATTATCCAGTTTTAAAAGTAAACTTTTCTTCGTTTCCGATTTATCGTAAGAAAAGCTGAAGATTAAGACAAAACTGTTTCCGAATGTATCAATATAAAGTTCACAATCATAATGGTTATAAATTTTGCTATACGGTTCTATTTTGTCTACCGTGCTTTTGCGATTAGTTTATATAATACGTTGATATTTGAACAATATGTATCGATTGCATACATTGACAAGGTATACATCTTTCCTTATGCCTATATATGATATTAACATCGTGTTTGTTTTAACGTTATCCATAATATATTATGGACCTTGCATCTGTGCAAGAAACCTAGTAAATCAAGAAACAGTGGATAGTAAACGAGACGAACAAATATGTTAGGGCGCAAAAGTGACCGTCACGTTTGGAGACTGTTAACATAAATATAACACTGTATATGATACTTGATCCGGCGTCCGTCTTATTATTTTAATAGATTATTTACACGTCGAATTGTTTCCAAATCAAACAATGAAGCTCAACTTTTGCAAACTAATACAACATAAATGCACCGCCAGTGAATGAGTCAGAGTTAAAAAAGAAACAACTTGAAAGTCAGCAAACCTGACAGATGCACATACAGACAGTGATGCAGGCAGATAAACTTACAGGCGAGGTAGCAGACGGACAATCAGGCATATTTATATTTTTTTCTTTCTCAGGCAATACATATACCAGCAAATGTAATTTAATACAATAACTACATTTATTTGGATGTAACGGATGCTATTGCGCAGGATAGTAATATTATTATATCAGGAAATTAGCGTTTGACTTATAACGATCATGATTCTACGATAACAACGCCGACTGAACAAATACTATTTGAATCCAGCTAGATACAGAGTAAGCGCCGTATGATAAATCATTGATGACAGTCATTGACATTTTTTAAGAGCGCATTTTCAATTGATCCAATAAATAAAACATGTATTTTTCGTAAATTTTTTAGAAGTGACCCAAGTTGAAAAATTGCAGTCAAATACCTCGTGATAAATTATTTCAATTATATATGCGTTATATAAGCCTTTATTTTCAATGTATTACATACCACTCGTTTCAAACAAGTTAATTTATTATTATTAAAGATCAACTTAATCGTTGTTTCGTGATTATTATGACAGGATGTAGGCAGTTAACCGACCCGGAAACCGTTTGTGTAATATCTTTACTAGCGACATAAAAACAACGGTTTAGAAATAAACTTAAATACGTATTAAGTATTTTAATCAATATTATAATGATGCATCGAATTACTATTTTTTGATTTACAATTTTCAATGTGACAGCACTAGTTTAATATGATAACTTTCTTATAAAATACTTAATAATTAATAATTGAACTTCCGAATTAAGGTCCATGCACTCTTTTGACTGAAGCGTGAGGTTTGCTGGTCGTCGACAGGTAAAAAAAATAATATGTGCATTCCGTTGCTAGATGTTGATCCTAGCGTTTGTTATATTTTACAACTGAATTGTTTGTATTGTTCTTTTTCGTATAGGTGATTGGGAACCGTACCTTAAAATTTATAAAATACAGCTTTCCTAAATTTATTGTCCGATAAAGCTTCAAAGTTTCATTATTCGAACATTGGCCAGTCAAGAAATACAGAAAAAACATATTTTTAATAATTCAACGTTACACCGAATGGCATATATTAAAATATATAAGAATAGTCTGCATAATAACGAAATGGAAGAATGTCGTGACAATCAGACATAAACACGCTTCAAAGACTATTCGAACGGTGAGCATTACGGAATCAGGATAGTGCCATCTATAATCTCGTCCTTCTTTCATCAAGGGCGACACACGAAACACGAAGCGATACAAGATATTGTGCGCGACGCACGAAGCGACACACGATATTTTGCGCTATACACGAAGCGATGCGCGAAAAAGTACCATGAAATATAGCCCTTGTGTAGGTAGCCCAAAAGCGATATATATCGTGGTTAATATCGCATGTCGCTTGTTGCTATTTGGACATGGCGCTGAACATTTTGTATGTAAAGGCAAACACGGATTTCCTGTATTAACAGGAAAAGCGCACTTGAAACACTTGGAAAATCTAAGTTTGAATTATATACTTGTATATGGCCGTGTGTTTACTTTCAAATAATTGATGATACGTACTGTAACTTGTGTTTCCGCGCCTGACACGTATTAGATTGGATGATATATATCGTATGCGTTGTATTCTTATTGCTTACCGTTGATCAAACACAAGTGCATAAACAATGCAGCTGGGATTTATTGTTTGTTTCATTCTGATCAATTTTACGATATGTGAGTTATTATTTTTATGTTTGAATTTTAAACTAAATGCATGAGATAAATACAAGTTAGGTACTTCATTAAATAAAAAAAAATTGGAATTCGATATTTCATCGCGAAACAACTATTTAGAAATGAAGACAGGAAGTACATTTGCATAAAACGCCTCATTTAAAGAAGAAACTTGTTTTCCGTTCTTTATTCGATTAAGTGTATTTTAAGTGATAATACGCATTGCCAACCTTACATTATTTAACCATTGCTTTAATAACATTGTAATTGAGCATAAATAACATTGAATTGAATATATTAAAATGGTTTTTAATTAATTTGAAATATTGTATTACCTATAATTTTCTAGTGCGTATATAATGATCATAAAAGTCTGTGTATACTTGTTAACATGTTTAAATCCCCAATCATTGAAAACTTAGTTCTAAAGCGTCGATAATCTTACAGTTGCAGTTTTCATTTCATTGGAATTAACTTATATGTGCATTTGTCTTTTATAGGTCAGGGAGTAGAACCCTGTGACGGCCAGCTGAAGGCTCTCCATCGTGCATTTGATGGTCGAAACTGGACTCTAGTGTTTGAACCAAAGAATTTTATTAATACTATGTCTGTACAGTGGTGGAAGGGATATGCGAGCCAGTGGTCTACTCTTCAGAATATTGATAAACTCTATTCGTTTAGGTCGGATAAAAATGCCTTTATGATGACGATCAATAAACTTCTCTCTTTTTATAACGGCTCAATATTTAAGGTGCAGATGACTATTGAGAATAAAATCTGTGATTCAAATAGCCTGACTTTATTGGTCGAAGGTATGTTCATCAGATTATTATCGCTCAGGAAATGTTATAGATCTACATACACTACACTCACGGCAAACAAATGAATGTTGATACACCGCGAACCACATGTAAAAGGGAATTGCTCAATTTTGAGCTTAACAAAACATTCTTGTTAAAAAGTACCTTATTTTATAGCGATTCTCGGATTCTATAAACGATAAGCTATTAAGAGTTGTTATGATAGAATATCTGATAAGTTTGGTACAACAGCATTGTGTATAACCCTTTTTATTGTCAATTAATTTAATATCTGTATGTGTATTTTAATATAGCAAATCCTTGCGGTTTAGTATTCATAAACAGCCAAAGTACGAGTTTACCGATTGTCAAAGATACAGATGTCTACATAAACTACACACCGAGTAATGTGATACTGCATAACAGAGAAGCCTTTACCACTTCGTGGGTACAGGATCCAACTGGGGATGGTAGGCAGACGAAGATGATGGTAAACAACACCAGTAGTTTCACGATTTTACAAGAAAATGATGGCCACACGAGTGTTATCATACGAGGTAAACTCTATTTAAAATTAGAATATCATTTAATTTTATATGCATTAATTTGATAAGTAACTCCATTTTCACGAGGCGCGCAAGCATCCATCTTAACTATAATTCGACCGGCAATGGCAAACAAATAAAACATTCGCACAATACATTAGAGCTAGTAAACAAATGGTATCTCTGATGACGTTTCGTCATCGTCATCATTCCATACATTAGAGCTAGTAAACAAATGGTATCTCTGATGACGTTTCGTCATCGTCATCATTCCGTCGTAAATCCGTAAGGCGTATTGCATTGTGGTTGCATCTACGCGGAATTCAATAAGCATGTTTATAAATTAAACACTTAAACACGAGTTTGCAAGAACATTACAATGTTTACATCACGTACTTCAACAATATAATTGCATACAAATGTAGCTCATATATATTAATTGTGATGTGTAATTACATGTATACGATTGTGAATGTAATATTCAAATTATTATGCAACTGTAATATTTCCATGTATTTTACCTCAGGTCCGTCTCCAAATATAACATCCAATTTACCCATTCATGCATAATTGTAAATTACCACGACTTTTAAAATAATATATCATGATCAGGCTGTAACCTATATAATAATACATTACATGACCACGGTTTGTGTGTGGTCATAGAACAAACAACATACATTGGACAACGTTTTGTATTGTTACCCGATTGAAAATTGATCAGCAAGTATACAAATGGACCATAGCTTAATAAAGTTAGTACCATGTAGACGCTTTTCACTTGATTAAAAAAAGCAAACCACCCATTCACTTCGAATAAATTTCTATCTAAATGTGTCGTTGTGTTTGTTCTGTCTAATTAAATTAACAACAAATGGAAGACAAGATGACAGCACTCTCTCGGTTGATATTAGTTTTCTCGGGTTGATATTATTTGCTGTCATCCTCGCAACCGTGTGTTGTTTATATAATGAAGCCTGGGATTTAACATCGATATCAGCTTAAAATCGTTCGAAGCATTTAAAAATGTACATGCATAACACATTTAACATTGGCATATATATTGCAACACATTATTTTACGATAAAACTATGTTATAACATTACTCATTTTTAATAGGAATGCGTTCGGAGCTTAACGGATATTATGGAGTCAGGTGTTTCCATGTCGGAAACCAAACGGAAACATTTACAAAAACAGAACCTGTTATTATACCAGGTAACTTACCAGCCTACACTTACATATTGTTTTCACACATTTGTGTACATTAAAATATGTGTTAACAATATTTGATAGTGATATCAATGAATTAACTGACATCATCTGCGCATTTAGCATATTATGTACATATGTGTTTACATTGATGTGAATGTCAACTTATATAATTATTAAACACAAAATAGCAGGTTGAAAGCAGATGCAAAGCTTTTTTAAAGAGAACGTTGCTGGAACCAATATATATATATATATATATATATATATATATATATAATTAATATATAAATAATTTACATATATATATATATATATATATATATATATATATATATATATATATATATATATATATATATATATATATATATGTAAATTCACACATATGGCCAGTTACGGGGGTCTCTGAGTAAGAAATAGGTCATGGGGTTCCCACTTTACAAGTATCGTCATACCCATTATTATCCGATATAAACACGAATTAAGGTATATAGGGGCACCTATATATTATAATATATATTTACGGCATTCATTTAACGTCTTATACAAGGAAATATATAGCGAAATTAATTGCGGGGTATATACATTTTCATTTTAAGACCCGATTGTGATTTTCGATATAATCCTTATTGTGCAATTTGATTGCATTACCTCCCCTATCCCCCCGCCCTCCATATTAATTTAAGGTGTCTAAAACGCGGGGTTGTATACAGGCCCCGTTTTTCGGCGTAGCTGATTAGCGTCACTTTGAAACTTAGATGACCTTCATTCATGATAGGTCCGAAATGAATAAACCCGAATTGTGTATTGGCTAATAATACAAAAATCACCGTAAACATTGGTAGTCTGGTACCCAGACTAAAACATTAGATGCATATCATTTGAACTGAAATAGATCTATGAATATATTGCAAATGACAACATTACATCGAGACGTTTCTCCTTAGTTTACAAAGCAGTATAGCATTATTCACATGTCTCTACAATTAAAAAATCTATTGTTTACATGACGTAGCGGCCACACTAAACACTACAAAAACAGGCTAGATTGCACTTTACCGGTACGCAGTTGATTACCACTATCGACAAAGCGGGGATTTGGGGGCGGTAGCCCGCGATACTAAGGAAATATATAGGTGTTGGAAATATATCTGTCTTTGATTTATTATAATCCATATTTGCGTTTATTAGTGTAAATATGTTTCCTTGTACTTTGTTTTGTTCATGTTTTATATAAAGTTATGTTTTTCTGCAAAAAATTCATAACATTATGATGCTTGCAATATTGAGTCTTTTATGTTTACATTCTACTAACATCTGTACACATAAGAACACATAATCTTTTATTTCATTCCAACATAATGTTCATAGTATTTCAGTGGCGAATATGTTTTCTTTTCCTATTGAAACTAATGTGTTACTCGTTAAATTATGAAAACCTAGACATTACAATACCTATTGACACTAAAACATACAATTGCACCGCTTCTTCTTCATTTTTATTTGCTAATACATTAAAATCTATTATCTTATTATCACTCACTACCTTCATTAAAATACATGGTCGCTTCATTCCATCTCCTTTCACTCGTTGCAAACATTACAACATCAACGCCGTATATTTTTTTTAAAGATATTTCTTGTTTATATTGACCCCGTAAGTATTGTCTGAAAACTGCCAAGACCGCGTAACTGGCACTATGTATTAGTATATATATATATATTGCAGACAAACCAACACTAGGAGCCTTTTGTTTTGATGGACAACGGAAAAGTGATTTTGCATGTGAAGAAATGTTCGCGATCCTAAGTATTAACAATACCGTTATCTGCAACACAACGGCCGGTACACGTCCTGACAAGGTCGATGTACTTCTTGACGGGAACCAGGTTCAAACATTCGTCAGCGGAGATTTAAACACAGCAGACATTCGCATTACGGACGGCAGCCAGCCCTTTCACGAAGTGAATTGTACCGCCAGCTATAGCGGTTACAACAACAGTTTTTCTATTGTAAAGAAACTGCATGTTATCGGTGGGTATTGTCTTATTCTAATACTTACACTTAACATCAATATTAAACTGATATATGCTGTACTAATAACAGAAACGTTGGCATATTAATATAAAACACGAATATTTTAAATTTTGGACGCGCTTTTGTATCAAAGTTTTATGTATTTGATGCATCTGTTATCATACTTTTATTTACACTGATTGATGTTAGACTATTTATAAAAGCATATTCATTTGCGTTTGAATTCTTGTACTTGTTAATTTTCAATGAGATATGCAGAGCTCTCGTCATTTTTGCTTTGTTTTGAAACACCTTGAGTGTATTGGTTACAAAGCACCTACATAAAAAAACGTTTTTCATTGCGTTGGACGATTGTTTGACTGACTGGTCTTTCTCGCTACTTCAAAATATACGAAACGCAAAATACTAGTATTGTATTTTGGTAGATACACGAAGAATGGAAACTTATTTGTTTGATGCACTATTTTTACAACTGCATAGCGACCTATTATTATAATATGCATTTTAGTGCCTGCAGACAAACCAGAGATGCTGATAAGCGAGTTAAAGGACCATTCTATAAACATCACGTGTAGTTCAATTGGAAGACCAACTCCATACCTCAGCATCCTTATTGGAAAAGAGGTAGAGCAGGATCTCATCCAAACAAATCAGTTTAACTCGTCAAGAGGGATAAACAAGAGTATTATTTTTATGAAATACAAACCAGAAAAATGGCAGTTGAATAATGTGACTTGTTGCTCACAACAAATGGTGGATATAGTGGGATATCAGCGAAACGTGTGCTCCGACGCAAGGGAGATCAACATAGAATGTAAGACCAAAAGCAATGTTATTCAGATGTACACAATACTTTGCCTTATGGGCTTCACAGAAAGAATAAGTACACACAATGGGCGTAAACATAGGAAATGGTGTGTATAGCAAAGCCACTAGTTTGAAATGACCAAGTTAAAATAGCTTCCAAAATCATCTCCATACAACTGTCCTTATTTAATAAATTAATGCCAAAATATCGTATTGGATATCGATGTGTAAATGTTTGTAAACCGGACATTTAATAAGTATATTCCTTCTGTTAGCCAAAAGCAACCCCTAAGTATAAAAGATGGTTCAACAAAAGTAACGATGTTAAATAAAGGATACCGGAAACAGGCATATAAAACCAATCTCTATAACACAAAAATAAAAACTTTTAAATTATGTAAAGTCATTTTGTTCACGTTCGTTTTAGGAATTATACCTCATGCCAATACAAGTAAATACGTATGGTAAACCACATTAAACGCCGTTTCAATGATACGAACATTTGCGTATCATCATTGCTCAACGCATCTGTTTGTAACGAATTGATAGCCTGATGCACAGGTGGTTAGCGAGTGGCTATGATATTAATAAGTGAAAACATCATTTTGAATGATAAATAATCATATGTTAACGAAAAATTAACTTTTCTGCAAAAAACTTTTTTTACTATCAAATATATATATAACAAGGTATCCGACTCGAAATCATCCGAAAACGGGGTTCATCGTTTTGAACAGCCATATCTTCATCAATTTTGCAGCGATATTCACGATCTCGGTCTTATTCAACGCAGAAATGAATTTCCTTTCTGGAAATGTATATGTCTTGCACTATTTTTACAAATGCTGGGTCAACTTGCGAGTTGTGTATGGTGTTATTTCTTAAAAGTTGACCCATCATTTGTAAAAATAGTGCAAGACATATACCTCTTCAGAAAGGAAATTCATTTCTGCGTTGAATAAGACCAAGATCGTGGAAATCGCTGCAAAATTTATGAAGATATGGCTGTTCAAAGCGATTCACCCCGTTTTGGGGTGATTTTGAGTTGCATACCTTGTTATATATATATTTGATAGTGAAATATTTTTTTTTAGAAAAGTTAATTTTTCGTTATAATATGATTATTTTTCATTCAAAATGATGTTTGCACTAATTAATATCATAGCCACACGCTAACCAACTGTGGCCTGATGTATAGTATTTGGTCGGAGTTATTGCAGATGTAAGTTATCGCGCTAACGTTTTTTTTTAGTTTCAGAAAATATAATCCGAGCAAAAGCATGCTTGACACAAATATAAGTTAATGCAGTTTTTTTCGTTTTCATATTCATTATTTAGGCAACTGAATTTGATACTCTTTAATATCTCACGGTAAAATACAATAATATATTTTCGTTTTGGAATCAAATTTAAACGACGATAAATAACTGATTGCTTAGAATAACGAACTGTTTTAAACACTTAAATCAGCCTATACGGTTATATTAAAACTAAATAAGTGTTATACGAAGGCATTATTTAACATAAAAAAGATATATGATTTGTTAATTTCTAGATCTCGCGCCTTATTGTAAAGAATACCCATACATTTCTTAATGATTCAACACCTTGCATAGGATTTCCTTCATGTAGGACTTATATTGGGGACTTGTTTGAAATATTTCATTAAATATTGACAAGTACTGAATTTGCTCCACACATCTTCGCACAAACAAAAGATGCAAATACGAATACCGAACAAAATTGAAATATGTTACTGTGTTTTGCATTTCAGATCCCCCTGAGGTTACGTTTGATTTCCCCGATGCATTGGTACTAAACAACAACGAAACAATTAATGTTATGTGTACCGTCAATAGCAACCCTCAGTCTAATATTCTCTGGAGAATAGATGACAAAGTATTGAAAGAGTGCAACAAAACATCTCTGTGCTTGCTTTCGGTTAACGAAAGCGCAATAAAGGGAGAAGAATTTGCCAATAAAACGTTCCGCTGTCATGCGGAAAACAAATTAGGAAACAGCACAAGGGACTTATTCGTCAGTTGTGTTGGTAAAATCATCAGCATCGTCGTCGGCATCGTCATCGTCGTCATCATCATCATCATCATCATCATCATCATCATCATCATCATCATCATCATCATCATCATCATCATCATCATCATCATCATCATCATCATCATCATCATCACCATTATCATAGTCACTAAAATTAATTGTTTTTAATAGTGTAATATCAACGCGCTTGTGTAAAAGATTATTAATTCTGTCTATTTTGATCGGCTAGGCCACTCCAAACAGGAATCCACCTCAGACAGGAACGAAAATACGAATAGTCCAAGTCTGATTGTTTGGCTGGGCGGCGGTATCGGTGCTTTTGTCTTAGTGACTGGGATTATTGCGTTTGCTTTGTGTCGAAGAAAGAGTTCAGACCAAAAAAAGCTTTTGTCCTCACAATCAGGTAAATGTAGTTGTGTTCTTTTATGCAACACACGGTTTTGTGATGTTCGATGTAAACTTCTTTTGATGTAAATTACCCATTGCACAATTGTAACTTTTGTTATAACAAATATTAAACAGTATGCATGCCGCTGTTGATACAGTGAATTAAAATAAATCAATTGGCGTTTGCAATCATGTTATATTATTTACTTTTACATAGCATGTCGATCCATTTGGTAAGCATCGTTGGTGGTATTTCAATATGTGCGTTTTAAGTGCGTATTATTTGTGTACGCTTGTGGATTAATTCCTCCTTGAATACAGCCTGTTGGCGGACTAGATTTAATTGCTTCCGATATAATGGAAAATGTTCGTTCACGTTTATGGTTTCAACTTCATCTACCGCATTTTAACATTTTGTATTTCATAGTTTCGCTTCAAAGATAAACTGCAATATCAGCTGTTAATGTACTACTTGTTAATATCAGATGAAGGTGCTATACCCTTGAATACCACGAGTGCATCTGTCCCAGTTTATGCGGAAATCAGCAAAACAAAGAAACCGAACGCGAAGGTTGGTTCATGTTTAAGACATATATACAAGAGAGGAAGTTGCAATTGCGAAAGCAGTTGTTGTTGATGTCGTTGTTGTTGCTAATACAGATACTTGTATATGTTATGCTCATTTTAATCTTGTAGTCCTCGGCCGCTGATAGAAAGATACCAGAAGCCCCGATGTATTCTGAAGTCAGCAAAGTTAAGAAAATTAACACAGAGGTTGGTACATGTATTGTGACTAAGTGCTAGTGTTTAACTGTTGCGTTCTATATGTCGTTGCTGTTGTCGATTCCGTTGTTTATAAATATACTTTTAATTTTGGAAATTCAGAACTCGGCCGCTGAAGTAAAGGAAGACCAACTCGTGTATGTTGAGCTAGACAAAGCAGCATTGTCCCAGCACTCAACTACCATAAAACTAGAGATTCCAATTGAACTAACAGAGTACGTGGACATTAACTTCGCAAAAACGGAGGAGCTGGCCAATAAAGCTAAAAGTCAAGAGGTGCTGAAGGTGGACGCTGATGATAAAACATATATGAACAGTGGTGAAGTCAAGTAACGTGCATAAGTCTTATTGTGCACACTTGTTTTATGCAGAATTGTCGATGTTTGACAACTTAGCAAAACTTAAGTCTCTGACAACAATTATAAATATCCTTTTGTGTTTGTTTGTATATTTTGATAATTGTATTTCCTTTGGAGAGTTGTCTTGTCTTCAGGCAAGTGAGCAGACTATAGACATTATTCGACATAACGTGTACAAATAAAACATACTGCAACAGATTAGATAACTATACGCTATAGAAATATTAAAGTATTCCCATATTATAGATATTTGAATAGCGCACAATTGAAACAGAGGATTTTACTCTAATTAAAATAGCTATACACAAGCTAATACCCCTGACAGTAATATTTTGACACGACGAAACAATATGGATACACGAATGTGTTTTTACCCGAAAATCTGTACTTAACACAATACACCCGAAACGACTTATAGTGTTTTAGACCTTCGAAAGCGTGTTTATATTTTGCGCGGGCTGATTTTCACTCTATTTGACCGCAAGACCCCTGTCATGTTTTAATTCCGTTATTGTGAAAGACGTCTTTCAATTAACGGATATAGAAAACGAAAATGAACACATGTTGCAATATTTAGTTTTACATCTTCAAAATCAAAAACCAAACCTTGTAAATATATACAGCATATATGATTGTTTTTAATGGCGTGTTCGTTCCTTTGTTTGTTTTATAATTAAGTTTTCAAGTTATGTATTTATTGTTGTGTATATATGCAAATTTATCATAAAACGATACTTTTAATGGTATGAGTACTTCTAGTAGAATATTGTTATCATTAATGTAGTATACGTTAACACGCTTTTTTCTCGGTTAACGTTAAACAAAACGAACTATTTAGGACCGCGTATTAAGAAAAAAAAGCGAAATAAACATGCCTCAAAAATGAGTAAGTTATTTAGAGAAAACAAAAGGCATCACCAATAAAGTTTGATAATATTAATAGATTGGTAGAATTCTACTATTGGTCATTGTTGTGTGTTTTTCTTTGAAACGTTAAGACCAGCTCTAGATATATAGTTATAAATACGATACTACAAATTTACAAAACATGTATGTCCTTATTTACAAAAAATGATTTGTCAACGCTTTTATATTAACACAACTTGTTTCTGTATTTACTTTTCCTATTATTTATAATAAACATGTTACGCAAACTTTAAGTTTTATTCGTAATTCTAAGCATCCATACGATTGAAAGGTTATTCAATTGTTCACGTAACATTCCAAAGTATCAAAGACATAGATTCACATTTCGTCCCATACAATTACGTATTTGAAACCCAAACACTAGATACTACAACAAACAATGTCCAAAAAGTTTTGCCGATATCGTTTGCTGGAGGACGTTCATTGTTAAGTTTTTTTTCAAAAGCATAATTTGATTTACAACGTATACCACTTAACCAATCCGTATATTTGTCATAACAAAATCCTGATTTGATTACGTTATCCACCATAATTTGAATCTTTCACTTTTAAAAGGTGAACTTGGAGTCCAAAATGACAAAAATGAACAGGAAATGAAATGAACAAACCGGTTGGAACGCACAATTGATCATCGCGGTTGTTTTATATAAGTGAACTTTGAATTGTTTCGTCCATATTAATTTTTAAATGGTATGTACGTCGTATTGTTTCCAGGACAAATATTCACAGTTTCGCGACATACATATACTGCCAGTACTTGAGCAAGTAGGTTAGAGCACCCGACTAGAAAGCGCGCGAACTTGACAGACGTAAATATACACAGACATGCGGACTTTTATGTAGATAGAAACAACCAATAGCGGAGGATTGCGTAGCCGGACAAGAAAACATTAACAAAATATTCCTCTGTACTTCTGCAGCATAAAATCGGTAGATTTAACATTAGCAATTCAACAGCCAATACAGGGTATGCCTATGTTAACAACTTTAATGGCAAGCCTTTGCTAGATTTATTTAAATGAAACTGATGAATCTACAGAATATTTAAATATAAAACAGGACATGATGTTTCGCATAGTGAATATTCTGACTAAGCGATAACAAGGCGACTTGCTTAAACAAAATTTGCTTCGTACTCAAAACTGGATAGGAGAAACGAAATATCATTGTCATTTTTAAGTGAGCACTTGAAATATCCGGGCCCTCTCTCCGGATTCACTTCTGAATAACTTATGAACGCTGTTTGTCAACAATCGTAAATGCGCGTATTTAATTTCCATTCAAAACCAAGCATATGAGCATGTTTGTAATCGCACAATCTGCGAATTTATTCGAAACGGTCAGGAAATATGTTAAGAAGAAAATGTTAATTTGTAAGCGCACATTTAGTAGAAATATCTAATTTCCATTTTTGCTGTGAATATTTGTAAGCCTGTATTATTATTGCGTTAAGAATCTCCACATAAGTCTATTATTCTAAATTAACTTATATATAGCATCGGTTCAATGACAGTGATATGACAGATTCAAGTCAGTTCACAGACCCAGACGAAGCACACTGATTAAAATGCTACTCTAAACTGTAATTTCAACATCAGTAACAGGTTTGGGGAAGAAAGCTGCGCGTTTATCTTTAAACTGTCGATACACGAGTTGCCTCCCTTCGGAAGATCTCGAGGTCATCTGGGTAATTTTTTATCACAGTGGATACAGAAGATGTAATATGCTAACATTTTGAAGACGTCGTCGCGAGCTCCGCCGATACTTTAATCATGTAAGTAATACAAACAATTTGAAAACTCTTAATTTCAAATAGACTGAATTATTTGGATTCAGAAATGGCGGTTCGCTTCGATCGTACACACACTGGCTTCATGATTGTAATCTCATAAATATGGCCAACATTATCATGAACTAACAAACAACTTGTCGCCCAGGCCCGAAACCTTTTATGCAATTAAATACTATAATATAAACTATTGAAAATGTTGAAATAATGATTATGTTAAATTGTTTGATTCTACAGTCAAACCTTTGTTTACTTATGGATCGGAAGTAGATGGTATGCAGCTAATGAGAACATGTTCAAATTTGATATTCTGATATTTCATGTATGTGAAAAACTATTTTAAGGACAGTGTTTGATTGGCTGAATGTGATACAAAACTCCTATGTAAAGAAAAAGATTTATAATGCGTAACCTATGTATGCCAGTAAAGTTGTATGACAGAAGATCGATATAATAAAAACATGCGATATAAGTAAAACCCACAGGATGATAGCGGTAAGAATTGGATGACGTTTGCAAAACATATGTTATCCCATTTTAACAACGAATTCGGTCGAGTAAAGCCCCGTTGATTAAATTTCATCTATAATCAACGGCACGAAATGACGTCATCAACTGCCGAATCGGGACTACTTTTTTTCCCACACACCTTGTCACCTGTATTTGCCAAGTGCATCATAAATAAAAACAATCTCAACTATTTGTCAATTTTAATGATCTTAAAACAACTACAAGTAGTAAAACAACGTGTTTGTTGTCATTCATTGTCATTAAACCTCTAGTATAAGGTAAATTTAACACTATGTTACAAATAAGTTCTGTTGTTGTTGCTCCCGTTTGACGGAGTCAGTTCGAGTTGCTCTACTTTGACCATAGTGTTAACAAGCTAGATCAGATGCTGAAAGCCATGGCAAAAGACGCCGGATTTCCCGAGCACAAGAGAATAACGAACCACTCAGTTCGCAAATGTATGGTCCAAAAACGAAATGCAAACAGTCCACCCACTGAAATCATGGTCATAACAGGGCACAAACATGTCCAGTCCATAACCAATTATTCCACTATATATGTTGAACAGCAGCAAAAGTGTTCCAACATTCTTGCTCAGTCCAGTAAATGTAACAATCAAACATCGTCCTTTTAATCACCTTCATGTACTAAATGCCGATATGCAGCCTATACAACCATTGTCTTCCGTTGAAAAGTTGATCTTGATGTTCGCCCCACCCAGTCACTTCCCCAGCAAATGTCTCACTCTCGTTCGAACAACTTTGCCTCACAATGCTTTGGTGCCACTTTCCACATTCAAAATTTTAATGTATATAATTAGCTTAAATCCAAGTTTTCATTGTTATTTTGTCACGAAATAACCACATAGTATAACAAAGAAGCAAATATTTTGCACCTCGTGATCGAGTTGATAGTTTGATATCGAAAGTGAATTGCGTGTGGTGTTAGGCTACGTTGCAAACAGATGTAGTTCCTTGTATACAACAACTAAATGTTATATTGATGTTACAGAACTTTTAGATGTGCAATTCAGTATGAATAAAATTGCAATTAACAACGCACGATTCTTTGTCACAAAACGATATTTAGGTTTAAAAAAATGATTATTTGATCAGCGGTTATTTTTGGAACGCGGAGTAATACACTGACCTTGGTTACACTACAGTAATTATCAAAGTACGACAAACACTCATGAAAACTAATTTTGTTTAAATAAAAAGGTTAACTGAATAAAAAGTGGGATAAATAGAATAAAAGGTTAGTGTTGATTATAGATCAGGTTTATCATGCTCGGCACGAAAACGAAAAAGCACTCGCCAAGGCTCGTGCTTTTTGTTTTCTAAGCCTCGCACGATAAACCTCATCTATAATCAACACTAACCTATTATTCTATATGTGTACAAATATGAATTTTGAGTTGTTTGGCTTAGTTAAGAACGTGAAAATAAAACATATTGATTGCTTGTAAAACCTGTGTTTGATACCAATAAACTGTTATAATATCTATCTAATCCAAAGAAATATTAAAGACTAGTATGTAATTTTGCATTCTTGATAAAGTAACTAAATAACGTTGATATATACATAAAAATAATCCACAAACAAGCACATATTACTCGTCGACATTTTGGATTTAGGAAGTTACCTGGCAAAATCTGAAGAAAAAAATGGTTTCACTCTAGAAGGCACATGGTTGGCTCAAGCTTGATAAAAATTGGTCAAAATTTTTATCCTGACAAAAGCTATTCCCAGACGAAGTATGTATCACTGGTTTTTAGAAACTATGTCATCAGGGCGGACTAGTATAGTGTTCATTAAGACAATCATTGCATTTCCTTTAAAGAGTGAAGAACATAAGTAACTATGTCATTCAGTGGGACAACAAGCACGTTGAAAAAATAAACAATTCAATATGGCATTCCATTTAAAATATTAAAACATATACAATTAATTATATACATGCAATTAAGACTGATTGTAATGCTTAAGGCCTCATATATTGTTATTGTAATTGTAATGATTATTGAGACGTAAACATTAACTTGAATTCGGTCATGGTTATACACTTGTTTAATGTATTGCACATTGCATATCGTATATCATGAATTAACAATGAATATTTTTTCTGAAGTGTCAACAGTTGTGTCCATGTTAACAAAGGCGAATGTGGGCGAACGGGTAGATGCGGTGTTGATGTGGACGAAAGTTCTACTGGTCAGGCAACTGAGCCGAACATGCTGGCTGATGGGTTGGATTCATGACCTTAGTCGACAAAGTCATGTGTAAGAATGCATATATGTCGATGTTGATGACATAGTGGTAATAATAAGCATAGTCGATGGAACAAGTGTGTTCCAAATCGATGATGGAGGGGTGATAGCAGAATTAGAGGTTCAGACCGGATCGATGAAAATTACGCAATAGCAAACGCACTAAATAGCAAACGCACAAGTGCGATTGATGAATGCGGTCTAATTTGGTGTCAGAGTGGCACCTGCAGAGGTCCGTAGTACAAACCTGGTCGATGTAGCTGACGTTGTGATATTAGTACATACGAGGCTGATGTTAATGACGGAGGAGTAAATTCAGATGCCGTCGGGCAAATCTGGTCGATATTGATGACAAAGTGGCAAAATCAGTCGTCAAGTTCAAGCTTGGTCGATGTCATAAAGGCATATGTATGTGGTTCAGACATGGCCGATGTAGATGACGGAATGTTAAAAGTAGATTAGAGTTATCCGTACAGTAAACTTACGAGTGTTGATGACAGTGTGGCACAAACAGGTGTTCTTGATACAGGCATGGTCGATGTATACGACGGACTGTGGTCGAGTTGTCAATCGCAACATGACCGATCATATACGTCAAAATGACAATCATCTGAATACAACAGTAAATGTAAAGCATTGACGTCGAGAATACTGTTCATTAAATGAAGCATGCGTTATTTTACGAACATGGATATGTGTCTTAATAGACTTGGGGCTCATCAGCACATGGTACGCATGGTAGTCTTTATAAAGACTGTTTGAAAGTTTCTAGAACAATATTTGAAAACAGCCCATACATGTACCACCGAAAAACACAATACATGAACTATTCTTTCTAAAATAGAAACATAAAATTGTGTTTACTTATTATCTATCGCAAATTTGAAAATTTCTCATGAAGAAATATGTTTCAGTCTATTGTTCGATATCCATAACCGAAAATTCGTTTAAGAATAATATATAATTTATTAACAATTTCGCCAGTGATAAAGTTTGTCGTTTGAACAAGAACACGGATCAAACCCGTGACATATCGTATTAACTTCGCAGATTTGGGTAGTAAATTATTATACAATTGCATGCTGCGTGCTGGATATAATTTTTATACAACTATGTATAAACACGACCTTTGAGCAAGGGATACTGGTATTACAAGTGTTATTTGCTGTCGAAACATGGTTAACTCAGGGAGGGTACTCACGGTAAGAAAAGAAGTCAAAATGGCGACCTGCATGTCGAGATAGGTATTTTTTGCCGTTTATACCCTTAATTACTTGCTTTTTTTATAATTAAATATAGCTCATTTTCATCCATATCAGCATTAAAGTCATTAGCGTAAATTTCGTATTTATATTCGCTCTATACCTCTTGAGACGAATTTCCTATCGGGAACACACAATTTCAGCTTCCGCTTAGAATATTAGTAGCAAATTAAGTGGATATAAAAAGCGAATATTCACGCATAATAAACGCTAATCACTGTCTTACTAATATGGCTGAAAAGTGAGTTTAGTGGTATTTTTAAACAAACACATTTAATAATGTTATAGGATGGCGACAAATACATGTTTCGGAATGGACGTCGCTATCTCGATCGTCACGTGAGTACCCTCTCCAAAATTGTTCGGATAATCACGGACAAAATCGCGAATGCATGTCAAGTGTTTTGTTACGACAATGTGTTAATAATGATTAAACACAAATCAAGAATCGAACAAAAAGATTGTAGCAATTATTTTACCGCTAGAAACAGTAGAAATCAGGCTGCATAACGTAAGCTTAATTAAAACTCGACCATCAAAGGCGTAAGACAATGAATTGTATTATTATCATGCATTTTAGTTTCTGCAAGTGATCAGGTACTACAGCGTAAGACACAAACCACATATCAGCACAACACGCGCTCAGAAGTCATTAAATCTGATAACAGTCCACAAATTGTTTGAATAAAGTTAATATTTTTTACAAGGGAAAC
The DNA here is from genome assembly GCF_020536995.1 of Dreissena polymorpha. Taxonomy (NCBI): domain Eukaryota; kingdom Metazoa; phylum Mollusca; class Bivalvia; order Myida; family Dreissenidae; genus Dreissena; species Dreissena polymorpha. The sequence goes on along the minus strand of NC_068368.1, from coordinate 39,654,241 downwards.
AGGCAGTGTTAATATAATAATTATTGTATAAAACGCACATTTGAAAACTCGGCTTAATAGAGGTCGATGCTGTTAGACATCGCGACTGTCTTCAGTTCTCTATTTGGCATATTCTGCACTTTATTTGCATTGTTGTAGAATCTGATCGCACTCAAGCGGGCAAGTTTAAGCATTTCTGTGAAATGGTTTTACCGTAATGATCAAACCTCTCATATGAATCATTAAGTGTTTGTATGATCAGTGCTGTCAACAGTTTTGATCAAAGTAGCATTTTGTATTAAATTACAAAGATTACAATGAAGCCGACGTTTCAGCAGGGAAGAAAGGAAAAAGATGAAAGAATGCAAGGCTTCAATTGTTAATTTGTGTGTGATCATTTTGAAGATGAAAAGCAGCAGCCTCTGCTAAGGTACATACTTTTGTATCACTTATATCTTTGTCAAAGACTTATTCAATCAAATTATCCAAGAAAAACGTGTCGGCAATTAGTGAATGCGACGATTGCAAGTTGTGCGCCGTTTATCTAGTTTTGCATCCTCTAGGTTTAAATTAGAAATTGCTTTTCATCGGTTTGATATTTGAAGATGAAAAGCCTCGGTGTCTCCAAATGCACCAAGAAATAATATCACTAATAGCTTTGTCAAAGACAAATGCCGTCAAATTATACGACGAACGCCAATCATGCAAAATTATATGACAGTAGTGCGTTTTGCGTGATATTTATCTTTTTGCATTTTATAATCCAGTACCTATATTATTTTTAAATTAATAAATGTCAGTAATGGTTTTGGTATTTGGATATTAAAAATCCATTGATGCCTCCTAATGTACATTAAAGGATGCTCTTCGTAAAAGCCGACATTCAAAACACAAATTGCTGGCGCAAATTTAGCTGATGGGTTAACAATTTACTAAAACTCAGTGTTGATATTCAGAAAATATCTTAAGGATTTACTTTTTAGTAGTTAATTAAACATTCGAGTCGAGGCGAATCCGAGGTCAATATGTTTTTTTTTGTGCGATGAATTTCAAATAATATTTTATTGTTTTCTAGTCAATGACTATATGACCTCACCTGAATTCGGAATGTCATGCGCATGACTATCCTCTTGTTTGTTTTTTTTTGCAGTCGATCCATTTTAAGGTTTCCTTTTCCTATGCAGTGTCTGCATTTTTTTTAGATAAACAAAAATAAATATTGTGGTAAAAATGTTAAAGCAAAATATCTTACTGTTCATATAGCGTTATATTTCTAAAGAGTCGCCATTTTAACGAAGTTTTAACCCATTTATGCCTAGTAGACTCTCCCATATTTCTAAATTGGATCACAATTTATTTCCAAAATCAGGGATGTCTAGTATATTTATTTATTTATTTATAATATTTCTTACAGAAATTCCCTTAAGCAAACAGCGCAGACCCAGATGAGACGCCGCAGCATGGGGTCTACGCTGTTTGCCAAGGCCTTTTTTGTAGACGCTAGGCATAAATGGGTTAAACAAAAACTGCCCTAAAAGGATCAATAGTGTTGACTTTCGTCTGTGAAGAATTTCGTTAGGTATTAGATATATATATACTATATAAAAATTCACATCAAGAAATTCAAATAAATCTACTAAAACAATCCTCTGACCAATTATCCCCTACTTACACGTATTCTGTATGCCCAATGAGAAATAATGTTACATCCATTGATATTGAATATAAACGAATATACTATTTGTTTTGTCTTACGCCGATCTCAAACCTTTGTATCTCTGATTTGTTGTAATTTAAGTAAATGTTAAATATTATCATATGTGTCGATTTTATTTTACTCATCACGCACTTTGCTTCCTTATTCCATTTGTCCAAAGCAACACTTCTTAGTATATTTCCCAGGAAAAATGGAAGGAAGGAATTTAATATATAAGACTATGGAACTCAAAAGGACTTTTGTCCATACTTATTTTTATTCGTTCATACGCCAGTTTTGTTTGCTTCACCTACGTCGTTTAAGTATACGCAAACACAACTGTGTTCGAATAGAGTTAATAATGTATGTTTACACTATCGTTAAAAAGGAATAATATTCAATACATATTAATTAATTCATATGAATGATGTAATAACCTTGTATTTAACGATGCATATACGATCACTATCTGCATGCTTTAATTTCCTTTCTCGCAAATTCTCTCTTTCCTCACTCTCTCACTTAAAGTATTGAGGGAAAAGACATGGAAACTATATCTTAAAGCAGTCGACAGGAAGTAGTCGTGACAATTAAACCGTAGGCGAAACCAATAAAAATGTGAATTATAATATATAAAGGCAGTTGACGAATACATCGGCCCATTTTTGCGGTATAAGCTGAAGCCACTCATCAATATAGATGAATCACAAGTATTCCACTGTCGAATGTGGTGGAGTTAGTGCATTAATTATCACAAAATTTTAAAACAAAGAAAGAAAAGACCAATATTAATATTAATCAATTGTTTTTTCAAGTGCATTTATAAAATGGATTAGGTTATTATTTGCGAAACTTATCTTATATTATATTAACTATATAGCAACATATGGTGTCATGTATTATGATTCTTGAAATAAACTATTGATGACAACTAACCATGGGAATAGTATACCCTTAAAGCAAATATTTTAATTTCGTCGGAATATTAATCTATTAAGTATCCATTGAATAACAACACTTACTTTATATGTGTTTATTGAATTGTTTCTTTACGACTTGTAATGGATATAACTTTTAATGTTGTGTGAGTGCACAATCAACAAAAATTGTGACCATTTGCAGAACAAAATTATAATACATTAACATTAAGTAATGTATTTTACTAGGAACATTTTCATTGCGAATGCAATCATTTAAACGGTTAAGTTTTGTAAACACAAGAAGGTTGATACAGTTAGGGATACCCTTTTTGACGATGCTGCGAAGCAGCTCGTCTAAGTTATCATACCTTGAAAAAATTCTTCACAATGGCGACCTATGTAAAAGACCGAGCCAGTCCGATCGAGACTGATTATCATTAATAAAGGTAAAGGAAGCTCAGCTATAAATAGGACAGCATATTGTGGGAAAAAGATTTAATAATAGTTAGAAAACGTTAATTTTAAATCAGTTATATTCAATCCATTATATGTTTATAGATCAATGAAACAACTATGCATTTTCTGTATTGTATTTGACATTTGTCGTGATTCTGTAAATTAATTGCGAATAAAAACGTGTATAATTAACGTTTTACGCGATCACGAGTGTAAAGAAAACGAATTATTTCGAACCTGCCATTTGTAAACGTTATAGCGAGTATGGTATATAAACAGCAAAATAGCCGATCGACATCTATGAAACTCGCTCTTATGCGTGCTGTCACATTTTGCATATTTAATAAACTTTTCAAACAAAAATTACAGAGCCACATCAGTGCACATACTATGTTTGATAATTCATTCGTTTGTTGGATATTGTTTGCTGTTTTAAACACATATTAGGTCATATCGCGGAGATTTAGTTAACCTTACCATGCGTTCATTGGCGAACTCATAGTATTTAAATCGTATTCGACTATGTGCTCATACCTACTTTCGGGAATCATCATGAAATTATTGCCGTACTTAACGAACAAACATGCCTAAGCTAATTGAATTAGAGAAAAACAATAGTCAAAAGAGATAAATTATATGTTCATGCACATGGGCATGTAAAATCACGTCCGTACACATAACATCATTAACTTAGGAAAGGAAACAACGAAATATAAAGTTTGGTATGATATACATGTGAAATAAAAGAGCATGGTGTAATTAAAGAGCATGCCAAGTTTGAATATATCTGCTGCGTAACGTAATGTTTTAACCCACAAACGTTTTACTGTAACAAAACGTTTTTTTAAGTCGTACAGAAAATACACGTCGAGTATCTTTTTAAAGATATTTCTTGTTATATTTGATCGAGAATGTAACCCGCCTACCAGTTTTGCTGCATGGGTCAAGTTCCCCACGGGTACTACGTCCCCGTACCCCCCAAAAATATTTTCGTACCCAAACTTTTTCGTACCCATTTTTTTCGTACCCATTTTTTTCGTTACCAAATGTTTTTTCGTACCCAAATTTTTGTTCGTACCCATTTTTTTTTCGTACCCAATTTTTTTTCGTAACCCAATTTTTTTTTCGTACCCAATTTTTTTTGGCATAATTTGTGTACTCAAAATTGTCGCACCCATTTTTTTTTCGTGCCCACAATTTTCGTACCCACATTCACAATTGTGGTGATGTAGATAAACTTAAATTGATCCTTTTTATCCATCCTCTTCATAAGCATCGTCACACTAGTACTGTCAGTACTTTGATTTAAGTATGCTTGTTTGTAACACAACTAAAACTTGGACTTCAAATGCTCTTCACTCCGTATCACCACCATTCTGCATGCACACGTGTAATCGATTGTGATCAGGTCATGGGCACCTCATGTCCTCACATTCTGATTTTATGATTGTATGTTTTAATATGTAAGGCATATTCAAGCAAGATATATGCGAAACATTAGAATTGTTGTCATCGTTCGAGGGAACATGACGTTGTGATCCGGTAAACACGTGTTTGGTTATATCATACATTGTCAAGCGTGTTCTTCTTATTCAAAGATAATATGATAATATTAGATCATGTTGCGTCGTTTTAATTTAGGGTCTAGTGTTATCCAAGGTTTGGAAATTACTCACCCCACCCCTAAACCCGTGTATAATATACCTGTTTACAGGCACTTTGCTTCGATCACAGTGCAGCTACCCCTTTCAGCGGTGGTAAATACACATTCGCAGAGCAGCTGTGAGAAAGTTTTGAAGGAAACGCTTACATAGTTGTGGAATATGAATTTATAGAGTTGAATAGCCCATACAGAGGCCATGCATTTCTTAAGAAATGACTTTAAGTTTATATTAAACTAAAAAGGTGTAAAAATATAATATTATGAATAGTAAATAACGATTCCTAGATTGTTTGTAAAGATCTGTGTTTTGTGGTATTTGTTATTTCTTAAAGGGGCCTTTTCACAGTCTTTGACATGTATTGAAGTTTGTTATTAAATGCTTTATATTAATAAATGTAAACATTGGATCTAAAAATCTCCAGTAAAAAAATCAAGAACAAAATTTAAAAAAGAAAAAAATGTAACTTCAACAGGGCTCGTACCACTGACCCTTGAAAACCTGGAGTAAAAAGTCTCCCATTTAGACCACAAGGCCATCCATGCTCACACAATGAGTGATGTATTTTATACTTTATATAAGCAATCCTCGCAGTTTCACGAAATATATCGACAACAACAGAACTCTCCAAATAATTCAATCGTTTCGCGTTGCAACGCTCATAATGTTCAGGATTTTAAATCGTCAAAAGATGCATATAATGACTATTTTAGAGCATGGTAAATGTTCAGTATTACCGTTTCCTCACAAATATCATAACTACAACGAAAATTTGCGAATATGAAACCTTTTTTTTCTTGTTTGTCAATTTAACAAAGCGTGAATAGGCTTTAAGTCTCGTTAAGTTTATTACAGTTTATTTCAGTAAATCATAAATACTCGCCGAGGTAATATAATCGTCTCAGAAGTAAAGGTTTATTCTTGTACCAGTCTGTAGTAAAAGTTTCGATTCTAAAATAAGTATTGACCGACTGCTCCTTGTAATGTAAGAAAGACCCATATTAGACGACCAAAGGTCAATATGAAAGGGCTGGATTATTAATTTAAATTTGTCTCATGATCGCAAGGAAACGTAGTGGCATGCAATCGTCAAAAGTGGCACGCTGTTGCGTTAGAGGAAAGAAAGACCGAGTTTTTTTTAAAGAGCCAGTAAGAAAGCAAAGCTATAAAGTCACGTATCATTATTTTAGTTTCTACATCATACCTTGAGAATGCTTCGACCATCTAGATTGGTATTCTGGTTTCTTGAAAAGAAAGGAATACGTCTTTAAATATTTCCCTTAAAGGATAAAGTGACAACTTTAAAAGAACTTGTTAATAAGATGTTTTATCGTACCGGGAATATCGTATTCAAGCTTGATTATATGATAATTCATTTTTGATTGCTGAATGTTGTGGTGGAATTATCCCGAAATATGTCTTGACCAACAATTTTTTCATTTAAAGGGATAAGAGTCAGTTAATCCATATCATCATGTGCCACGTATCCGGAGAATGTAGGTCTTTCCTTATCGATGCTACTGAGATGGAACCAAATATATTCGTTTTCAAACATTTTTAAACGATATCAATAATCCTCTATGTACGAGTGCATCATTGTTATGCAAACGACAAGGCGCATAGGTAAAACATGTGTAAATGCATTTTATTTGTATTTCAAACTTTTCTACATTTTGTAAATATTGTAAAAGATCTGGTCTAGAGAAAATGTTTTGCGGTAAAAAATATTTATATATTATTTAATATATACTCTTTGATGAACTCTTCGGGATTACAACACTTGCTTTATTAATGATGTTAGCCTGAAATGTTAATGAAACGAAGTATAAATATTAAAGAATTTATTTGCTATAAAAACAAACAACATATTATACATGAATCAAAATTATGCTAAGACTAAAGCCAAATAGATAGCTATTGAAAAAATACGAAAAATAGGAATAATTAATATCCTGAAACATCGTCAAGAAAAACATAATCTACTTCTAATCTTTATCCGTTCCTTAAATAAGTCATGAAACTATAAACGCAATGACCATAAATAGTGGAGATCAACACGAATATTATAACACTGCAAATAAACTGAAAATATCAATAGAATAGATCGTTAATTCAATTAAATTACAATTTAAGCACTCATAGGTTCAAGATGAAATGGATATAATACACGTATCAGATGAGCCCCTTCTTGATTAGAACTCGGCATCATATAACAAACATTACAGATCTTCGTAATAAATTTTGGAAAGATGACACAATACATCACATAAAATAAGCACAACATAGCTTTGGCAAATATTGGCAAAATTGTATACATCTAAGCACGAAATTTATAAAGTATTCATTTAAAATAAAACTTTGATGGGTATTGTACAAATTGAAGGATAACGCAAAATCATGGAAGTTAAACATACTTATATGGTACAAATGGTGTACCATCTTATACGACTGCACTTAGGATAATGTGTGTAATAGTGAATAAAAAAAACACTAAATAAAGGTTATCAATTCGCAATTAAATAAATAAACACGTTTTTAAGATTCTCGATGACGTTTGGTTTGATTTATTTTCACAGACTTTAAAACATTAAAAGGCATTCCACAGAAATAAAATATTCAAAATGTTCATTAAGAAGTTTACAAAAATTAACATCCAGAAGCCCAGTTTGTATACATATAAAGTATATTGTTCGTAAGAAACAGACGTACCAAAATCAAATTAAATTTATCAATGTGGTGAGCGAGAAATAAGCTTTGATATTGAATTAAAAAATAATAGATAACCCACTAACATCACTTATAAGTACCGTCTACGATATAATATTTACGAGCAATTAATATAGAAAAATATAAGCATATACTGTGGTAAACAGTGAATTAAGTTTTATTAATTAAATAAAAATTATAACATCAATTTTAACACGAATAAATGAAATATACAAAATATACGAAATATACAAAATATAAGAAATATACAAAAGACACGAAATATACGAAATAACCACCGTCGTCACATGGACATGATTGTGAAAACAAAACAAAATACATAAAACGATTAAAAATATTACAACAACACATCTTAGCATGATAGAAAATATGCAAATACAAGAATCGGCTTCATACCAGGCTGAAAATACACACATACTATGAAAAATCAACCAATTGGAATGCAACGATAACCCGAAATTACCCGCATTCACATCCATTCAAATAAAATCCAAATCGAGTATGTAAATATTACTATTCTTATTGAATATTATTGTTACCATATTACATCATGATTAAATCAATTAATCCATAATCAAAATATTTTCATACAATAAAAACAAACAACGCAAGTATGTGAAAGAATTGTGATTGGCAGCGATTTTCACACAAAATCTATTTAATTAAAAGCCGGCGCATGTGTCGATTTACTATGGATGTCTGTAAGATTGTTACCAAATCCAATTCCCTTAAAGTCCGATTGTAAAATGGACAACTGTTGATTTTTCTTAAGGTCAGAATTTGCAAGCCTAGTATAAATAAGGAGATGAATATTTCTCCCTTCGAAAATGTAATAAAAAGATATGTCGAGAAACTTGTAAGAAACTCTCCTTCTCCTACTCTCAGAAAACAATAGTTCGGAAGTGACATTGTGAGAAATATATGGTTCTTATAACCTAACTTATATGCTGATACCAACTACATGTATATTTACCAATGCTTGTATTCAATATGTCCACGTCATGGTCCCACATGTAACATCCTTAAGGGTATAATCATATTCCTGATATTTTTACGCAGCGTTATGTTTAATGTTTTAAATCTCCAAAACACATTTAACCTACACTCATGTTATTGATAGTTAATACATGTCAAACCATTCTGTTAACAACGTCAATTGACATGCTATTCGAAATCTTATAAAATATGCTTGGAAGGGACCTCGTCTACTTACCGTTAAAAGTCATATATGTTCCATTTTCACAATTTTAGTTGGTTGACTTCTGTATTAATTCTGGTAACATGAATGATATATTAACTGAACAATTTGTCCAAATGTATATAAATTACAACGTATATTTCAATCAGTGCAGTAAATGCCGTAAATGCACTTACAAAGCAAATTTGAATAAAATAAATGTTGACATGGATTGTATGAGCTAATACTTGAATTTTGACACTGAAAAACCCCACAGAGTCTAGTTAAAATAATTGCATTTATTCAAGTGGGAATAATACAAAAAATACCTTATTTAAGTGTAATAAATCATGCATATCCAAATGCATTTATCTGTTGAATTGTTGGTTGTTTAAGTCTACCAGATACTTATCTAACGCTAACTTACAACTCAATCTAATTAGATTGGAATACATGATAATTACCTCATTGGGATTATTGGACGTATTATCGAACGGAGACACATCTTGACTATTTAGTCCTTCACAGGGAAGTATCAGTTTTTAAAGATGACTTTTGAAGAGATCTAATATCATTCCTAATATCCGTTTGTCAACAGTAAAGGCAAACAATAGAAATACACCCTGTGGTGCGTTAAAAACGATGAATAAATAAGAGAAAACTAAAATGTCGGTGAAACTGAAAATGATACCGAATATCCATGTCATTCCTGTAATTGTTGATAGTTTGACAAAAATGACAAGATCATTTCTGTTGTTTTGAACAATCCTGTCAATTGTAAAATATCTTATATTGATAATCACAATGACAAACATTGCAAATTCGAAACGATAACAAGGCAAACAGGAATGAGAAATGTATAAATTATATTTGCTTGTAAGTTTATGTAACAAACTTTGTTCCCATAACCAATATCGTTGTGAAAATGCAGTGAATAATGATATTCATCCCTACACATATCGTTGAAACCGTAAAGGCATATGTATGATACAAACAATTTTCCCTCAAATGTGTTCCTGGTGATATGATTTGAGTTTTACTGAACACACGGTACATATGTATTGAACAAACATTCATCCACATGATGACCATCAACCAAGAAAAGTAAGACAATATACCTACTGCATCAAAATTGCGTTGAATCACCTTCCAATAGTCCGAAACTACCAACGATGTAAGCAACCTGTGCAGTAAAAAGCGCTAAGATTAGTGCCATGGCTTTTTTGCCAGGTGAGTTTAATCTGAGACTAGGTAGAAGAGCATACGTCATCATTGATAAAATAACGCTTACAGGCGAAACTATGATGCATACAAGCGATACAATTTGCTCAGAAGACCATGTTTGCGATACCCATTGATCAGTAGATCATGCTACTCCTGCAAAGTTGTTCATGTATTTCTGGTAGGTCTCGTAGCACACCAGTGCTTATGTCCAGGAACTTGTCCGTATCAATTTCAAAATTATGACTAAGGTTAATTACGCCATTATAGGTTCTCTGCCAGTGTGTCCTATAAAGGGAGAAATTTATCGTAGGGCAAGGTAAATAATCCAGTAAATCAAAAATATATCCATCCCGAGTACAACACGGGGAGCACATGATATTTTTCCAAAGTTCACAATTTAGTTCAGCATGATAAGAAATAACACTGTTGTCATATTTACCAAACGTATCAACAACTTTTACTTTATATACATGATTATCCCCATCGAAAATGTTCAAATTTTGTAACGCCGATACAGTGTGAACACTAAATATTTCCAGTTCTAATATCCCTTTCACTGTATACCTTAGGTCAACGTCTATCAACGAAACCCAACGCGATCCTGTTTCCTGACTGAATGCTAATATATATTCAGCCTCAGCAGTAATAAGGCAGAATTTATTGTCAGAAATATTTCTCAACTTCGTGTTTAGGATGTCAATCAGGCGAATAACAGTGGTTCTATTCGGTTCGGTGACTATCTGTAAAGGGATTAGCTTTACATGAACCGAGACAGGGTAGTTGTTGTACCATTTAATATTCGAGACACACTCGCCATTTCAGTAGACCCGTCGACCAGTACAATAAATGTCATTTTCGTCCTGCAAATAATAAACATTGTAATAAAACGAATAATAGTGTTTTATTTATATCAGCCAGCTTATGATAAACTTAAATTAATGGCGTGATTGTCTTTCGGCAGATTTTTTAAAATAAAATAAATTGTGTATGCATTACAGTTATTTATCATAATTGTTATGAGGGTAACGTGTGCGCACACCTTTCACAAATATACTGAAGGTGATTTTTTCATTTTAGGTATTTGAGCATTGGACATTTAACAACTTAAATATACTAGTATTAAATAACCTCAATATTAATGCAAATTGCATTATGCATATAGTAATAAGCTTACCGTTAACTAGCTCTAGGTGCCCGAATATATGACGGCCTGAATATAAAACAATATTTTCTTAAACTATTAGTATGTTGTGTTCGTTAAAAAACAATGTAAGTGGTTAATACAACAATGACGACTATTTACTCACGCACCGCTGGTTGTGACGTCGTGTTTCCATTCGATACGGTCGATGTCGGCGTATTTATCTTCAAGAGACCAGAAAACGAGTAGGTTGTTGAGTCGAAAGACCCACACTTTTTGGGGGAAGGTATGAGTTTTAACACATTGCATAAAAATCAAAATATATTTTGAAACCTCAAATTGTCCATCGGAAACCGAATGACGGAATGATACTTATGGCAAGCATCCTCCAATTCAGAATTGTATTCTGCCGATCGCCCTGTTATGTTACATCTGTCTAAGGATGTCTTACAAGATTTTTCGTTTAAATGGTACGGAATATAACGGTCTTTTTCAAAGACAATACTGCAGTTTTCAGATTCAAAGACAGCTCGTTTTGCATGGACTTCATCTCACAACGGTGGGTGATAGCAAATCATAGATGCAATTAAATATTTCAGATGATTTTCCATTTCCCCATGGTAAAGTGCACAGTGTTTGTTTCTTTTATAAGTATTCGTTTTATTACTCTCACATGGAATCATATCTGAAAGCGTAGCTTCGTTTGATTTGTATTCTATTTTAAACAGTTTCTTAAGATGTAGAGGTCCATTCGGACAGTTTAAATAACCAAAAAAGTCCTGGTTTAAAGTAAGCGTTTGTATTGTCCAACTCCAGAGGAATTCCATGTTGTTCAGGAATGCTGATATGAGCGCTATCGTCGATTTTGATAAAGTATGGACAGCACAATTCAAATGTTTCATCACAAGATTGCGCACAACTACATGGAAACCCACAACATATTGGAAATTCGTTCATTTCTACACTCATATATCTGAGGGACGACAAAGTTCGCTTGACCGGAAATCGAATGCGGCATTGTCATCTCCGAACAGAGAGAAATTTGCACAAAATATTTTAGAAAATAAACAAAGCACAGCGCTTGCAAATACCAAATTATTCCATTCATACATTTTTTCCTGTCATTGAAAGTTTCGTTAGTTTAAACATATTTTATTTCAAGAACAATCATATTATATACAAAGTATGTATCCACAGTTACAATTGATTTACATGTTCTGAAAATGGATTAGAACGAAATACCAAGTCTTGTATAGTTCCTCTCCGTACATATTTTTTGCAGCATTGTAACTTTACGATGGGTGGTTATAATGTTTTAGTAAACATACAATAAGACATTTTAAACAAAAGAAGGAAACTCGTAATATAGAAGGAAAAAATAGAAATAAAAGAAACATTTTGTAATACAATTAGAAGAAGCGAAACAAAACATTGAGACCGGGATCGGACGAAGGAAGCTAATCGAACGTACCGATATAGTGTGGATGTTTGAACAAATGCTTTTTGTTTGTTCTGATTGTATTTTAATTTGATGTTTTTGATGTGACAGATAACTAGGTATCAAAGCGTTTACTATGCTTAATCTACTTATCAACTGCATCAAAAATACGATTGTTTTTCTCAAAGTCAATACTTTCATCTCAATACAATAATGTGTTAATAGATGTAGGTGCCAAAGGGGCAAGTGTATAGACTAGAACTTCACGTTGTTGCCTGAAACGGTCGCATTCTATAAAATAATGATATGCGGTTTCGATAGATCCACAACTACATAAGGTTGACTGAACAATACTGCACATATAAAGGTCTTGATTTAATGAACTACAACGAGTTCTGATTCTTGTATGGAGCATTTGGTGGCGTCTTTCACCATAGTAGCACAGTGAATTAGGTGTAATAGTATCGCTAGAAAGGAGCATTTTAAACGACTGAAGAGAATCAGCATTACGTGTTTCTAGTGGGAGATTGTTCCATTCTGTTATTGCAGAGGGTACGAACGAGTTTGAGTATGAGGTAGTGCGAGCTGTCACATTTCTAATGTTTGCTCCATTACGTAATGGATACGAGCTGTTGCTTTGGACTGTGACAGGAACTAAAGATATAAGGTACGCTGGTGAAAGGTTTTTAGTAATTTTGTACATGAGTATAAGTTCATGATTTTGGCGCCTTTCATTTAGTTTCTCCCACCCAACATCTTTATATAGCTCGTTTGTGGACATAAGTTTGGTACAGCCGGATACAATTCGCGCAGCTTCAGTTTGAAATTTTTCTAAATCGTCTTTTTCAAATTGGCAGCAATTATCAAATACAACATCAGAATATTCAAGTATGGGTCTTATAAATGAGCAGTATATGACTTCTAACGCTTTCCTGTCAAGAGAATGTTTAAGTCGACGCATAATATTTAGACGTGTCCATTCTTTGTCCTTTATATGTGCAATATGTTCGTGCAATGAACAGTCATTAGTCAAGTAGAGTCCTAAGTGTTTATGAACACAAACTTCAGGGATAGTAACGTTTTGCATTGTAAGAGGTGGGTGAATTGGCTTTTTTAATTTTCGAGATATGATGAGGGATTCTGATTTAGACGGATTAAATGTTACTAGACATTGTTGTGCCCACGTATTTATTCGGTCAATATCAGCTTGCATTAATGTTGCTGTTTGATCAGGAGAATTGACAATCATATACAGGCTTGTGTCGTCTGCAAATAGATAAACATATGAGTGGATATTCGACACAATGTCATTTATGTATGTTAAAAACATAAGCGGTCCAAGAAAAGATTCTTGTGGGACACCGGCAGATATCTTTGCAAATCTTGATTCAACCCCTGGAAGAACCACATTCTGTTTTCTGTCAGACAGATAGTTTGATATCCATTTAAACAAGTCCCCTCGTATGCCAGCGCAGTGAAATTTGTATAGAAGTCCCTAGTGCCAAACCTTGTCGAAAGCCTTACTTATATCAAAGAAGACAACTCTAACTTCGAGGCCATTGTCCAGGGCTTTACACAATTTGTCATACATGTAAGTTAATTGATTAACGGCAGAGTCCCCTGGAATGAAACCAGACTGGGATTGGGTGAAGAAAGAGTTTCCATGTAAGATGTTAAACATAGACTTGTAGAGTATCCTCTCGAAAATCTTTTCAATAGTATTTAACAGAGATATAGGTCGATAGTTAGATAGCAAAGATGGATCGCCTTTTTTAAATACTGCACATACGTTTGCTTATCCAAATTTCTGGCATTTCACATTTGGACAGACTAGCATTGAAAAGATCACAAATCGGGGTTTTCAAGTGTTCCATACATTCTTGTAAAATTCGATTGTCGATTCCATCAGGACCAGAGGCTTTCCCCAATTTCAAATTCTTCAAGGCGTCTAATTCTTCATTTGGCGTTATAGTAATATAGTTTAATGTATGTACACACGGGTTATTACTTGATGGAAGTTCATGATTATTATCGTTAATATGGGATTGAGATGCAAAGTATTCATTGAGCATATTGGCCTTATCTGTTTCATCAGTGATAAGATCGTTCGTTCTATCGTCACGTAGTGATAATCTTGTTTTATGTTCTTGGGGAGAAATACAATTTGGCGATAGTTTCCACCAATCTTTTGACTTGGCATTAGATGATTTTAGTGTGTTGCTAAGGTTTTCAAAATATTGTGTTTTGGATTCTCGGACGAGAGAAACAACTTGATTACGAACAGTTCAAAGTGTTCTTAATGAGTACAGGAGTTAGAAATTTTGGCTTTGTGATACAACCGTTTTCGTTTACGTATTGTTGACTTAATCACATGATTCATCCACGGGGCATCATCTGTTCTAATACAAACAATTTTATTCGGAATAGACTTTAAAGCAGCATGATATATAGCGTGCGTGACATTTTGTGTGTATATATTAATATCCTCATCTACTAGCTGTTCCAATTGCATGCCTGCGATTAATGTTCGCAATTTATCATAGTTACCTTGGTCATAACGCAATATATATCTATTAAATGTTTTGCGCATTGGTTTATTGTGTTAAACTATAGCAAAAACTGGACAGCGAAAGCGTATGTTTTGGTTAAGAAACGGTTCGCCAGTACCAGATGAAATGATTGAATCGGGATTACTAACGAATATGAGGTCGATGACAGATGTTGAATGTTCTGTGAAATTCGTTTTGTCACTAATGATCTGTTTTATATTGTTTTGGGAACATAGTCCGTCAATTTTTCGTCTTGAAAGTAACGCGTTTGCATTTAAATTACAATCACCAGAAATAATGATATCGTGAATACCAGTGTCAGCCGCTAATCCAAAAGAAGTTTCTATTTAGTTCATGTATGACGTATCGGAGTTTGGTGGACGGTAGACTACCCCAAATAATATTGGGTTTTTATTGCATAATTTTATTTCAATCCATACATATTCAAGTACGTTTGGTTCCAGATCATGTCTACGTGTATATGTTAGTGTTTCATTTAAATATATTGCTACCCCACCGTGCGGATCAAGCGGTCTATCCTTTCGGATCAGTGAGTGATAACCATGGAAACAGATATCACTCGAAGGCGTCGCACTACTAAGCCATGTTTCGGAAAGCGCTATGACATCAAATGAATTCAAACTTGAGTAAAGAAGATCAGTTTGGTTTGCAATACTTTGTACGTTATAGTGGACAAATGAAAACATGTTTCGCGCGGAATTAACAAGACTACTATCTGAAGAGCTCGAACTTGAGTAAGAAGTATTGCGTGTTTCTGAGAATTTAGGGCCAGGGTTTGGATGTACGTCTCTGGCTCGTGATAAGATTATTTGTGTTTTAAGACTGCCAAAGAGTGGCATCTCTTAGTACATACTAACAGGTTACAATTATTTTCTTTTTTGTTTGATAACCGTAGCGGCAATCTAGCTTGCACTAGGTTGCAACAATGTTCGTTTTTTTTATAAATGAAATAAAGTTATGCACACATGCATACACACTCGAACATAAAACATACACTATGATAAATTCAATTGTTAACATTCCAAATATTACTAGAAAGAAAGTAAGTATAAAGTATCCTCAGTTGTTTGCATTCAACATTATTTTGGAATATTGATGTATGATTATATTCACTGACTTGTATATGCTATTTTTATTCGGTTCATTTTAGATGTCAAAAAGATACCCTAAAATGTTCACTTATTTTTTCATCTCATATTTCTTGTTTTTGTTCCCTATTTATTTGTACTTTTTTGCGTTCTGTACGTTTGTGTTGCTAATTTGTATGCAAGTGCTACATTTAATTTGTCTCTTATTACTTCTTTTCCATGAGTAAGCTTAAAATTGTATCTGTCAACTGCAGAGGCATTCAGGGGAAAATGAAACGATTACAGGTTTTTCAGTATCTCAAAGAAACAAGATGTGATATTTACTGCCTTCATGATACTCATTTGACTAACGATCAAATTAAATCGATTTACTCCGAATGGGGATCAGAATGCTTCTTAAGTTATGGCTCTTCTAATTCGCGCGGTGTAGCAATACTATTGTCAAAAAAAACTTGAGTATAAAATACATTACGTACAAAGTGACGAATCCGGCAACTTTATATTTTTGGATTTGAATCTTGGTGAAACAAGACTCACACTGGCATCTTTATATGGACCGAATGCTGACAGTCCCGAATTTTTTACAAATATTTTTTACATTATTGATACAATGGGAAATGACTCCTACTTAATTTGCGGCGACTTTAATTTGGTTCTAGACCCGAATATAGATTATCATAACTGTAAATCGATTACCAATAAAAATGCCAGAGATTGTATTTTAAAACATATAAACGATCGTGATCTTACTGATCCTTTTAGGATATTATACCCTGATACTAGACGATATACATGGAGAAGAAATAATCCAATACAACAAGCCCGGCTTGATTTTTATCTAGCATCATAATTTTTGTTACCGTTTGTTTATGACATTAATATAATGTCCAGTTACCAATCGGATCATTCAATCGTTATTCTGACATTAAAAGTTAACGATTTTAAACATGAAAAAGGTCTGTGAAAACATAATAACATGCTTCTAAATGACATTAATTACATAAACACAATTAATGATACAATTACCGAAATAAAAGAACAATACATGTTACCTGTTTACAATAAAGATAATATTGGAACAATACCGGACCAAAAAATACAGTTTCTAATAAATGACCAACTTTTTTTAGATACATTTTTTATGGAAATAAGGGGTAAAGCTATTTCTTATGATTCATATAAACTAAATCCCGTAACATTCGCGAAAAGGAAATAAAAGTAGAAATTGAACAACACGAGAAATCATTTACAGAGAGCAACTCGCAAATTATTACTGAATTAAAGAACGAACTTACCAAAATACATAAGAGAAATTAAAAGGCGCTGTAATAAGATCAAGAGCCGAATGGATACAATTTGGAGAAAAACCATCAAAATTGTTTTGTAACCTTGAAAAATATAACTATACAACAATGACTATTACTAACCTTATAACTGATGACGGTCTTGTTTAAGATAAGCAGGTGGATATCCTGAATGAAACCGCTTTGTTTTATAAAAATCTATATCAAAATAACGACAGTACAGATATTGAAAATGATCTTAATAGGTTTATAGAGGATATTGATATTCCTAAACTATCGAACGAACAATCAAAACAATTAGAAGGGCCAATTACACTAAGCGAAGCCTCTTATGTCTTAAAAAACATGTCGAATAACAAAAGCCCTGGATAGTCGGGTTTTAGTCAAAGTGATTTTTTTAAGTCTTTTGGCCACAATTAGGCACGTTTGTTTGTAGAGCGCTAAATCACGCTTTTGAGAGCGGGAATTTGTCTATAACTCAATGTCAGGGAATAATTACTTGTATACCTAAGGGCGATAAACCCCGACAATTTCTAAAAAAATTGGCGTCAAATAACATTGTTAAACACTGTTTATAAAATCGGTTCTGGAAGTATTGCCAATAGATTTAAACAATATACTAACAAGCTCATTAATAATGACCAAACGGGTTTTATAAAAGGAAGGTTCATAGGTGAAAACACTAGACTAATATATGACATTTTAAAATACACGGAGGAAAATAATATTCCCGGTCTTCTCCTTCTAATAGATTTTTAAAAGGCGTATGATTCCTTGTCATGGAGGTTTGTTAATAAAACACTTTCCTTGTTTAATTTTCGACCTGACATTATCAAATGGTTTAATGTTTTTTATCCCATCATCAGACGTGCATTGTCGAAATAAACCACTGTGGAATAAATTTACCTTTATTTCAGCAGTGCTGAAATATAGCTGTCACGCGCGGCGAAGAATGTTCATATTACTCGGAATCAACTATAAAGTAATCATTTTTAGTAAAATCGAATCAGATTTAACAAAACTAACAATTTGATACCAAGATGTAATATAGTTTTTACACATAATGCAACTCAAAAAGCAAATAAACATTATTTACAAATATTAAGTGCGCGTACTCGTGACGTCATTATTAATACGTCATACGATACAATGCATGTTGTTTCACGCTAAAGATGCAGTTGTTTAGTGTCTTTTTTTTTCATTATTTCTTAAAAATCGGGGACGTAGAGGTATGATAAACGAAAAACAGGTTGGTTACTGATCTTTTTGTAATGTCTAGGCTCGACACGATTAAAATAATGAAACAATGTTTGCTTAAAATATCTTTGGGATTTTCCGTCTAGTTCGATTTTCCTATTCTATGTTTAAAGAAATAATTTACGACTAAGAAAATTGGTGGGATAAATCGAATACTAGGTCGGTGCCGAATAAAGCAAAGTTTATCTTGCTCGGCACGAAAATCTGAACCACTCGCCAAGGCTCGTGGTTCAGATTTTCTAAGCCTCGCAAAATAAACTTTGCTTTATTCGGCACCGACCTAGTATTCTCTATATATAAGGATGGTATCTCAGCAGACACTCAGTGTGGGGTGTTATCAGATTTTTTCCAAATACAACGCGGATGTCGTCAGGGTGATCCACTCAGTTGTTATATTTTTTTTTTATGCGCCAAAATATTGTCTCTTAAACTCAGGGCAAATCCCAAAATAAAAGGAATAAAAATAAGTAATACTGAATATAAGTTATCGCAATTTGCTGATGACACATCAATTCTCCTGGATGGCTCTGCAGAATCCCTTAATGAAACCTGAGATGAATTGTCGCTGTTCACAATGTGCTCTGGTTTAAATGTAAATTTCGACAAAACTAAAGTGGTTTGGATAGGAAAACATAAATTCAGTTCTGAAAGTATCAAAACTAGATGAAACCAACAGACTTTCGATATGCTTGGTTTAACTTTTCATGTTGATCTTGATAAGATGATCGATATTAACTATACAGATAAATTTTCCAGAGTTAAAACACTGCTTAAAAACTGGTCCAGAAGAATATTAACTCCTATTGGAAGGATACAAGTGATTAAAACCATTGCTTTGCCAGTTCTTATCCATTTGTTTGTTTCACTTCCTAATCCACCACACAACATTTTGATGGAGCCTTATGACCTTTTTTAAATTGTGTATGGAATGGGAGTTCGAAAATTAACAAAAATATACTTATAAAAGAATATTCTGATGGGGGCCTTAATATGATCGACATCTTTTCCTTTATAACTGTTCTGAAGTGTTCTTGGATACGAAGGTTCACCACAAGAAATGGTAAATGGATAAATATTGTAAAATTGACATGAGATACCCAAACACTTTATAAATGTGGTGTTCACTATCCGGAAAACCTCATACATAAAACAAACAATCCTTTTTGGAAAGACACTTTAAAATCCTTTGTCAATTTCCGCAAAGCTGAATCTTTTGATATAACGTACATACTTCAGACCCCAATATTTTATAATACAGATATAACGATCGGTAATAAGAGTGTTTTTCTAAAAACATGGTTCGAACATGGTGTACAGTTTATAGGTGATTTGATAAAAAATCAAAAGGGGTTAGAGTTATATAGCTATGAAGATCTGTGTAACAAATATAATTTCTCTCCAAACCACTTGCATTATACCGGTATTGCTCATGTAGTAACTAAGTACTTAAAAAAATGTGGTTTGTTCGATAAAACATCTGTTTTAAATAGAATTTCAGATTTAAATAATCTTGACTTTGTTAAGCCATTTGTTCCCTTACAAATGATACCAATTTTAAAATATCAAAAAGGTACTCAGCCCATGTATAATATTTTGAAACAAATGACAATGTACCTAAATGTATGTTAAAATGGACGAACATTTTTGAAACTATTGAATTAAAAGACTGGAACCATATTTTTGGAATGCCATTTGCAATAACCAAAGATTCTACACTACAGTGGTTTCAGTATAGAATTATACACAGAATTATTGGTACAAACTATTTTTTTGTATGAAATCAATTATAAAGCATCTGCAGAATGCTCTTTTTGCCACAGTGCGCCAAAAACAATCGAACACACTTTTGGGAATGTAAATATGTTAAAACGTTTATTACAAAACTGTTTGAAGGTTTTGATGTATTTACTGAACTTATAAATGCACCCTCGTTTATGTTAGGGCATAGAAACACAAGTGCTCCTCTTAATCTTACTTTCCTTCTTACTAAAATGTTTATATATAATTGTACAATGAATGAAAAACTTCCTACCGTTATCGCGGCAAAATCATTTTTTTCAATCCAGTATAATATTTTAAAGGATATGAATGCCTTCTGCAATTTAGATTCCAACTTAATAAGTTCAAATAAAGATTAAGACATTTTGTTAAGGCTATATCGTTAAAAAAGGGTAGCTTGCATCGTTCATCTCTATATTGCTAATTTCAATATATGTATCAAGTTGTATACCGCTATATTGTATTACCTAAACTATGGTACTGCGAGCAGTTGTCTACTTTACAATACTGTAAGTTGAACATTGTGACTTGCATATATTAACAATATACTTATTCATCAATTCATGTATATATTTATCGCTGTTTGCATCGTTCATCTCTATATTGATAATTCCAATATATGTATCCAGTTGTATACCGCTATATTATATTACCTTAACGATGTAACTGCGAGCGGTTGTCTACTTTGCAATACTGTAAGTTGTACATTGTGACTTGCATATATTAACAATATATTTATTCTTCAATTCATGTATACATGTATTACTGTTTATGCATTAATGGCAGTTTGTATATTTTTCATTACGCAGTTTTTAGAGCTTGTATACAATGCACTATTGTACACCATGCATTATGATCTGTAATATATATTGATTATGTACGGTATGGAGGGGGATGCCCTCGACCCCCACATACCTTGACGAGGCAAAAAAAATATATAGAACGGAACAAAAAAGATTATTTGTAAATAGAGACCACGTGACATCACGAAACATGTGTAACAACAAAGGGAATGCAGTTCGTATTCTATATCATGACATGACAACGTTTATTGGGTAAGAGTTATGTTTTTTGCATTATGTAATTGAGCTAATGAGGATAAGAAAGGACTGAAACGTTGTAAAATTTACGTTTATAGTCCATGAGTATATATTTAAATGATAGCTGTGGTCACCTAGGTATCTGTCACATATGAAAGTTTCAGTAGGGTTTAGGATAAAGCAAAAGAAAAGAGAGAGAGTTAAGAAGATATACATTATATTGTGTATATGGAAGCTAGGCATCGCCGAGCCAGGGATATGGTTTTAGAAAGGATTCGTGCAAGAATATGCATCAAAAGAATTTACAACTATATATGTTAGGGAATAGATCTTAAAAGAAATGCAGTATGCAATGAAAAATATAAGTAAGCATGCATCCTTTTTCAATGATGAGAAGAACATATGTTCAAAAAAGGGAATGGACATGGTTAAGAGTAGACTATATATGTTAATACACAGATCTTAACAAAATGCAGTATACAATGCAAAATATAAGTGAGCATACATCGTTTTTCAATGATGAACAGCAAATATTTTCAAATGAGAGGATTGACATAGTTTTACACTTACGCCAAATTAAGGGGTTAATATATGGTAATGAAATTATGAAAAACTATAATTTCCACAGAATAATATGACTTGTAGTTAAAAATACACCTACACTATTTGTAAGCTAAATGCAGTAAAGCTATCAGTTAACATAGTTATATTCATCGTAAGAGAGCATATATGTCGCACACAAAAAAAAAGTTTTCTAAAATGATACAGATGTAATTAGCATACAATATTTGCTAATACAAACTTGATAGGCCCTTTTGTTAAGAATTGCGTATAAACTATTTTCAAACAGAATACGGTTGTTATATAAGAACATTAATAATTGCTCCTCTGTGGAGAGAATAAATGTTAAAAACAAAATAGAGTTTTTTCTATACGCTACAATGAGATAAAAACATGTTCTGTAATGCAGCAAATAAATGAATTAAGAATTGTAAGTGGCTGTTAAAGTTTACACTACAATGTTCGTTTTGTTATACGCTACTAATAGATACATAGCACGTTTTGTGGTGCAGCAATTACGTGAATTAAGACAGGTAAGTATTTGTTAAATGTTACATCAGTTTTTTTATGTATAACACCTGAGCATATATATGTTCATGTATCAAGCATACGTGTATTGAAAAGTCTAGGTATTCTGAATGCCAAATATGGTGCCTTGTATTCAAACAGTTATATGGAGCTATGATAAGACATGTAGACTCGGAGCGCCTACTTTAAAAGAAGAAAAACGTTATTTGTTTTGCGTCTATTGTTTTGAATATCAACTCAGTAGAAATAAGCATTGCGCAAAAATAATGTTTCCTTTCGTTTTATTTTGATTTGATTAGTTTTATTTAATTTCGTATAAGTTTTTTAGATGTGTTGTAATTTTGTTTTCATTTATTATTTAGTTTTTGTTTTGTTATTGTTTTTGTTATTGTTTTTGTTTATGTTTATGTTTACCACTAAACATCCTTAAGCTTCAATCGAAAGCAAAATATAGCAGCATTTCAAATGGAAGTTTAACCGTAGAAATGGGTTAAGTGATAACAAATGTTACATTTATTTTGACCACTAGAATATAGACCTTCTAAGTGATTGCAATATACGGTATTTAATGTAAGTGCGTATACAAGTAAAGAAGGTACTTAAAATTCGTTAATTATAGGTGTTTCAAAAACACTTTAAAATAATGAAACACAATTCAAACTAATGGGTAGATGGTGTAGTATAGTGTATGCATGTTGACAATGCGTTTATGCACAAAATGAAAATCAAGGAATAAAAATATGAGAAAGTTCAAAAGCCACTTTGTCAAGCTTATCTCTGCTTGCTGAATATATACAAAATAGTTACGTCATACTCGTGTCCATGTTTTCTTATTTTTGTAATTGTACCTGCAACAACAAAAAATTCAGATTTGTCGGGTTATGAAAGATAAATTAACACAAAATTTAGTTTAAATATATTTGACTCTCTTTATAAATGATAGGTGTAAAATTATGTTGAGTAATTATGCTAATATGACGCAAATATATGAATCCAACAACATATCTCGCAAAACAATACGTTCTTATACATACACATATTAAAATGAGTTTCATGTGGAAATGGTTGTCAACATTTCAAAGCGCTATTCAAACTAGACCTATAAATGATTATTCAAATGCAATGTGGCTCATATATTTTTCCGTTTTGAGTATATGTTCTAAGTTATACATTTAATTATACAATTGGTTTTATCATGCTTAACTTCCGTTTCATTTCAAAACATATTTAAATCGAGAAATATATTACTTTCTTGTATTTTAATTAACAGAAAAATTACATAAATGTGAACATAATAATTTTTAAAAAATAGCCGACAACGACCGATTTAGCGTTAAAAATCCCGGGTACGTTTAAGTTTATTTACCGTACCCGGGGTACATGTAAGTACATTTAAGCGTACCCGGGGTACATGTAAGTAGTACCCGAGCCGACAATGACCAATCGAGCACTACATTTCTAACTTTTTCAATATCGAATGCTTCAGTAAGGATTGTTTCGTAGTGTTATCTTTTCAGACTGCGTCACGGTGTTACGTTTAGTGAATTATAATAGTAATGTTTTATTTGTGTATTTTTTATTTAATTTTCGCATTTACCTCGATGGGAACAATGACTATTATAGTTAAATTATTAATTTAAGTAATGATGCACAGAATTTGTAATAATAAACCACCAAATAATAAAAACAATATTGTTCAACTCATATCTTATTCAAAGTTCATTTCAAATTGCAATCGATTTTGTGAAGCTTTGAATTTTGAACTTATATATAACATCACATGGGCTTCAACAATGTCGTTTTTTTTATTAATCACTCTCCACCCATTCCGAAGCGATGTTTGTTGTACTCTTCCTCGGCAATGTACACCACATACCATGAGAAGAAAAAAGGCCTTGAAAACCTTTGTAAACTGTTGTTAACAACTCCTGAAATAGAAACAATAATTAATTTAAGTTTGACATTTCTCTAATGCATTCTATATCCAAACAATGCACAGTTGTTTTAACTGGTAGTTACAAACTATGAGAAGGCAGTCATGATATTACAAGAAATAACTATAACCGGAGTATTATTGTGTTTATGAACGGAGGACCATTTGGAAGTTAAGCATTATATTATTAATAATACAACGAATTAACTTTTTGGCAATCCTCAGCATAATATGGCAAAAAATAAAGTTGAATATCACGGCTATAATTCATATTGCCCAAACATGTATTGAGGTATAGCACGCAATATATTCTGCTTTCTAATTGAAGCCTTATAGTGGTTTGACGCTCTCATCATATTACTATTATCTGTAAGCATATACACTCGAATTCTACAATTATATTTCCTACCAGTTAAAGGGATCTTTTCACGGTAAGGTAAATTGACAAAATTGAAAACAATTGTTTCGGATTCGCAAATTTTCGTTTAAGTAATGATATTTGTGAGGAAACCGTATTACTGAATATTTGCCATAGTCTAATATAGCCATTATATGCATCTTTTGACGATTTAAAAACCTAAACATTATAAAGCGTTGCAACGCGAAACGATTGAATAATTTGGAGAGCTCTGTTGTTGTCGTTTAAATTTGTGAAACTACGAAGATTGCATATATAACGTATAAAATACGCATCTTATGTGTGCTTGGCAGGATAGCTCAGTTGGCTTATGCGTTTTTACTTCAGGATTCCGGGGGTCACTGGTTCAAGCCCTGCTACGGGCTATTTTTTTTCCTATTTTTAAATTTTATTTTTGATTTTTTACTACAGCTTTTAAAATTTAATGTTCACATTTATCAATATAAAGCATTTAATGACAAACTTCAAAACATGCCAAAATCTGTGAAAAGGCCCCTTTAATAATCATAACTATGCGTTCAGAAGCTCTGGTTGCCAAAAGCTATATTAAAAATATGCATTATTGTCGGTAAGTTCGGTTTTTCATAAACCATTAAACAAAAAAATGACATCGTGATTCTCAGAAACTGTGATGAGCTTTTAAGTTAAATAAAGCTGGTGAATGGAGCCTTACCATGCAATAAATATCAAGTGAAATAACGTAATCTTTTCAGAATAGAAGCTAGGAACATCTCGCTTGAGTTCTGTACCAGTATCACAATCATCGTGGAGACCATAATTATAGATTTGTAAATTATGTGTTGGTCTAAGCACCAAATATCTCCACCCAAATACACAATACTTTATAATGTTATAAAGTATGTCATAAAAGTTCTAATCAATGACTTCCGTTCAATATTAATTTCAAACAGTTTAATCACTTTAATATTGGCCTTTTCACATGGTGACATTGCGATAACTTGTATTCCCTGTGCGTAGGTATCACATTGTTGACATTTCACAACGTATATAATTTTATATTCAAATATTCAATGCATAGTGCATAGACAACTGCCATCTATAGAACACTTAATAAAACATTAAACTAATCAATCGTGCATATTGTTTTTTTAACAAAGATATAAAGTAAACAATCAGTTTATTATTTAACAAAACATCCTATTTACATTGCAAAAAAGAATCAAGAAATCGTTTTTAACTCTTATATTATAATCGTATGTTTAATATTGTTAAACATTTACCATTTTCGAGAATATATTCAATTGCTTAAATGTTGTTCAACTACATATTTTTGTTTCAGAGAACAATATATTGTATTATCTCGCTGATGACCTTCAATAACGACCGGGCGAAGCAAGCAGACAATCTGCCCTAATGGGTTTTATGAGACTTTGTTCCGAAAAATGCATTATTCATTCACGTTTGATTTTCATCGAATTTCATTAAAGGAGAAGGTTTCGTTTTGGTAACTGAATTTGTATTATATCCGGGAGTATAACTTTGTTTTGGTAACTGGATTTGTATTAGTTCCGGGAGTATAACTTTGTTTTGTTAACGCATAAGAGGAAGAAATAATATTGAGGAAATCGGGTCTACAGAAAATATGACAGTCTACAACACATTAGTTTACTTGGTGGGAAACTTGCTGAGAACGTAACTCTAAAAGCGTGTAACTATATACATACCTTCATAAACATCTACGTACTACCAACATGCCGAGCCAAAAAGTAAAATTTAACAAACACGTATAGAATACTACATATTACTATCTATATACACAATTTCTTCGAAAGTTATTCTTTGGATTTTATAACACGAATTCGATTGATCTTAAACAAAGGGAACAAACGGTATGATCAGATATATAACATTATATGTATTGTATTGTTCTGCATTCCGTTTTTTGTGATAAAAACTTATTATTGTAATAAATGCAAACAGTGGGTTTTCACGGGTAAAACGTCACCTGTGCAAACTATGTTACAAATTTAACTGGGTTCATATACAGTCCTTTCCTAAAAACCTCCAATGAAAAAGGTTACGCAAATGCTTAGAACTGATAAAAGAAGCCATAAATCATTGTCCGAGAAAATATCTCTAGAAAATTATTTAATAAATACTGAACCTTTCCAGCTTTCTTGTTGAAAAGGACAATTTATAAAAGCAATGTATAATATTGAATTACGATCGAATGTATTCCTCAAGTAATTGGAAAGCCTCCAATAATACGCAATACAAAATATAAGAATGTCTTATTTGTGGGAAATTTAAAAACATCATTTGTATTGTTTGTATGTCTTTTGTTTGGACATGCAAACACATTCGCATTGTTTGTATAAAGCAGAATTAATGAATGTCATTCAATTTAGCCCATGACTCAACGCGTATCCGTACCTACTAACACACTGAATGATATTTTTAATTCGAGCTTCGAAAACATTAATCGTATCTCTTAAATCATGGGTTTCAAAAGCGAAACAATAAATAAATAACAAAAATAATGTGAGTTGTGATCTAAGTAAGTAGATTGTTAATATGTATTTAATGATCATTTCAGAGTTCGTAATAATTATATAACGAGGAATAATCTTTTTGTAATCTTGGATTATTATATCGATTTGTATTCATGTGGTTATATATGAATACCATAATTAAAGCATATTTCGGATTAGAGCATTTTGGACTCGATATTAATTTCTCTCACAAGCGGGTAACGTCCATATAAAAACATCAGAAGTAAATACTACCACTAACTGTTAAAACAGAATTTTATTCATTGACAATTAGATGTATACAATTAAAAAAACACTTTTTCCGAGTTTCGTTAAAACGATTTCACCACAAAAGAAGATTGAATGAATGGGGCCGAAATGACTATGCTTTTGGGGCCGAAACCTCTTAGATTTGGGGCCGAAAAGAATTGAGGCCGATTTGTCTAAGGTGTAATCATCCGTGGAAATTGTGGTTTAATGTCGAAACGACCTAATAGCGTTTCACTGACAGACAATTGCGTGGTATACATCAAAGTCTCAATTAAGTGAGCGACTGTTTTGATTTGAATGGTTTGATTTGATTTCAATGAATTCTAAATAATAATAACCAGGAGTTTTCTAACATATATGATAATAACTCCTTTGCATATACACAAAGATATTTTAATTCAAAAATGCCTTAAAACAATTATAGAACTGGATCTACTTACCCTTCCTAAATTCAGCCAAATTTATCGTACACTTCTCCAAGCACGTCAACCTTTTCACATCAGATCGGGTTTACGGGGGTGGTTATGGAAGAGAAACAGTATGTTCGAAAATTTAGATTCACGAAAAGTAAATATTAAGGCTAAAAAACGGTTGTGTCCGAAATATCCAGAGTGTCCGTAAAACGTACAAAATTATACAAAGAGATCTGTAAACTTCAACTCTTGTTTAAAACAAAACAGAACTAAAATCTAAAGAGCTTCTAAATGCCACCTGCCTGCTGTTCACTCGAGTTTAAAATACATGGGTTTATCTGTTTAGCGAGTGAAGAAGGGTGCACGCTTTCTTTCTTTAACATTACCTTGCGAAACAGGTTCACATCTCATATAACTCAAACTAATACATACACCCATACAGCCATTATGATATGAATAATTCGTAATGAAATTAAATAAAACAAGGATAAAAAAATCACTTTATTTTTAAAGATGTTGACTTATGTTCCGCGACTGCATGTACATAACGCATACAAGTTGTAACTGGTTATAGCAATGCTAACTTTTATAATAGAATGATATGTGCTTATATTGTACTAAATCTTTGAGC
The DNA here is from genome assembly GCF_020536995.1 of Dreissena polymorpha. NCBI lineage: Eukaryota > Metazoa > Mollusca > Bivalvia > Myida > Dreissenidae > Dreissena > Dreissena polymorpha. Next base: position 39,625,538 of record NC_068368.1, on the reverse strand, counting down.
CGACAGGGAAAACGCACTGATTACCTTAAGTTCTCGATCGCTTAGATCATGTATTATGGCAGCAAAAGGAACACAGAACCGACAGGTCGATAATGTAATGTAATCACGGCAATGGGATAATATATCAATCTCAAGAAACAAACGCATTTCATTGCCGTTTTTTATTCTGTTAGATTAGTTGTGCCTTTTCCAATTACTAACAATCTGTTTTGAATTCAAAATTGACAACACGTTTAATTTATGTAATGCGCTATTAGAATGTTCTAATCTTAACATAATGCCAAACACACTAATAATTTTAATATGTTTGTTTTCGCTCATCATTTACATGTACATTTGAGGGTTGTTTATACATTTAATAACCATATAAGATTACGATAGGTAAGTTTATTTTATTTATTTTAAATTCTAACACGGCACGTGCCAATTTTCATATAAATAAAGAAGATTATCGTCTATGTGTATTCTGCAAAAATTATGGGCGGAGCTTAAACACTGAAAGCACGCGTTGTAACTAAACAAAACATGCCGATACATTTTCCACCAGCGTTAAAATCCAGTTTGGCTGTTATTGAGGATGGAGATCTGATCGACAGAACAGCCAATAGTTATTTTTATGGGTGGAACTTCACATAGAATAGTACAAAAGAAAAATAAGATACAATGTATAAATCTTAAGTAAAAACCGTGTTAGAAACGAAATAATTCGTGTACGCTATAGTTTGATGTCGAATAACCCAATGCCGGAAGTTCAGATGCGTGGTTTTAAATCACTCGTGCTTCGCGCTCGTGATTTAATCCCTACGCATCTAAACTTCAGGCTGTGGGTTATTCGATAACAAACTATTATTTCTTAAATATATTGCAGGCTCCGACCGAAATCAATTAACAGTTTACATCAAATGCTAGGATGTGTACTATCGTCTGTACCGGGCTAACTATCGAGTACGTAATGTTTATTAACCTAAGCGCACTCATTTGGCTCTTCAAAGGTAGAAACGCATATATATATCTAGAAACTTAAGTTGTCTAACTCAAGATAACTTGGTTCCGTACTTAGGAGTTTGGCTTCCAATGTATTCGTTTTAAATTAAAAGCTGACTTGTGTTATGTTAACCAGTTCATAACACCATCGTCCAATTTCTATCTTCTACCATTACTTATAAATTGTATAATGCATATACAATCAGTTCGTGGTTTATATTATAGTAAGACATTGAGGCCACAACAAATTGAATATTTGTTCTATGGATTTTTGCTTCACAAAAAAGGAGCAAGCGAGCGAAATAAAAATAAATGTATTTTTATTCTATTTTTTTGTTAAATTACAGGCGAGCGAAAAGCGAAAAATAAAAAATGCATATATGTCTATGTTAATTGATATAGTTTGCTAAATAAATTGATATATCTGCAAAATACCAGAACAAGATCATTAAGTAGTAATACTTGCGTTTAAACCCATATCAAATGTTAGTAAAACTAAAATAAAAATATCTCCAATAGCTGTTCTGCTTACTTACACCAGGTATGGTGATTACTTAAATTTAACATGGTACACTGTAGTTTTCATTATCAAAGTTATATAAGAAGCTCAGTTTTCTGTCAATGATGGTTTAATAACATGAAACAATAAATAATACAATAAATATAAAGCATTAGCAGTAATTTTTCTTCGCGTCATACTTTACAGCCTGTGCCTCTTTTATTGGGGATAAAGTGCAATAAACCATGAAATTGGGAAAAATGAATCATTATTATTGTTCAGCACTGTTAAAATAATAAATGAGAAGTTTAAGTTTTGTAAAGTAAATAAATCATAACTTCCTAATGAAAGAAAAATAAGAAATGGGTAGTTAACGTTTTGTATATTAATAAATATAAGTCAATTAAATCCCATTAAAGTTGTTCATGTCCAGACATTTCTTCTCTTTCTTACTTATGTTAAATTAATGTTTTAAATTTAATGGGGCATTCTGTACACCTTAGACTTAGCCATCGACAGTTTGAACAAGTAGATAGGTCGCTCGTACAATTTATATTATACTCGACATCTTTTTTGTCCAGTTCAACGGCGACACTGATTCGCATGTTAATTTGTTATATTTTAATGTAATCAATACCAACAAGTTTATTGCATATTTTTACCAATCGTACGCAAACCGGCGTCATTTCACATCCTGATGTAGATGCTGTTGAAATATAAAATTATTAAAATCATCTGTGAGGCAATGACTTATTGCCACGGGGGAAAATTAACATTCCAATTTGTGTCTTTGGCCGACATGACAAGATAGAAAAAAGCTGCCATTTTTGGTTACGCATGCGCAATTAAAAGACTTCTATATTACATATAAAATAGTTGAAGTTCGATATCAATTTTTACCATGACAAAGCGTTTCAGCACTATATCATCATACATAATTGGAAAGACTAATGCATAATCTTTTGACAAAAATGCATGTCATCAAATTATATGTATTGTAACTCAAAATCTTAACCTTAGAATAGGCACACCAGTTTTGACACATGTGGAGGCGACCGTTTTGGACTCAAATAGTATGACCTACTTTCAAAGCCGGGAACCATCAACAGTAAAAGTAGAGCACGAAAATGGCTATTTTTCTTTTTGCTTACAAATATACCTTCAAATTGATACCAAAACGTACCTTTTGCAGTGTATTTTACAAATCCTAGGCAGCATACACTTAATGTGTGCTAAGTATCAAGTTGACTTTTTTGTTACCATAAATCTAATAACGCAAAGCGTTATAACAGTCTATGTCATAACATACGTAATCTAAAATAAACTAAATCATTTAATAAATAGGTGCGCAGCAAATTTGTTGCTGCGGGCGCAAAATAAAAATAAAAATATTTTTATGTCGTTTTGAGATTTTTAGATGCGGCGAATCCATCGAACATTTAATCAATTTGTTGTGGCCTGAACGACCTTTAAACGTCAGATAACATCTATGTATTTGCAATTGTTTTACAAATCCTTTCTACAAAGCGTTCCCTTATTGTATGTGCGTATATTTTACTTTAGACGTTCCGACAGTGATTGTGACTTTTACGTGTTTTCTGGACTGACTTTCAAGAGCGATAATTAGTCCGTAAGAAGAATCAATCAGGCGACAATGTTTTTTAGGTTAAACATATATGCGTATTGCATAATATTCAATAAGTGACACAGTGGAATAAACGTTAATGATAGCTTTTTTACTAGATCGTTCTTTTGATACATACTGTGAAATTTACAATTCTTACCATATAAATGGGACAAAGTAGTTTGGAAATAAAAAAACAACACGAAAATAAATATGCAACAGTAAAGATTAATATACAATTAGATAAGCAAAGCCAAGTTTGCATTGTTCTCTGATTCATCAATTATAGCCTACAATCTCATCTTCTCATTAAAGAGGTTTTGCTGTTTGTCATGTAATTATATCAGAATGCGGGTCACCTTATTCCCAAATGGCACATCGGTGAATCTATGGTATGTGTTGTTACAGTTGTATTTGGTTTTACAAACAACTAATTCAAATCAAATCAAATAAATTGTATTTTTAGTCGGTAAGACAGTATAACAAATAACATAAGCTGCAAATCTTTTGAACCGACTATACAACAAATGTAAACAGTAAAACAAGAGTAAAAAAACTAGACATCAAACAATACAGTTTAAGGCATAAAACACAAATCTACCTGACAAATTCCTGACTTTCCTGCTGGGATTGTACTAGGAGTGAAAATTAAAGACATGGTATTATCATCATCATGACACACACGGGGTTAAATATATTTAAAACAGTTAAATATAAGTGTATAGATTTGCTGGACCAACAGCAGAGTCAAATGAAAAAGGTTATTTATAATGTACCGGAAGTAATAAAGCATGACTTGAAACCAAAAGCAATATGCAAGAGATAGGTCAAAAGACCAGAAATCATGTTAAGGACCAAGGGATTCCCGAAGTCAACTAGGAGCAACTTCCCCTCAAAAAATCTATGTGTAATCTTACTGTACTCGAGCGTCCAGTCCACAGCAGTCCATGAAGAGAGACCACTGCTGCCAGAGCGCCCGAGTCTACCCCTTCAGTCACACCAGGGGCACCATGAATAATCCTGACCCCGCCTAAGGTCCTTATCAGATTTCCCGCCTGACTTCTAAAAGAAAGATTAAATTACATATACAAACACAAATAAAACATATGAAAGTTTAAAAGCTGTGAAGGAAGATGCTGATCTTTTCCTGTGGATAGGACTAAAAACTGCAATGCGAGCTAGGAATTAAAAAAAAACTGAACACAAAAAAACCCACAAAAGTGCGACAAGATAAAATATATTTTAGAACGACAAACACCTCAAATCAGATTTTGGGTGAACTGATCAGCAGCTTTCTCACCATAAAACAAGTAACCGAGCAAAAAAACAACACAACTATTAGCAGGCACAGGCAAACCAATATACTTAAGCAAAAATAAGATACAAACGCAAGAAGCAAAAATAAGGACATCACAAGCAACATATGAACAAAGCAAACCAATATACTAAAGCAAAAATAAGATACAAAAGCAAAAAGCAAAAAATAAGGATAGCTAAAGCAACCAATGAACAAAGCAAAGGAAACAGTGTGGCGTGCCGCTCCAGATCTGTGTGCCAGGTATGCGCGCCTATGTGACATTGCACGAGATAGCTACGAGTATGCTTAAAAAGAAGGTAACAGTAAAATAGTCTACGTTTTGATGCGTCCAAATGCAGATTTCATGTAGTTGTATAGTATTGAAGCTGCAGAAGAAAACGATCGAACATGATAAAGCATCCGTATTCGCATTTCATGACGTGTATGATGCAATTAATAACTTGTAACGAGCGCATGATTCCTTTTGAAAGTGCTGGCACTCAACTTTTTAAAAAGCAAAACCCAGTAATAAATCAATGTCCGGAAGTCAATACCTGTTTTGTGATGAGTACATTGGAAGGGTTGGTAGTGTGCATGCAAACAAAAGGCTATTCGTCAAATTGTAAGTTGGTTTATTTATAACACTACTTAAATATGACCCCGTGGGAATTGAATAGTGGGACGTGAACTCAAATTGCCTAAATACAATCAGTGTACGTGAAATATATAGATAAAAACTACCGGTAACACATTCTCTACATGTTTCCTTTTGGACGGTTCGGTATACATCGGAAGTTCTAAGCAATATGGACTTTTACATTACGTATTTTTCTTGTTTAAATCGATTGCAGTCAAAGTAGTTTAATACTTTAAACCTAAGCCGCTAGCGTATATGAGATAAATATTTGTTTGTTTTTTAAACTTAGCAAAAACCAGACCCAGTTATTCAAAATAACGCTTAGTCTTCGAAGGCCGTTAAAGGATTACTATCCTGTTTAAATCAGCGTAAGCATTAAGAATGTGTTGCACAAAATAATGCTGGTTTTTAACAGCCATTTTCACGAAAGTATCTGCCGTTAACTTTAATAGTCAAGTAGACAGTATAATGTTATGTTTCAAAAAGACAGATGAACCAGTTCTGCCATGGAGGAACGTTATATAACTCTCATTGACACAAAATATTGATGAAATAACTGTTGAAGAATGTTTTTCACTCAACTTTAAAAGTTAAAAACAGAAAGAGAAGGTGACATCAAAACAGAAAATCCTTTAACTGTTGACATTGTTTTCGGTTCGGAAGTGTTCAACTGCGTCTAAGTTGACCCTCTTGAGTTCCATAAATGTACGGTAAGAAGTATTGAGGAAAAGTTATCGAAGCCCTAATAAAATAAATTCACGAGTTCAATGGGTGACTATCACCAGCGAATATGGAATGAATAAAGCAAAGCTTCTAAGCTATTGCTGGATGCCCAAGTGTAAATTGTCGCATACATGGAACACACATCCGCATATCATTGCAAGGTGATAAACTATGAAGTTGCGAGCGCATAAATGTCCAAGCTTTTTGAGATTATCAAGGTAAACTTTATGTTGTAATGTGTTTGTATTGCAATTTAATAGGAAAGTATCAGCTTAAAATTTAAAAAGGCATGTATTTAATTCATGTGATATTTTTATGCCCCCGAAGTTGGGCATATAGTGATCGCATTTCCGTCTGTCTGTCCGTCCGTCTGTCCGTCTGTCTTTCCGTCTGTCCGTCCGTCCGTTTGTCCGTCCGTCTGTCTGTCCGTCACAAATTTCAATTAGGTTTCGAAAAATGCTTATAACTTTTATGTCGCTTCACATGTAACCTTCATATTTGGTATGAATGTGTATATGGACAAGGCCTTTTAATACAAACACACATTTTGACCCCTTTGACCTTGAACTGAGGGTCCGCGTTAAGGTTTCAAAATCTCCGTTTAGGTTTCGAAAAAGCGTTTTTTGGGGGCATATTTCATCCTATGGTGAAAGCTCTTGTTTTTCACTTTTATTTTCAAAATCAGAATTCATTTGTATTATCATTGTTAGAAATAACATTTTTAAATAATTTTAGTTAGATATTAAAAATAGTATTAACTTAAATAAAAATCTTACATTTGCTTCAAAATCGTTATCATGTGTTCTTACTCAAATATATAAATGTTTGTTGTTGGTGCTGTTGCTTTCAAAAAAGAAATAGCAATATTAAAAACCTGAAAGTTAATTAACTGCAATATCTCCAAAGTCAAATTGGTCCTTACTTAAAACTGGCAAAAAATGACTACATATAAAACAACTCTGAGGTGTCGTTTTAACATTGAATTTACTCTGACATCCATTTGTAGATATTTTTTTAATGTTGTCGTAAATTGACAACGCATTATAGACATATATGTACGTTAAATCATTCAGAAAAAGAAGTATAATGGTACGCAGCGTTTACAATAGTCTCGAGAACACCAATCTTGTTTGCGTGTGTTTTGTGCTGCGTTTGCTAATCGGAATGCTAATCGCGTCCGTTGAGATATTAATTCACATACATACATCTTTTACTCTTCAATTTTTTGTCAGCAGGCACATTAATTTTACGACGTTTAAATGTGATAAATATCGCATATGTGACTACACATAATTGTTTCTTACACAACAATCTATGAAATATAAATTTATAATAGTCAATGTAATTTGCCGCTTGCAGTTATATAATTTAACTGATGACACATATATTATGTGTTCGTACATAATCAGCATTGTATTTGATGTATATATATCCGATCGCGAAAGAAAATATTTAATTCAAGACAAAACAAGATAAGTATTGATGCAAAGCATCATAGGGCGTGGGGAATTTCAGTGTAAAAGGCACTCAATGAAGTTACATGGAACGATTTTTTTTCTACATTAAATATTAATATATTGGCCGATTATTTTAAACAAAATAGAAAAAGATACTGGGATAACCATTATCTATAATTCTGTGTTATAACACCCAAATAACAAGTGTTAATGATGTTGTGCTATAACCCCCAAAAAACCATTATCTATGATTTTGTGTTGAAACCCCCAAATATTTCATAGTTCATTTTATTTACATTGGTTTCCTCTTTTTACTGACATCCGTGTGCAGATTTCATTGATGGAACGGAACTGTGTAGGTTTTAAAAAATCTGCTTCATCTTGTAAGCGTAATTTCATATTTTTCTCAGTTTCAAGGGGAGATGATTCTGAACTTATTCTTACGTTGCTCATTTACGATGGGGGTTGAGTACTCATTGATATGAAAACACTGTAAAAGTTTGAAAAAAATTTGAACGAAAACTGTAAATTGCATAAAGAAGCTGCATTTCACAATACTTTGAAATTCAGTAAAAGATCATAAAATATTTATTGCTTTGATATTCATTATTTGCAATATGGTTCGAGTAATACTGTATAAAAAGACTTAACAAGTTTGGAAAGATTCAGACGAAAGTTGTGAAATCTTTTAAACAAGTGGAAATTGTTAACTTTGTCAAATCTAATACAAAAAAATCTGGACGTATTGTCCCGTTGTTTCTCATTTTAAATGAGGTAAAAATGCTCATTGATCTGAAGACACTGTACGTTTGGAAAGAATCATATGAAAAATGTTGACATAATAACCTAACCAAGCTGTTTTTCACTTTTATTTTTAAATTCAAAGATACATAATTCTGGACTTATGGTCCGATATTGCTCATATAGAGTCTGGGTTGGGTCCTCATTGATAAAAAAAACCTTGTGCAAGTTTGGGAACAATCGGATGAAAATTTTGGACTTCGAACAACGATTTCAAAATTTCTCAAATTCTAAGATAGATAACTATGTACGTAATGGTCGGATAATGCTTAAGGACCCATACCACCTGGATAGTAATAAGTGTCGCGCTTCGCGCTCTATATGTGGTTCTTAAAAAAACTCCGAGGAGTGCTTTACTCTAGGAAAACAGGTTGCTGGGACACAGCTCCTCCGTGATAAGCGGCTGCTTCCTTTATCCTTTATTTGTTACAATCCATAATACGTGTCGCGCTTCGCGCTCTATATGTGGTAGGGATAGTACTTAGGGCCTATGATAGACAACCATAAAAATACATGGTTAATAGATGTGCTGTTTGCATTTATTTGTTAATATAAAAACACGTGTATTTTTTATAAGATATTTAATTGATGTAAGATATTTAAATTAACTTTGTCACCACGCGGCATCCATTAATTTTATTAAAAATTTCCAATTGTAGTAAAATGGATTTTAAAATGTCTACATAAAAAAAGCTTTATTATATTTATTAACCTGACTTAAAAAAATCAGCCGCCGATCTGTTCCGTTCGTGCCGGAACACGTGATTGAACCGGGGGCCTTTAGATGATTGTTGCTCAAACAATTTCAGTCTAACACTCACCCAACTGAGCTATTCCGGCAGACATCATTTATGTACTGCTATTTGGTCAAGTTGTGTATAGCTATCGTTATTATATGTCTATTAATAAACTTATACATTGTACGTGTTCGTACCACTACGCCTTCCAATAAACTTGCTTGCGCGATAGGTCGTCAAATATCGTATTACATTGATTCTCTGCTAATTAAGCAAATTAGAAAAACCACAAAATAAATATATTCTGATTAGGTTTTTTTTATACAAAACCAGAAAGTTTCGCGTATTTGCCCAGTCCATGTGTCTGATTTTTCCCCAGTGATCAGTTGTGGATCAGTTATCAATTAAAACAATTAGCTTTGCATTATTGGCAATAACTGTTGTCATAAATGTAATATGCACAAATGCAGTACTTATTTACACCAATTTACACAAAAAAATCACCACTATGTAAGATATTCTTAAAACAAAAATATATACATTGATCCGTTAAATAACTTCTCCTCCCATAAGCGAAAACAATGCATTACATACTAGTCGCCGCGTTCCAGAGCGACGCCAATTATTACTGCCTAGTCACTTCATCTCGATTTTTGAAAAATGTCAGTTAATTACTTAGCGAACAAAACTGTATTATTTGGAATAGTATTGATTTAATTATAAGAACAAGGGAAAATAAAAAATTAAAAGTGCGTGTTCTGAACTTCGAACCCAGAACTCTAAAAGCAAAAGCTACCGTGTTTACACTTCGCCGATCGGCATTTACGTGTGGGTGGTAGATTAAACGATTTTGTGTAAATTGTTGATAAAAAAAAGCGCTTTACACACATTATTATTGTAACGATTGCGATTTTTAAACATCACAAAACAAACCCATTGAATTATTTTTTTTTATTTATTAGCTAGCTATTCTATTTAGATAATCGTTTTAATCGAGCGTTAAAAACAAGATCATAACAATCACATGAATTTATGTTTGTTTACACGTCAAGGCCGATACTTATCTGTGTATGTTTTTGAAAAACAATACACGTTTAATATATACAATCACCGTTTAGCTGTTGCGCACAAAATGATGTCTATATGTCGTGCTCATATGAGGTATTTTATAATGGCATGATTGGCAAAGTAACACTTCGCACAATGTGTAGAAATTAATAACGCACAGACGTCCGTATAAGTGGTTTACTCGATGCAACTAATCTAGTACTGTTTTTTCAATTCCTTTAATTTCGTAGATTTTTTTTCAATTCGTCAGTAAGTTAATCAATGACATGTTAAAGTTAAAGAACTGGTACAGCATGTGCCTAATGTAAGCATGTACATTTTGGCAATATGAACTATTCGCATGAAATAATAATACATTTTTAAACTAGAATCGAATCGAACGTTATACTTCTTTCTAGAAATTAAACTGAACAGTGCATTTAACATTTTAACAGGGGGTAATTAGAATTTATTTTCTAAATGGTAACAATAATTTTACGTGGGTTGTAACTAGTATATTGATATGTCTTAAAACAACTTAAACCATTCATGCCTAGCGTCTAGAAAAAATGCTTTGGCAAACAGCTCGGACCCTGATGTGACGCCTCATGATGCAGCGTCTCATCAGAGTTTTCTCTGTTTGCTTAAAGGAATTTCTGTAGGAAATATTCTAAATATAGAAATAAATATACTACTCATACCTAATTCTGAAATACATTGATCCAATTTAGAAGGATGGGAGAGTCAACTAGGCATAAATAGGTTAATATAGAGTCTGATGATAATAAAATGTTCAATAAAATAGCAAAGCGAAATATACATGCTGAGTCTTATTTATGCTCTCTGTCCAAGGATTGCACATACAACATTGAAGCTACCTTAATTAATATTGATTGCTGCAATTATTTTAGAGTACATATCAAAATCCTTGTACTTATAACATGACACCGTTATCCTTCATTTTTCATTCATCATTTGCCGATATAAGTAGTAAATAAATTGTAGTAGACAAAAATATAAAATTAACTGCAGCAATATGTTTGGCTAATTGTGAAACGTATCGGTCCGGATCCTGATATTGGAAAAAATTCGCATAATGAGATGTTTATAATCGGAATTTGGGCTTAAAACAGCTGTTCTTAGTACGTTATTGCACACATACATTTAAATATTCGTTCACGAGACTTTTAAAAATAACTGGATTCAGTGATAATTTGGTATTAAGATTCCCCATTGAAGACATGTTAATGTTTAATTTACTGGGAGTATTAGAGATTTACTTCTGGGGCTTCGTTTTATAATTTTAGGGCTTGCCATTATCAACACATTTGGTGTTGTTTTAAGCCATAATTTGATAACGATAGGCGTCCAAAAGTGTGATGTCATCATTAAATTTTTTCGTAGCTCATATTTTTTGCCTTACTCTATGTACAAAAACGTAATTTTCTGTATGTCTGTCTGTCAGTCTGTCTGTCCGTCCGTTCGTCTGTCCGTCCGTCCGTCCGCTCGCCCGCCCGCCCGTCCGTCCGTTCATCCGTCCGTCCGTCCGTCCGTCCATTCCTTCCCCTGTCCCGTCCGTTCCGTCCCGTCCCGTCCCGTCCGTCCGTCCGTCTGTCCGTCCGTCCGTCCGTCTGTTCGTCTGTCCGTCTGTTCTTCTGTCCGTCTGTCCGTCTGTCCGTCTGTCCGTCTGTCCGTCTGTCTGTCTGTCTGTCTGTCTGTCTGTCTGTCTGTCTGTCTGTCTGTCTGTCTGTCTGTCTGTCTGTCTGTCTGTCTGTCTGTCTGTCTGTCTGTCTGTCTGTCTGTCTGTTTGTCTGCACGCAAATAGCTAGTCACGATCTGCAATCAAACAACCATACGAAATAGATAAGAGCTTGCCGACATTTATTCAAAACATAATGTTTACAACCTTCCTAATGTTCTGCGTGACAGAACTTCTGAGAAATAAATTATTTTCCGTTTATACGTTATTGAATGCAAATGGCCGTTTTGCTTATACGTTTAGTAAAAATTTAATAATAATAGTGTCGGTATTGACATGTTCCCACACTTTCGCTAATTGTCATCACCAAAACAAGAGTCAAAAGAACCACATCGTGCTATAGCTATTCCTGGGGATCAGTATATGTTATGAAACTCATCCGCCAAATCCCGAATGCGAATGTAATAGGTCTCAATTTGCAAGTCGAAGGAATATAATGGCGTACTTTTCAAGATTTATGTAAATATTCGATTAAGGTCAACATATGTTTACTGAAGGAATTTTCAGTTCTACGAAAACGAAAATAAGGACATTCGCGTGTGTGGGTATTGTTGTATTACGTGTGTGGGTATTGTTGTGTCACGTGTGTGGGTATTGTAGGGGCACGTGTTACTCCTGCTACGCGTACTGGCGCTTACCGTTATTACCGTTTAGTTAAAAAACCAACAAGCGGTAATAATTGTGTACGAACTCCATCTTTCTCTATATTTCTCATCGTCAGAGAATAAGTATGTGATTAGAATTAAATTTTGAATATAATGACCAATATGTGTAGATAAAGATATGTTTTCATATTTGTAAAGAAATGAGAGCAATTTTGTTAGCATATCGGATTTACGCGTACATAAAACATGGACTCACATAATCTCTCAAATGAAACGTGATTCAAATATAAGCGGACAGGTCGCCAAAACACTGCTTCGAGACCGATGCAATTTATTAACAGAAGTGCCTAGAATGTGTGCACGAAAAAGCCGATTTCTATATCAAATGAATGTATGTAACCAACATTTTCTACTATTTTTATTATGTTGTAAGAGTGATTCGACCATCGTCTCCAATGAAAATTTACTTTTAAGTTCCAACTTGAAAATTGCATCAAACGGCTTTGTTTTAGAAGAACATCAAATATGGTTTTATTTTTAACGCAGCATCACTTGATGTATGCATCTTCGAGTCCAGGACGTCCTTGTCGCAACATATCAAAGACCTTATTTCGACCTATATGTGAGCATTAATTTCTTTTAGAACTATACATTTCCATGCACACATGAACGTAAGTACGCACATGTTGTGACACCACTACATACACTGTTTAAATGTGAAATACCTAAAGACTGATACAATTTAAAAATTGACAACAACTCATTCGTGTACAATTGTTGAAGGCGGGTATTTTGAAGGCATAAACAGATGCCTTAGAAAACAAAGCCACATAAACCATATATCTCGATTCACAGCAGTTTATGGTCTGATGATTATGATTTTGTGATATCGATGATGATAACATATGATGATGGTTATGATTGGTTAAATAAGAAGATAAACTTTAATATAATAGTCAACCTTAAAGCAAACATATCTGAACACAAGTAAGTGACTGGATGGTAAAATAGACGTGTTTCCTTCCCTAATTGCTTTAGGAGCAATGTTTGGCATGTTGTGTGTGTAGTAAGTAGATCCTATGGTATATTGTACGGATATACGTTTCATACATTCGTTGATGTCACACCATGTGTTCTTAAAAAAAACACATAATCTTTCGTTTTTATCCAGCCCATTATTACACTTTGTACAGTTGTTTCTCTGGATGTAGCATCCTACTGTCCAAGTCACAAGATCTACAAGGATCCATTTCACAAAATGCAGACCAGTGCCACTGTAACAAGGTACAACATGCGGATATGCCCAGAATGGCATTCATGAAAGCCGTCAGTAAATACACATTATGAGCACTTTACGGCTAGTGTGAAATGCACTCCATATATATATTATCTTTCAACATTGATTGTAATTTAACTACAAATAATTGATTAAATTGTTACAATTACGACCTTACAAAAGTCAAAGATAGAAAACGTTATTAATCAATTCTACATCCACAAAATAATTTTGAAATAATTAACGACAACGCAATCGTAATTAAAACTTGTTATACTATGATCTTAAAGACTGAATGGTTTTAAAAATTGAGCTTTTCGAATGAAATTGTTTATTGTATATATACTACACATTTTCAAACAATTAAACGCTTTTTGTTATATCTAAAACGTTAAATTTGTATAATGCCGTAAATTGCCAGAGGCTGCATTTTTGAAGTTTCGGAACGTATCCCAGCTCTCCAACCGAATTAACTTACTAGGAAGCTGGAGTACCCGGAGCAAGCCCCACTTGTCCGTAAGGGTGACCACCATCAAAGTCACATGCGGCGGGAGCTGGGATAGGACACGGTTCACCTACGTGAGAATCGCGTGAATCAAACACTGCGCGTCAGACTCCTTTGGCAAGAAAATGCCATTTTAAGTTCTATTTTCTTGCTTAATTCCATGCGTCGCTAATGAAAAGCTAGAATCATTAAGTAATTTCAATACCGCAACTAACCGAGTTTTCTCGTAATATATTACAAATACTAGAGCCTTAATGAGATTTGGGAAAATGTTTTTGCGTCGTATAAAATCAAGGTCACGCTTTAAAAAGCTATTATAAACCAGTCGTCAAAAAATATATTGACATTAATACTAACTGGCTAGCAAAGCATCACTTATCTTATTGAATTATTGATTTTGGATATAACGTGACCGTTCAACTTAATGGAGTAAAGTGAAATCAACACTACCGTTCATCGCAAATTGAGCATGCATTAGCGTTGTTTTATATGTTGTTCAACAATGGCATTTCCTAAATAGATGTGCGGAATTATTCGTGATTTATTGTTCTGAAAATGTGTTCACAGATTTTCACTGATTCACAGATTGTGTGACATGTCTAAAACATCAAGCCACGATACAGAACGTTTGGAATCGTGTATGCAAGACTTTGTCTGATAACATCCATGTATAAATTGTATGCAGATTGTATTTACGCATGAAGGTTAACATACGATTTTGGCATTTAAATTGATACAACATATCATGTAAAAGGCTGGAAATAAACTACACAGCGTATTTTAAACTGATATTGTTAAATTGAGTGGATTGAAGAACAACAAGAAAGTACATGTACAATTAAATGGCTTCGTCGCATCATATTGTCTATTTATTACAGTGTTCGTGCCCATGCAGTTATAGCAGTTATCTAACAACAGAAAAATAACAAATATTAATGTAAAATTATTTGGTTAAATATATTCTTTGTTTTATTGCATATCAAAGACTTCCCGCTATGTATTCAAGAGGTCTATACACATTGAAACTCGACAAATATGTGGCGCAATTATTTCCCAGTCGTCACAATATTATCACGTCTTAAATGAACACTTAAATAAATATCGATGTTTCCTTCAAAGACATAAGGTCGTCAGAGTTCCGTGTTCGAAAAGTTATTGGTACATGCATGTAAATGATTATTTTATTCTTAATAAAATGACGAACATTATCCTCGTATCTGAAAAGAAAATATATATTCAACCATTCACCAATTATTTGATATTAAGATATCTTAGAGTTACATAGCTAATGACAAACTAGAATAATCTACAAATTAAGTATAAATTGCTTTTACAAATGAATTCATATATCATATAAAACGTATGTAGTGGACGTAAAACACGAAAAGACAAAGTAAATAATTTCTAAGGTGCAATGTTTAGTAGAATGTGTGTCCGATTGCGTTCGTACAGAGCTGAAATCGCTTTCCACTCAGGGGCGAACAACCTTATGAAAACTGTTGACATAAAGGTATTCTCAATGAGGAAACAATTTATTATTATTATTATTATCATTATGTCAATAACACTGATATATGAATTGTTTTATTTCTTCTTTTTGTTTAAAAGGGGTAATCTTAGGCGCTTGCAATGTAATCGAGAAAAACAAAGTTCCACATATTTTGTTTAGGTAATTGAAAGAACATGTTTCCACAAGTATATTGCTTCTGCAACTCATTCATAGAACAAACACTTTGCTTCATTAGACGATAGTACCCTGCGTTATATGCTTTGATCGTTCCATAAACGCATTGAACGAGGACAATTACTTCTCTCTTCGGAATAAAGTTGGGTTGGAATGAAACGCTTGTTAAAATATTTAAAATAACATTTTGTTTTGTTGTTATTTAATTTTGAACTAGCACCGTGTAATAGATTGTTTTTCTAGTGTTAGCTTAAAATAATTGCCTTCACAAGAAATGTGTTAGCAGACATTGAATCAAACAATTCACGCAATACATCTACATAATGGCTCGAGAATACGTCATATTTCAGCTGTTCGATTTCCTCATTGTTAGTGTTAGCGTCAATAATGTTAATAAAAAGCAACACATGGCACTAAGTTTGCCAGTTATTTTTATATATAATATTTAGGGCGTTAATCAATTATCGTCTATTGAAGTCGAAACAAAAATGTTAATGCGCCTGAAAGGCTTTTTTATCATTAATTTAGCAAACGCGTGTATTACTCGCATAGTATTTTTTAAGTAACACGAATGTTAAAACTCCTGCTTGTTGCAATTATTATAGGTTTTGCTTCAAACACTCAAGGGTTCAAACCACAGGTCAAGATGTTTTCTATTTGTTTAAACTCTTTGAACTGTCATAGTTTTCTTAATGAATTCAGTCAGTGAAACTTTTTACACAAACAACGAATCTCTCGTTACAATTTACTTTTAATTACACATATCTAGTAACCTATTTATTGAATATGAATTATAATGATGTTATATGTCAGAAAGACATAATGCAATGCCTTTTATCTGAACACAAGTACTTCCTAGAATAAAACCTCGTGATGAGTTGGATGTTATAGAACTTTTAAATTTAAATTATAACTTATACATATTGAACTGTTATTTATTCGTCGAGAAACATCCAAATACCTTTAGTTTAAATACTTCTGCTAAGATTGACATTTATAAACACGTTTTGTTCTTACAATGCTATTTTACTCTTGTTTAATAGATGTATTTCTCTAACGTTGTCTGTTCTTCGATTTCAGCGCTTGTGTTCTTAGTCGTTATTGACAAATCAGGAAATCTGATAAACATTGAAGGAAAACGAAGATATTTCATCTAAAAAAAATGATGAGACAGAAAAACACCCACACACATGATGCCATATGTTTCGCATCATGCCCTTTGTAATTGGTATGATTTTGAGATCAGAAGATTGTGGATGGGATGCAAAATATTTGAGAGTATTTTGAAACCATAAGCTTTGAAAAAACATTTGGAACTAACACAAATGTTCATCCAGACAACTACCAATATGTTTAAATTAATTGATACTACAGCATCATGACATTAATTGTAAAAGATCGTGAAAAATAAATTTATATGTAATTGTTTTCAAGTTTTTCAAGTGAATTGTGTTCGAACTTTTTGCTTGATGAAATTTTTTATTGTAAAATCTTACATCGGTCGATAGAGCATCTGTGTAAAAAAATAACAACCAATAGTCTGCGTAGTATAATGAAAATGTGCAATACACGAAAGTTGATGCAACGTACTACATATCACACAATTTGAAAATCGATGATAACCGCCTTTAAACGACCAATTCACATCTTTGGAGATTACACCGGTTCATACCAACTCTTTAAGCGTAAACTTAATGTAATAACACACATTTTAAACTAAACTACAATAATAGAGAGTTTTACGTCAATGCATTCACCATGGCACGTTATTACACAATGTACTTTATCTTAATTACAAACGAAGGCTTCCGCGAAATTATATCCATCGTTTTGTAAGATTATATGATAATGACGTTTTATGTGTTCTTAAGAGGCGACAACTGTATCGTGTTGCTTTACAATTGCAATGTGTGTTTCACTGTAAATTACATACTTGGAAAAGTGTTCCCAATATAACGACGTCAATTTACTGAAATCAATTTTCGTTCATTGAAATTCATTTTAAAGTGTTACAGTTGAAAAAAAATCAATACTATATCTTTATTGAAGCACTATTAATGTTTTTGTAGAAACACACATTGAACGCGTTACTTGTCTTTGCGCAATTACATATTCCCAAAAATTAAACTTGGTAAGGGTGCTTAGTTTTATGACAGAAACCCATCAAGAAAGCAAAATAAAATTACGTATTATATTGCAAATAAAACTTGAATTTTGAGTATGATAATTTAATCTTTATGCTTCAATTAAAATTACCGGCGCCAGCATCAGCAAACTCCTACTGATGTGGATGATTTATTGTTGTTTTTTATACATAGATTTATGATTTACATACCCATTGCAGTGTATTCTGATCGCTCACCTAAAAGGACTTATGATCGCCTTACATTAGCGAGGCAAAAAAATACCAACCTTAAGCATGTTACATAATCCCAAGATCTTAATCAAACGATTTGATGGACTTATGTTGGCAGGCACTACCTTAAACAGGAGGCGTTTACAATCATACGCATAGTTTGGGTTTTATCATGTAGGGTGTTCCACTTCTACATTTAATCTACTGTGAATAATAGTTCATATTATAATAGAAGAAAAATCCTTACATCATTATCACTATAGTTATTGTTATTCTATGGAGCTTCTGTAAAAGACGTTGAAATCAACAATGCGGTCACATTTAACTTGAACAAACTTAATTTGTCTTAAACGCAATATTTCACTCACAATCTGGTAGTAGTTCAACTATTATTAATCTCTGAAGACACGGCAACCTAGTTTAATTGGTGTTTATTCAATGGTGTTAAACGCTTTAACTCACCGAACGTATTCTGATGAACTATGGTTTCCGTTTCAGAATAATTATACCATTTCCGGACGTATGGTATTAATAAATGTTGTATTTTAAGTGCGCGCACACACAATGTATACTGTTACGCTCCGTTTGTTCGCTTCTTCTAGGTACTTAATGTTTAACGCAAATCACAGGATTCAATTTCAACATTTTTTATTCAATTTCATGAATAACACAACATAAATTAATAGTTCAAGCAACAAAGAGACATGCAACATTCATTGAAACTTCATAATACTTCTGTCTTACGAGAGAAGACTGCGCGTCAAAATCAAGTATATTTCACAATCTACAGTACACTCGTTAGCGAGAATTGGCCGAATTAAAGGACCAATGATACTTGCAAGCGATCACAACTAAATTAGATCTAGTACTTAAAATGATACGTAGGTTTAATACAAAATGTTTAATATTCGTTTTCTTATCTGTTGACAAAATTATTATTGTCATTTCAATTTACTTATTTTACTCACGAAAAGAAAAGCAATTTTTAAGTACTTTTCAAAGATAAAATAGACGTAGATGTTGACTGTATTAAGATTTTAACTAGAATGAGCATGGTGGCCAAAAACTGTCCAACTTTATATAAACGGTGTTCTACTGGTGGCAAAAATCTGTCCACTGTGGACAAAACCTGTCCACCGGTGGACAGATTCTGTACACTGGTGGACAAAAATGTCAACCACTGTGGACAAAAACTGTCCACCAAGTCCTGCAATCTCATTGGTCTAAACAACTGAGTGTTGACAATTCTAGAACACCCTTTAGATATCAACATTAACAATGAAATTGTCAATACTAACCACTTACTCAATAATTCATAGAACAGACTATACAATTAGTCAAATGTACACCCTTCCTGCTAATTATAACCCAAGTTCTTACAAATACCTAAAATAGACATGGAAGAAAATGAAAACACGGTAGTGTGTTGCCATGCACAAATTACCAATAGGTCAATATTCAAGATTGCGGACAATGCAGAATGGTGTACACAATTTTCAGTGAAAATTACAAATAACAATTAAACCAGTGAACATATTCATATGAAGTGCATGGATAAGTGAAATATATGTACTCAACTGTATTTGAGAGTTATTTTAAGCCATTTACAATCAGTGTTCATCATAAATAATTTATTGAAAGTATGTTTTTGAGCAGAGCGTTTTTAAGCCAATTTTACAAGACAGAAACAATTGCAGGATTCTTGGTAAGCAATAAGATAAATAACAAACATGGTTTGATTTATATGTAAGTGGATCTGCGATTTTATCAGATTTTTTTTATACCACATTTATAAAGCGCCCTGTTCATACTCGCGTGTGCGTTCAAATGCGCTTTACATGTTTTTCATATGCATATTCTGCTTATTATGTTTGTTAAAACACCAGACCAAAAGAACGTCACTGTAAACACATTTATTATATACCTGTTTAATGCTTTTAACAAAATACAGGTTGTATCAATCGTCCAAATAAAAAATCCCGTATTACGCTACTCGCTGTTTCCAATTCCGTATTACCATACTAGCCGGACTACTTCGACCCATTTAATGACGTCATATAACACGCACCGAAAATAGAAATATTTTATATTACGAAATATATTACGTAGTTCATCGTGTAACGTCATTTCTGTGACAAAACACAATAGTTTTTTCTAAACTCTGTAAGGACATGTCGGACGTGTGTTTTTTAACAGTTAACTATGTGTTAAAAACGTATTAAGGAGTGTGTGTTTATCATTCATAAATGTATACTTCGATAGGAATACAGTACAATAAAATAGTGTGGTTTAAACTAAGTTTCGATAAAGACATGGACGAAAGACGTTTTTGTTATAAACATCGGATTAAAGTTGTCAACTTAATTGTTATAAAAATTGGATTAACGATGGCATTAAGGTAAGCGTGTCGGAAACCTGTTTTTTTCCGGTTCGAATGTTTACACGTTAATTTACATAAACTGTATTCATACGCGTCTTAAATAAACTATGGCGTACCATTTTAGTCATTGTTTTGTAAGTTTTGTTAAAATAAAAAATACATTTGTTAACTGTTTTCGTTAGTTGTTGTATATAATAAAAGGAATATTACGCTAGTAAATTGTTCCAAGAGTTTGTATCACTCTCTTGGCTTGTGCTATTTCGCATCACACTCGAGGCTCCGCCTCTCGTGTGAATCGTCATCACACAAGCCTATCGAGTGATACAAACTCTTGGAACAATTGACTAGCGTAATATTCCGTATGTCTTCAAAAGGAAAATAGTTTTTTTGTACTTAAAACCCAGCTCATAACAATACTGTATCAAGACATATATACACTATACATTTTCCCGTTAAACTGCGTATGTTAAATTTATTTCATTGATCACACTGAAATAAATACCATGAGAATATATATTCAAACTCGAAAGCGAAATGTACAAATACAATGATATTAACAAAACAATATTATTTGTATATAACACAAAAACATTTGTAACAGAAACAGCATAGTATAAAGAAAAATGGTTACATCTATACAGATGCTAACAATGTTTACATCGATAACAGAATTTGTGATGTTTGTAGCAGTTGCATGTTGGACCTAATTATTTCTAGGATTACGAACGTTATATGTTGTTGTTTTTAGCAATTAATACACACTAAATAGCAAAAGTGTTAATATGCAATAGCTTATTGAACATTAAAGATCCAACACTCAAAATTAACAAATACTTCGTAAAATAAAGAAAACACGCATAGTAATAAATACTCATGCAATTGCCAAATTGTTAACACTAGATGACCGAGGTTAAAGTTTTGGGACAGAAGAGAGTGACAGAATAACAGAGTGACCGAGTGGCAGAATGACAGAATGACAAACAGGCCAAAATCAATATACCCCCGATCATTCGAACCGGGGGCATAGAAAATGCTCATTTTAATAGTGTGTAGGAGAATATATTTCATTTGATTTTTACGCGAAGATATCCAAACATTTACGAGCGAACGCGAGATTGGCGGCGGGCAGAGTTAAAAGTATGACGTAGTTCGCATGAATTATCATTATTTATTTTATTGGCGGAGCTCAATTAAGGACGTTTTGCTCTAAGTGGGACAGCGTAAAAAATAGATCGTGCAAAATTGAAAGTGTATGTGGGAAGAAAACATAACTGAATGGAACTGCGACAAGGAAAAATGCTCAATTTTCCAATGTTGTTGAAAGTGCCCGTAATCTGTTATAAAGGTGTGCGGGCCTAACAGAAAGAACAAGCAAGTGCGCTTAACATTATGCAAATTATCGCAATCCGAATAAATCTGATCCTGACTATATATATATATATATATAGTTCAGAAATATAATAAAACACCAACGAATAAACTTTCAAAACTATATATATGTTGGGTTCATGGAAATGCAATGACAGAGCCTATAAGCATGTCTATGAACGACAGCTGTACCTGAATCACAACACGGCAAACGACAAGCTACAATACACAAAACATCAATACATGTTTAGGAATACACAATGGTCGACGTCTAAAACCGATACATGTAGCAACACATTTGTGGGTCATTTAAATAAATCAGTCTCCGCCATGCAATTGCCAGTTATAATCAGAATGTTAAATGATTAGACTAAGTTCATCGAAACAAACTAGGTAATCTATTCTGAAGACTCTTCAACCTGTTAAGCATTCCCACATGACCTGCGGAATATTTCTCGTTTACGTGTTTGACGTCGTATGATCGTAACGCTTTTCTGAATTTCTTATGCGCCACAAACTGCTTTATGTAACGTCGAGAACGAACGAATGACTTTTTTGTCCACAACCGCCAGCTTTGGAATTATTGTTGATAGTTCAAGCCCCTCGGTCATTGACATAAATAGCTATAATTAATTTGATATTAAACCACCTAATTGACTACATGTGTCCTTAGGAAAAGATACACTATGAGCATTTTAGGCACTACTTGTGACTCAGTTATACAGCTACATTTGCGGCACTCACATGCTTTTACGAGACATTGTCGGCATACACTAGACTTAATTTCTAGATTAAGCTTTACCACAATACGTTTGAATAGATGTGCCTTGACCCATTTAAAAATTGTTTTGAAAATCCTACATAATAGAAAATGTAATTACCTAGATGATAATTATATTGGTACGTACAATGGGTCAATAAAGTTTGTACTTAAGGCCTAAATTGGTTTCAACTGTTTTTGGAGATCTGAATTACACCAATTACCCATAAAGCTGATAGTATCTTTGCACGATGCCATTAAAACCTAATCAAAAGATTCATTGCAATAAAATTGTAAAAATAGTGTTGTCAGTACACTTAAATAATTCCCACGCCTATAATGGGAAGTTATCAGTCACTGACATTTGCATGTGCATTTAGCACTGGTATAGTACAATGTAGCAAGAAATCGTCACCTTCGGAATGGTCTTTTTTGTGTGACACCGCCATTTTGTGGTCACGCAACACAGCAAATCGTTCTACACTTATGAGCCCTGCCTCCGGACTGAGGTGACTTTTGATCAAACAGAGCATACTCGATAAGTATTAATGTCTCGGAAGAGTGCATAACGTCATGCGCAAATGGGTCTTGTGCAATATGCGACCCTTAAACCCCATTCCCAGACTTACCAGCCGTGCAGTCTGGCCATAATCTACAATGTCCGCTAATGAGACAACAATATCTTGCCTTTATAATGCTTCTGACGAGATTGCGTAGGCGTGTTTGAAGCAACGCTGTATTTATTTGGCAAACACATGGCGCGTCTAATTTATTCGGTTATCTGCTTTAAAGAGCTACTAACTAGTATTTATAAACAAAAATATTTGTATCGGGAATATCATTATTCCAGTAAATTAAATATTGCTGATAAACGTGTTTCTCAAATTAGGTATGATGTGTTATGTGTATTGTTTTCCTTAACATGTGTATGTCCGGTTGCGAAATACAAATGAATAAACGAACATAAAAAATGTGTAAAGTAAATAAATAAATAAAAAATATTTTAATTATTAAAAAGAAAGTTGGAGTTTTAAGAATTGTCAGTATATGTCATGATCATCATCGTCATGTGGAATGCAAATTGTGCATGCGTAGTGAATTGTATATATTTATTTATCACATTCCATACCCTCTTTCCCATGTAATATAACCATTACGAATATTTTTATCTTACACATGCGCAATATACTTTTAAAGCGTTTTCATTAGCTTAGTTTTCGTTCGATTAACCAATCACATTTTGTTATTTTGTTGCAATGGCGTTGCAACGTCAAATGACGTCACGAAATGTAAACCACATTCGGGATGTATCATTATGTTTGCGTAAATATTTATTTAATTTTGCTCATTTAAAAAGGATGTGATAAAAAAGATCTGACACTCATTGTCATTTTATACCATAGTTTATTAAACTCGTCCAGGAAATTTCTGAACTCGTTTAATAAAATATGGTATGACGACTCGTGCCAGATCCTATATATATATATATGTATATACCTATATATAATGATCAATCAACTTGCGTTATTTATAGCGTGTATATAGATATGGGACCAATTGTCGCGATGTACTATCAATTTCAAATTGCGAAATAATATAACCGAAAATACTGAAAATATGATTTGTTCAAGTAATTTAATTGACCAGTCATGATATTTTTATCAATATAAACTAATAATTGTAAAAATACGGTATTTTAAACCTTTTCTTGTTTCGTCAATCACGGTTGAAATTCGCTTAAAGGTTGCGAAAGAGCAGATGTTATCTGATGTACACACATTAAACATTACTGTGTTATGTAGAACATTATGGTCAAGACATTTTCAATAAAATAAATGTTTAATTCAATTCAAAAACAAACCAAGCGGTTGGCCTCGTAACGTGAATACGGCATTACGATATGAATAATACTACGCAACCTTTCTCACGACTGGAGAGTTGCGTCAGTGCAAACGCTGTTTATTTAAAGAACGTGTTCCACGTAGAGATAAAGAACATGTTAAATGGTTTTTTATATTGCGCAATCGACGGTAACGACGGTTGAGATGTATTGTATTGTTTACTGTCTGGGAAACCGATACGCCCGTCAGTCATTGCAGTATTTGGAAATGTCAAAAGGCATTTATAACAACGTGGAATCCCGATTGGTGTAATAATGCTGAAAATAATTATAATAACGAAAAAAAAAATACCGCGAAAATGTTGATTTAAAGCATGCAATTGAAAACTAAGTTGTGGTCGGTTCTTCAGTTCACGTTTTGTGATACACATTATTCGTTTTAATTCGACGTCTCGCCTTCTGTAATGGTATGTTTGGTATTGCCTTAAGAAAAGCATGAAACAACTTTCATTTATATATTTTACACGTATTGTCATTTACTTCGTTGCTAAATAAGTTGTGTTGAGTTTAAAAGCATAATTAGTTATATATATCACTTATGTCCTTGTGTAACCAATTTGTTCATTACGTGTAATAGGTTTATAAAAAACCTGTATGTTGCTAGCTATTTGGAGAAGAGGATTTTCATCGATATCAAACTTTCAATTCTGTCTCCAGCAACACATTAATGTACAACCAGTAACTGCTGTTTCGCAACGTTCATTCAGTTAAAACCCTATTTGCAATGTATGTCTGACAAAATGAATGCGCCGTCAATCATATACGTTTGTCTGACATATATAGGACATGATAAGATTATTGTCTTTTGGAGAAAATGAAATCACCCCTGTAATAGGCTTGAAAGATACGATGTAGATGACGAGGCGATTCTGCCGGAAATCTCAATTATAGGAATCTTTACTGCGTCATAAACCATGAATCGCTGATTGGAACATTTGGTACATGTATTGGCCGTATAACGATTTCAATAATATGTCCCTAAATTGATTCGAATAGTTTATGCCCAATATGCCGAGTGTCTCTGACGACGTATAAATGCCTTATAACGGGTAATATAACCCAAAGTCAACATCAACTTGTAAGAACATGCGTTGAAAAGTTATGATGTTTTTGTGTTTTTCTGCTATCTATTATGTTTTATTCTTAACATGTTTTCGGTAGGGTATTTGCTTTTCGAAATAACATGTTTAATCATAACTTCAAATAGCTAATTAAAAAAATCTATTTTTCACGGTTAACATCCTTTAAATTGGCCTGATTTATTGTTATAATATTAGCTTTCTTTATTATATCCTATGGAATTACAGATGTTCTCTTCGGCGTTGCCATTATTACTTTTTATAAAATATCATGTTTATAACATGCGTTTGTTTTGCAATTAAAGGTAATGTATAACTTGACACATGCAAATAGAGAATAAACAGTGGAAAAGAGCGTCTAAAAATCGTTTATTTAATATTCGTCTTGCAAATATTTAAACATGTCAATCCTTAAGCAAAAACGCAAAAACATAACAGTCTAGTGTAGTGTAAGTGTTTTTTTGTACTTAATATTTTTTTATTCGACTAAATTTACGCACTGAATATCTAAGGTACGCAACACAAACACCGTTTCTCAGGACAGCAATGGAAGGACAAAACCGACGGGTCGATAATCTAATTCAATTACGGTGATGGGATAATATGATATATCAATCTCAAGAAACAAACGGCCTGACATGACCATTTTAATGTTCTGTTAGATTGTTGTTTTTTGTATCAAGTCAAAAAGCTTGTTTATGTCATATACCAATAACACCAATCAGTATTTATTTTCAAATAAACACCTTATATTTTGTATCGACGCGATTTATTATACACATAATTTAAGTTAACAATAAAGCGAATCACAATAATTTAAATATATTTTTTTTCGTTCATCAGTTACATTTGGTATTGTGTTAATACTGTTAAAATGCATCATACCAATAGTATAAGTTGTATGATGCCATAATCCATTGTAGGAACCAATCGTTCTTTTAAATCCTAATAGCCGTTCGCGTGTCTTTGTGGGGCTAAGAATCAGGTACGAAATGTTTCAACCACAGTGCATCCCATCGTCAGTTCAAATACGGAAACAATGGATTTAATCATAATTGTGATTTTAAATGTTTTATGGAAATTGCAGGTATTTTTAGTCTCGCAACCAATAACGTGTGTTTTATTCAAACGTATGGACATAAATACCTATTCCGTAATAACGCATTAGACAAATTGAATGTGTATGTACAAATTTAAGTTTGGTTAAAGAAATATATAGATAAGTGTGTGCGTGTTTGACTTACAATTAAATTCTCTTTCGAAACCGCGGACTTTTGTAAAAAAAAAATATATTCTTAAACATTTGTAATTTGCGGTCTCTGTAATATCTGGATGTATTGAATGACCGAAAAGATCCGATGACATCTGTTTATTTGTAACTGTTTCACCAATCTTCTCGGGAAAGCGTTTTTTTTTATTACCCCTTTGTTTGTATTTCATTAGACCCGTCGACATTGTAAGCGATATTTATGTGTTTTCTTCGGTGTGAATAACCAATCAGAAAACAATGCATTTGTTGTTTAATCGTATTTCTGCGGATCATATTAGTCATATGCAAATACATCTCAATAACGATATACACTGACATTAAAGTCACAGATTGTTCTTAATCGTTCCGTTTGCTTGATATGTTAAAGTGCATGACGAAAAACAACCTATCAATAATCAACAATGGGGACATAACAAGATATACAAAAAGAAAAGCACAGTATGCTTTTTCCGTTTCAAATATATGAATCAATAATTACATCTCTATCTTCTTAGATTACTCTCGTTGAATGCCTCGCGGCTCGCCATGCCATCAGAATCGTTCTTAGTAGTGCTCTACGCTTGTAGTGATATAAGATAAGTAATAAAGGATTGGCTGTGTTTGCTGGGTATCTTTCTGATCGAAAGACCATTATGTAATTCAAAGAAAAATAAGCGTGTTACATTCAAGACATTTGTTTCCTACGTTTCTTGAAAAATGTCATTAAATGAATATTCTTACAAAACTGTAGTTCTTGGAATATGTATAAATAAGTATAATAACCAGGAAAGAGATTCAATAAAATTAGTACGTGATCTAAGGTTTGAACCCCAGTTATCAAGAAGCAAGCAACCTCGTTACAACTAAACCACCCGGCATTAAAATTGTACCGGTAGTTTTAAGCTTTGTCAGCAGAACATGTTTTGCTAAATTATCGATGATAATGACGCTTTATTACTTCTCCGATTTAGATGCTGCATATTTTCTTATTCAACATTATTATTTTGGTTTGACAAATATATGATAAGCAAATTCATATGTTTTGTTCACACGTCAATTGCAATTATCGCATTTGCTTCTATGTTTCTATTTGAAAAAGAGTACATGTTTAATGGTAAGCTTTACCTTTCAAGCAGAAGCAGACCTGTTGAAGAAACGATGTATCAATATCGTACTCACGTTTAGCGCGCTGTTTTAAAATGCATCAATTACCAGTCCGTATAAGTTTTGGAACTTCATACTTACAGACTTTAAAATAAAGACATGGCTTAATACAACGAACCTGGCACGTATTTGTTTGCAATTAAAAAATGTGGCATCAAGTCATCAAGTAAATCAATTTCATGAGAAAGTTATAGTAATAGGATAACATATGCTTATTAAGTTATTGAGACAGAACCCGACAGCAAAATGAATCCATCCGCTGAAATCAAACATCTACACAAATAAGAGTTAATTATTAAACCATATAGTGTATAAAATACTCGTACATAGGTGACACAATTTCCGTGTTAAGCTGGTTTCAATGATTTTACGGTGTGTGGTGTAAATATCATATTGACAAGTCTTAAGCCGTTGATTGTCCTTCCTAATATGCATTTAATCTGTTTTGTAAATGAACAACAACGTGCAATAAATATGCTTCGCCTAAGTCAACTGCCTTTAGGAGGCACTAATAGCATAGCAAGCAATAACAAATAAATATGAACTGCTGCAGTTATTTCAAAGACAATATAAAAATATTTGTTATAAAACATGTACCTGTAATCCTTTCTTGTTCATTCATCTTTTGCAGAGTATATAACTTCTTCAGACACTTATCTAGCCAGCACATTTACGGGTTCATAATAATATATAAATAATCATTATATAGCTTGAGCGATGTTTATACTAATTAGTAAAAATACCGGTACCAGCATACGTGGGAAAATTAGCGCAAAAACGCACATACACTACATAACAATAAGAAAATATGTTTACACAGTTCAATTTATTGTAAGTCATGACCAAAACAAGTGCGCAATAGAAATTTGTCAGGCACATCTATACAAGGGGATTTATCTATGCAATGGCATGCATCCGTCAATTTCTTTCCCGAATGCGTATACAATAAATACATGAAATAAGATCTTTATTTGCAAGTCGATGAAATGATCTGGCCTACAATTCAAGATAGATATGTTAATGTTTGATTGGGATCAAGTTTTATATTACTAAACATGTTGAAAATTAATTTTCAATAGTAGATGTATCCGAAGAAAAACACGAATATAAAAAACTTTGCATTTGTGTTGCACTACTGCATATTTTAGACCACATTGACTGGATCATTTTGAACGAACTGGCCTTAGCTCGTCTATGAAGATTATTGTATCTTTAGCGATTGAATGGTGACATATTGTTGGAAATATAGTTTCTTTACGATAGCAGCCAATTTACTGACATTTTATTATAAATATGATCAATACTTATTAGCAAATGGATCTAAAGATTACTCGGAACAATAACATATCCAAACAGGTCGCCAAACCAATACTGCTTGATGATGTAATGGTTGCCATATGCTTCTATTATATGTTCACACCAGATACAATTTTTATATAAAAGAAATGTAAGCTACAGAAACGTACAACCATGTTTACAGTATCCTCCTATTGTGTTGACAATTGCATGTATTGCTTATTTAGTTTCAAGTTCAAACTTCTGTATTGCATCTTACGTATTGGGTCTATAACGACAACAGTGCATACTAGTATGTTTGCCGAGGAAAAACCCGGGCCCTCTTGTTGAAAAGGAACGAGGCGATTTCAACATAAATGCATTATACTAAAGATTTGCCTTCATGGAAAAATCGACATTCATTGTCTTTGCGAGAACACTTAAATATTTCAATTAAAACCATCGTTTTGTATTACTTTTACTAAGGTTGTCCGAACACATATTCCTATACTTAAGTGTTGTATAATTAGTAATGGTACTAGTAGTTTCATATTTATGAAAGCGACACATAGTACATATATATTAGGAATTTTATACAAATCGTTATATTTAAGTATGATGATTCTACCAAGTTATGTAATACTAAGTTGCTTACGAGTCAATATAAATTGGAATCAATAAAGATATAAACAATTCCTTATTTATGCATGCATGAAATATAAGCATAAGTTTAATACTAGTTGTGTATAAATATATAAAGATTGAAATGTTCGTCACTATTATTCAATATCAAACACAAAGTCATATGATCAATAGAGGTAGTGCGATCTTTTCTAATATGTCTTTTGGTTGTTTACATTCGTTAAGCATAACTTATCGAAACTTGATACAGAGTTTACAAAGCGGAAATGGAATTCTTAATGAACTGTTGCACGCTTTCAAACACTTTTACTTTCCACTTTATGTTGCCTTTGTTGTTTTTGCTAATGTTGTTGATGTTGTGTCAAAAATAATAATATAATTGTACAAACATTAGTATCAAAAGGCAAATGTCACTCATTTGCATCAACCGTTTGAAATAACGTTTCCTTCAGTTCAATCATGGGTTCAACAGTAAACACCACACGACAAATAATACCTTAACAATATAGACGCTAGAGTGCATCTAAAATTGAAGGTATAAATTATGACGAACACAAACCAACCCAAACTTTTAAAATAGTGAACAGCGTTAAATAATATTCAGTAAAGCAATTGTTGTTAATGAATAACACGCAAGTGGCTTTGACCGCTGTTCGTGAGCTATGACATTACGTTCCCATACGTCTTACCCTTTCTGTACGTGCTTCATTCTGTTGTGTAGTTATTTCCTTGTATTCCGGAAACCCAATGCCCTGACAATACTTCTTGATTAATTCAATATCCGCTCGCGTTTGCTGCTAAATCCCATGGGTATACTTGTGAAAAGCTTCATATGTCCGTGGCCATCAGACTATTGCAACAGTTTACGTAATACATAAAACACAGTGTCGTATTTATGATATCTCGTGATATATGTTTTGCCTTCATTTAAATCACTGTTTTTAAAACTACAAGGAACCAGTAAATATATTAATATAAATCAGACCCTAGTTTGAAAGAAAAAAAAATCATGTATTAAAATTAAATATATTCACGGTAGTTCATGTTGATTAATTTGCATCGAAGTTTAGCAAAATCCACAAGATACGTTTACTAACAACTACTTTTAATGGTAATTGCAACCAAGAAGTGTTTATTAATACGTGATTCTAAAAATGAGTTTTTGTTATTTTGTATGTTCGTAGTTTAACGTTTATGTTAATCGTTTTTCATTTTGTAAAAATTTCACGCTTTGTGTGTGTGTGACTATTACATTCAACAGTGATTGTGTTTTTATGCAACTACTTGATCCGTTTGTTACTATCACAAACTTACAATCCACATTATAAAAGAAACCCCAAGTGTAAACATTTATTTCGATAACAATTTACGTAAAAAAGTATAGTTTACATGCATGTAGAATATCGTTTTTATAATGTTATTAAAATGATCCGATCAGAGCTTTTACTATAAAAATGGTTGCTAAGCTAGCTACATTGTAAACTTTATATCGGTTCTGAACTGAAAAGCTCTTTAGAAAATATCGCAATACTTTGTTGTGTTTCATATTTGTGTGCTTCAAATAATATGTGTTAATAAACTTCCTTTTTAATAGCACATTCACTACACGGCAAACGGAAAAGATGGCGGCTCAAGGTATGCATATGGGCTTGTCAGCTGTTGATGTCGTATCAGCAATGGATACATTAGAGTTTTATGACTAATGTGTATGGTTTTGATAAAATGCTTCAAATGTTTGCCATTTAAATGTGTATATGACAAAAATGCCAGCAAATTATGCTTTTACAAAAAGAATCATAATTTTTTAAGAATGTTGTTTTAGAACATCTGCTTGGAATATCAAGTTTCCGCTTTTGTTTAAACTTTTTCAAGAAAAACAGTATTGTTTAACAAATTTAACTGCAACTTACAACTTACTTTGCTTGATGGTGAATATTCTGACTTTTAATTAATATTTTACTTTGAATAAATAATAAAATTGTATATATGTATTATATCTCAAGCAATTACTGGCATAAAGCCGGTCTTATCATTTTGGTATCAAATTTTATATCATGTTTAATGCAAACTTTGCAGAGCTCGAAATTAACACTCGCACACTCGCAAAATGCGAGTGAAAAATACCGATTGCGAGTTAAGTTTTAAGCCACTTGAATTTTTTTGCGAGTGAAGAATTAGTGAAAAAAAAGTTATATTGCTAAATTCGCTCGACGTTGTGAACGCTTAACCGCAGGTCAATTAATAGAACGTCGGAATACCCATATGCGGAAGCTCGCACCTTGTATGTAGACTGGTATACTTATAGTACATATATGCGGATGGTATTGGTACAAAGACCATGAAACAGTCGATTATCCACACATGTTCACTATAAAAGATAAAAATCCTGAACAGTCATGTCGTCGAAGCGAAAAATAACTTTTTTTTCCCACAGATTGAAATAACAATACGAAATATAAAGCAAAGTCAACCGTTGAGTTGAGAGACAAAAAACGGAAATTAAATTCTTCCAAGAAAAAAGTGAAAAAGTGGGAAAAAGAACTTCATACATAACACCAAAACTTGTGGTTCATGTCATATTTTATTTAGTTTTAATAGTACTTAACTAATATCCAAACTTTATTTTATTTATGTTTCCAGCAAAATTTGCGAGAATGTTTTGGATTTTGCGAGCTGGTATTTAAGCTGCTCGCAATGTTTTGCTAGTAGAAAGAAAAATTAAATTCGAGCCCTGGTAAACAAAATCAGTGTACAGTGTTATGTACTTTGTTAATCATCAATGTAAGATCAGTCACATAATCGGATAAAAACAACTAGCGGAAGCTACGTAGCTTCCAATCTCCGTGGAATAATAATATCAAAAACTCAGAAAGTCAGAATCAAACATGGCCATAACCTTGCCGTAATAATACTTCTTTAATATTGCATATTGAATATTTCTTTTGAGATTAAACATAATAAACAAACAATGTTCAGCAGCATATAATATGATGAGGTGTTACGACATTATGTTATTATAAGTCATGCTTCGTAATGCAAGAATGATATAAATTTAAATGTTGTATTCAGATATTTAGGAATGTCCAACATGTATGCGTGCATGCGTTCGTTCTTTCGTTTTCGTACCTGTACCCGGAGGACTCCCCACATGTCCGTTGCGGTTACAATCAACCACGTTACATGCATCGGGAACAGGCAATACACCAGGGTCGCCCAGGTGAGAAGCGCGGGACTGAACCACTGCCCTGACTGGATAGTTACAGACCCCAAACGGTCATTTCAAGTGCTCCGTCCAGCTCAATTCCATGAGTTTACTATTGCAAAGCCAGTAATGTTAACGTGACTTGTGTACATGTGTTTTCGTCGATTGAGCACATGGTCCCACTCAAAGAGACTTAAATACCCATTGATCTATATATGTTTAAATATATATTTATACCTATTTTCTTGTACCCAAGCACGAATTACATAACTCCTTTAATTGGCGATAACGTTTCCAAAAAACATAATTTAGTTAAGTAAAAATAAATTTTGCGTTCTACGCAAATCGACTTTCGACAAGAACGAGAATAGCTTTTAATAAGCTCTGTTGTTTTATCATGGCTTGATCTTAATAGATGTGGGCGATATTTTGTGATGTATTGTTTTGAAACATGTTTTGATAGACTTTTGAATATTGAACAACGCCAAAAGTTAAGTCACAGCACGATCATCAATAATGTGATTAACAATTGTGTTGATGTTTTTTATCAATTAATATTAAGGGTCTTTGTTCGTTTTCTAGTACTCAATTAACATCATGTTCATCCCAACAACACAATGGTTACCAGACCAGAGTGTGTGGCATCTCTAAAACATTTAGCCGCGGTATAGAACGGGAAGCATTTATGCAAAACGTAGTATTTTTTCAGATACCGTCTTTTTACTAGTTACATGTATTTTGTTAATTAATGTTGCTAAGACAGGAGTACAGCCTTTACCAATGGTACAAAATCTCATTTAATGTACTGGAAAGAAATCTTAAAATGGCATGATATGTCGTATGGAATGTTATCCATGTGTACTACCTTGATGCTACTCCACATATTTGTGAGGTAATTACCAAAAAACAACAATGAGTCAGAACTCACATTAATCAGAACTTATTTAAAACGTGTAAACAATCCTTTAAACTGAACTTATACAATATTACCGATCTTTCGTTCTGTAGACATTCACATATTTTGATATATCATATACAAATATACAATATATGTGCGGTTCGGCAAGAAAACTGTAAAAATGATTGCTTAAGATTCAAGTCCCTACAATTATTGGGATACTTCCTGCAAAATAAGAAGAACCAATATTCGTGAAAACTTATATATTTATACTTATTGAGTCCGAATAGCATTTGTTTTTCTCGTATTATTAGATCTAAGACTAACATAGTTCTGATTAAAATACCCTAAGCACGTGTTTGTACAACTTTTAACATCTATAAATATGTGTCACTATAATAGCCAAGTCGTCAAAACGTCAAACACAAATGAAATGATTAACTGAATAACAGTAAAAGTTTTCTTCAAAGTAATATGGCCGTCGGTGTTCTTTATTCGAACTGTTATTGACACTATGTAAATAACTATTTAAATGCTATAATTATATTGGGCATTATCCTTGTATATGTGTGTAAACCTATATTTGAAAGGTCTATGCATTAAGATGAACATTTACAATAAAAATCATAGAAACATCACTGCTAAAATACGTCTTTCGTCACAAATTATGTTGATTGAAACTTGCTGATAGACATTATAACGTTATCATAAATAACACTTGTACTTTATGTAGTAATAATGATGAAGAAGACGAATATCACTTTACTATTAGATGTCCATTTAATTTAGAAGAAAGATCCGAATATATATCGAAACACTATTCAATGAGACCAAGTATGCTTACATTTTTGAAACTCTTAAATTGTAATAATAAAGGTACCCTTCGGAAGTTAGAAATTTACTGTATTACATGCTTTAAGAAAAAAAATAATTAATCTCTTGAACTGTAATCATTCTTTCGTTATTTCGAAATTTTGCATTGGGGTATTGTGTTTTGTTTCTATCTGAAAAGTGTTTGCCTATTGAAGGTCTTTTCAATCTGGTTGTTGTTGTTTTTGTTGTTGGTACGATATCACTACCTTGTGTTCATGTTTGTATCCATGCGTGTTATTTTAATGCTTTATGTACTCCCGCTTTTTCAATTATATACGTTTTAACCGACTATCGTTTACATTTAACTTCAGTGGATTTTTCGTTGAAAGTTCGAAAATTCAGCCCATGGTCTGGCAGCAACTAACAGAGTGTCAATGCCTGTTGGACAGTTGACGTGGTTAAACATATAACAAGGAATTGAACTCATTGAAAAATAAGAAAGCATCCAATGCTTTTAATTATGTTCCTGTTAAAAAATTACGTTGAAGCCCAATAGCAATAATATTTAAAATTTGCTAACGCAGCCTGCAAACTTGCTGCAACAATAAAGACCGCATAATATTTGTATTGTCAATCGAAGAATAGTTACTTCAGCTAACCGCTTAAAACTAATGTTGCATACAAGTTAACTGTTAACTAACCTGGGTTAAAATATCGTTGATGAACATTAGATGATTCCAACAAAATTATAAGAAGACTAGTTTATAACATACAATATAAATAATGTCATTGTCTATTCGAAAATAAATTCATTATGATACTAGTGGCCGCAGTGTTTTGACTTTGAATAAACTCAGTGTTTGCAATAGTGTAACGCATATTATTCTTATGTTAACCTTAAGGAATAACCTTAACCAAAGTTGCATTAGAAGGCATTTAATCTCACTATTAATTCGATGCATCTCAATTTAGATTGCGGCTAAGAAATACGCCATTCCACAGCTAGTCGATATGTTTTCTTTGACGAGCTATTGTGAATATCGTAAGTTAAAAGCATTTTTATATAATTAAATATTTGTTTTTCGATAGTAATCAATCGAAATCTACCAAAAATGGCTTTATATTCGTAGTTTAGCATAAAGATACTTTAAATCATGTGTGGTGCATTGAAAGCTTTTGCTTCCAGAGATCCCGCGCTAAGACCTCGGAGCAGGAACTTTTTTCATTTGTATTAACAGTTTTAAACCGTACCGATGTGTAAGTATATTCACTCACTGATATTCATTTCCACAAAATCCAAACATACATTTACAATCACATTCAAACCATCCACATCTAGTCAAATTAATGATATGATAAATACTCATAATGCATTTCTGTTACATTAAGAGTAATATGTTAACGTTGTTTTTTCAAACTTAGTTACTTCACAGAAAAAAAGGCTTTGCTAAACAAGACCATATTTCCCAACATTTCGCCTACATTTAGCGGCAGAAGCAACGTAATTTAAAAATATCATTCCTTTAACTGTTATCGGGAAAAATACGCTTTCGTGATTTTAGGATAATGGCATTAATTTGTTCTTGAGAGGCTACACTTATAAAGGTTATCGCTCCACAATTGGATTGTATGTGAACTCTAATAACATACTTGGGGAATATCAGGTCCGAATGTAACAACGTAATTTAATGAAATATCGGTTCTTACATTGGACATTGCTAAATTGTAAAATATTAAATAATGAATTAGTCTATGTATCTTTTACGAGAAAATATGAACGTGTTTTTACAGTGAACACTAAGAGAATCTACTTGTCTTTGCGGATGAGCCATGTGGTAGATACTTATATTATGTAAGGGTGCTTGATTTCATGTATACAGGACACAATAGTCAGATTTACAAAACAATTGTTTTTATCACCGCCAGTAAACTCCTTCGAGTTACTAATTTTGGTTTATTTGTTTAGTTGATACATTTATGGTTTGCATACTCATAGTCGTTCGTTCCGATTGTTTACCTGAATGGACAAATAATCGTCTAACATAAATGAAGACCGAATGAAAAACAATAGTAATATTCACAGAACATAAAAATTAGCAGATCCTAATCGAGCGTTATCATTTGGTGGACTTATTTTGGCAAGCACTACCTACAACAGAGGGCGATCAAAACGCAGAATTTTTGATGTCTATATAATTTATATATTGAGGTCAATCACCTTTAAAGAGGTATTCATATGTAGAAAACAACAAGTAGCAAAAGCAAGTTACAATAATATAACTTACAAAATGTTTTAATATGGTGCTTCTATATTATACAGAGAAACCAAACATTTGTCATATGTCACTAAAAGCAATATTCTGAATCAAGACAATCCACGCACACAATGGTAGTAATGTAAAGAACCTCGATCCCCGAAGATACGATAATTAAATGATTGCAAATTCAAGGGTGTTGTATGATAACACTCCCCAAGGACGTACTGGTGAATAATGGTTGCCGTTTGAGTACCTGTACATTAGCGTTCGAGCTTTTCACAGTGCATACGACCATTAATATATGTATGTTTGCCACTTATGTATTTCCTTTTTATTTAGGTGTACGTTTGCGAAAGTTGCCTCTTTCTCGGCAGATGGCCTCCAAAGTATTTCACCTACAATTGCTTTATGTTGTTGGCGTCATAACTAATTAAGTCTATCCAACGCATGTTCGATCTCAACCAATTAAGTACTTTAATCTTGCTTTGAGGGGAGGGGGGGGAGAAATTGTGTGCTTATCTGCTTATTTTATAAATGAGCAAATTCCATAGACCCTAAGAAAAATAAATAAAAGATATAGTGTTACAAACCGTTTTAAGAAAGTATAATCAGTTTGTTCAAATATAGTGCATGAACGCATTTATATTCTGCAGGTATTCAAATCAAATATTAAAAGATCATCAGATACTTTGACACTGAACAAGAGTCATAAAGCTACTGGTTACAAGTTACTCGGGGTTTATGTTGAAAAGAGCATTGTCCATGGATATACAGTTGATATACATATATATATATATATATATATATATATATATATATATATGACTTACATATAGTCGTGTTCAACAAATGCTTCGTGGGAAGGAGCAATAATATTTATCAGTGTGATTTACTTATTTGTATTTCCAGCTGGGTGTTTTTAATCTTTAGCTCCGAATGCAGAA
This sequence comes from Dreissena polymorpha, assembly GCF_020536995.1. Lineage (NCBI taxonomy): Eukaryota > Metazoa > Mollusca > Bivalvia > Myida > Dreissenidae > Dreissena > Dreissena polymorpha. The sequence goes on along the minus strand of NC_068368.1, from coordinate 39,587,615 downwards.
AAGGCTTCTGAACGAAATACAATTAACATACCTACTCAAACCCAGGGCACTTGCCCAGAACAATAATGGTTAATGGTAAATGATACCTTTAAAATCTAAATTGGGTCATGCCGGGTAAAAATCCACTTTAAACTATACTCGATGGAAACATTGAATATGTGTTGCGAAATCAGTATGAGAATACTGAGCTTATTGTGTGAACGACTTTGGCCTTGCACTACAATATTGTAGTATGTTGTATTTGCCCCTGACATCAAATATATTGCCAGAGAATATAAATACAACTAATGTTTATATTGTAAAAAGGTTTTTATGATTGTGATTTCAAGGTACTTCTTTATGTAAGTGAATTTGCAAATATTAACCGTATAATCAAATGTCATTAATTAACCACATCAATATTCCATAAACGACATTGTTATGCGTAGTTAAACATATGCAAGGAACAAAGTGTTGAATATTTACCAGGCGATCACACATTTCATTGTATTCAATAACACTAACTAACACCAAATCACAACAGGAAAAAAAAATGTATTCGACAGGTAGGATGCACAGTTAGTTCATTAAAAAGGTTACAACTGTCATCATTTGAAATAATTAATAAAACAATTTATAAACAGGGTGTAAGCTATTATAACTGCCTATGTGTTTGGGATGATTCGTTATTTGTTATTCTAATTGATGTCAAATAACGATATGAAAGACTCTTTACAAAGACGTTTTAATGCAAAAATAAAAATATTAAAAAAACAATGATATATTTGACACATATGGACAAATCACAATTACATGGAAATTAAACACAACATTATTACCTGCAATATCAGTTATAAAACAAGTACAATGATCAAGCAAACATACAATTTATAATTTAAGCACCCAAACAAATGATATAAGACTTGAACGAACTTGATGTCTACGACTGGTACTAATCAGAGTATTAATTTTCATTGAAAAAATAATACAAAATTGATGTCAAGGTATACTTTGAAACGAACATGACAAACATGAACATTATCATGAATAGGTTTATGATTAGAATACATGCACACGTTTCTCCTGTATTCAGAATTTAAGAAAAATATCCAGAATGTATTTTTAAATCTTGAAACATTATAACATTAGACTATAAATAACACATGTTTTAAATATATGTAAAAATCAAGTTAGTTACATGCATTCAGATGCTGTTTCGATTTCAATAATGAAGAACGTGCATACAATTAACCATTAATGTTGCTAAAATATCACATCAAAATCGTAAGTCAACTGTAGAGTCGTATACACATTTGTTTGTCAGAGATAAATGTTATTGTATGAACATGACAAACTCTCAACAGCATTGCTCATATAAAATACATTAATCACAATACAATATGACATACACTCAGCATACATGTCTAAATGTAGGGTAGTGATTTGCATGATTTCCACAATATTAATAAAGCATTAAAATCAATAGTTAAAGTATACTAAGCTTCATTTTAACGTTTGTATTCCATTCCAAATCATACTAACACTCTTTAACGAGCATGAGCTTAAAGGTCGAATTATTGCTGTTGATATGTTTAATATTTGATCGCATAGACAATCACGTTAAATTGAAACGATTGTATAGAAATAGTATGGAATTTCAATGGCATATATTCAGCCCTTTATTCATGTAACAAAATTCATCGTTTTCGGTAGGTCATTGAATTTGCGAGATATCGACAGTCGAGGTCATGTATTCAGTTCGTGAAATGATCAATGTAGAATGATTATGAAAACAAAAAAGGTCCTTATAAATTATTTTTGATTTTAGATTATCGATATAGCGATTTAAGTCATAAATTAATGAGTTAAGGACGATTCAATCCATCTTTCATATGATTTTCATATTAATTTAAAGAAACTATTTAATTGTTCATAAGTAGTTCTGTTAAATGTGTTTACATCATTGTGTACATCAAATGTACAGCCAGTACACACACATTGAATGGCTTGGTATTTTAATAAAAAATGAAATACCATTTCTGTTAAACAGAAAGCACTTACTAACAGAGTGATTCATTGTTAATGACACGAAGACATCATCCTTATAGCTAGGAATGCTGTTATAGTCAACTGTCGATTATAAAATGCATTATATCTAGAATGTTCTACTTGCATGTGTTTAACGACTTTGTCAAATGTTTATCCTTCACTAACAAATCACAAGTCTTAGTTAAAAAGTAAAAACACGGCAAATAATTTGTACTGATTCAACGCATAGTAAAAATGCAACGTTAACAAGTTTGATGCCAAAATAAAAGTCATTATTTCCACCCACATCGAAAACAATATGGCAGGTATATATGTCGTATGTGCGAGGTATGAGGAATATTTATTACCTTGAATTACCTTAACAAAAAAGTGTTAATCCTAATAGATGCCTCATAACAGCTTAAAGGGAGAAGATTTCGATTCACGTTGAATGTTGAGTAAAAAAATGTCTCATCGTCCGCAGACTTTGAACAAAGAAGTCGTATCATATGCAGGATGGCCGCATTTTGTTTAGGTTTCCAATGTAAAGAGGTTTCATAAGTCGTCCAGGTCAAAACCGATGTCCCCTCCATTTCCAAGCAATGTCCAAGCATATTCAAAGATGTATCAAAATGCTTTTGAAATCGCATGTTGCTTTGTTTTCCTTGTGCCATTTCTATGTAGGAATTGATCGCATTAAACGCTTTCTTAACCTTTAGAGCGAATATGTTTGTTCTAGTGTTTTGGTACATTTTCCTGTATGTAAGGTATTGAAGATAGTAGAGGCACGGCTCGATGTTTGTAGAGAAGCAGTCAAAGTGTGTGTAAAATGGCCGTGGAAGGGCCGATGAAGTTGTTGTGCCGATGTACCGTCGGTTAAATTCATATCGCAGGAATATTGGAACACACATTGTCCCTGCAGCTCTAAATGTCATAAATATAGAGTGTATTTGTTTGAAAGACTCTGCGTACGGTTGCTCGGCTGCCCTTTCTAATATCAAAGAATCCAATGGTGAATCGAAATAGTTCGAAACATTGTTGGTCAGTTCCTTTATTTTATCTTCCACCTGCTCTAATAGTTCACACGCTGCATCAAGCTCATTATCGCAGTAAAGGAATGAAGCATATCACATATAGCATGAAACCATATTTGATTGTAATGACTCACGAAACAATTCTCTTGCTCCATCAATGCCTGCCTTGCCTGCCCGGAAAACTATGAAATTATCGAGTGGAGCTAATTTTTCAGGCAGTTTAACGTTAACTGCGTCCCGATCTAAATACGCTGAAGCACCTAAGCTTGCCAAAACTGAGATAACACTGTGCAAAGCGTTGCTAAATTTTTCTTTACGTTTACGAGATTTTTCCAGTGTGCGTCAAAAGTGGTGTTGCAGTGCCATATACTGTTTTTCAAAAAGAATTTGTTTAAGAATTACATTCCTGTCATTAAGTTTAAATCCATCAAACAGAGGAAGAAAACAACAAAACTGTGAAGCCATATAGTCGGACAATGCGTACATTTTTAGAGGATGAAAGCTCGTTTCATGTATCGATTTCTTCCTATAATCTTTAAGTTTTGACCCGACATTATCCATTTTTATTTCCTCGATTGTTCCAGGAATTGACTTCAACATTGTTGAGAGTTTATTAAGCATTTGCGGGAACTCGTGTCTTTAAATTTTCCCATCAAAAAGGTTCACCTTGTCTGTTGTAAAATGTGGGAAAAAAACGACAATTAAAGAAACGTCTCAACATAAAAAGTATGTACTTAACACAATTGGCAAGATTGTCCTCTCTCCACACATCGGGTGGTGTGTTTTCGACCGCAAAAAAACACGGCTGTCTTGACATGAAATGTGCTTATCTTCTCGACGTCATTCTGCACGAACTTCTCATTTCTGATCATTTTTGCAAGAACATGCTTTTAGATTACTGTTCCCAAACTGAACATAAGTTCCCGTTCTGTTAAATTGGTGGAAATTCGCCAATAATAATAAGAATCATCGTACTTGGAAATGTTTGTACTTATGTGTGGTCCTTGTGGAACAATAAAGGCTCCATATTTCCTGGCTTTTTTCGACGTCTTTTCGGAAGGCCAGTGATCGGGGCGAGGCCATTCAAAAATAAAATTACACTCTGGCGGTAGACTTTTACAATAAAATGCGTAAACATTATCTTTATTTCCACAAAGTTGCGCCGGTCCATGCCATTTACTTTGTTTTATAACATCCTCCTTCTGTCGTAGAACCTTGTGTAATATGTTGTTGTTAATATTACCAGTTAGTGTTTCATTTTCGTTTTTGAGGTGATCAAAAAAATCTGATACAAGAGCATTACGTTGAAAATGTTCACTTTGCCAACATTGAAAACTGTAATTGCAAAAATTCTTCTCTTGTTTGACTGGTTCAGTCAAAGTTAGTTGACAGTACTGAGGAGCACAATTCAGGGTGCTCACAACGATCACAACACTCTCACTGTTGTTAAGCGACACTGTCGGCGCTTCGGAATCCAGTACTAAAACAAACATTTTAAAGCACCATAATTCATCAGTGTCGGAATTCATTCCTTTGGTGGTTGTTCCCTCGATTTGACTACCAAAATAATACAGGGCTTAACACTAAGGCACGTCCGAACGACATTCACTGCCTGTACCTAGGTCCGGGCTAGCCAATGTTCCAGGAACATGCCCGACCGGTCGTGTGTATTTTGGGCAGGATTATGTGTATTATATCAATAAACTGCGTTTTAAATAAGCTTTTTAAAGATGCAAAAATCTTAGTACACTATGATCAGATGACAATTAAATCCCAGAGTGAAGTCGGAGACAACAAACGGATCGTAACTCGAAATAGATTTGGAACCCCCTGATTGCAATCAAAAAGAGGCCGACAATTCAGAAAATCCCCGGCGGTTTTCCTGGTAAAACACGTCAGTACCTATTTTTAAAAGGAATTCCGCTAGATACGTGTTTTGTAGTGACAAGTTTTCTCGATAAAAATACGTTTTAAACTAAAAGCCGGGATCGTCCAGGATCGATGAAGGTATAAAACTCGACATTAACACAAAGTTACTATAAAATTAATAGTTTTAATTTGTTTGACCGATAAGAAGGGTTTTTACATTCTTGTTACGCAATTCAATTAGCAAAACTAATATTAATGGTCGATCCCCGCTTATAGTAGATAGTTAACCGTTTACAATTGTTACTACTACCGTAACACGTTATTTTGCGACACCTAAGATTCACTTACCATTTGTTGTCAGACGGCAACCGCGGCAATCTATGTAAAAAATGTTTTAACGTTTCATGTCGTTGTTTAAGTTTGACTTTACGGGTGGGGATGGGGGTTCCGCGAATGAAAAGAAAAGGGAAGGAGGAAAGTAAGAGAAAGTATGAGGAAAAAAACAACAAGGAAATTTCTCCCGAAATGGCGTGAAGATACAAATAGATGTCTTAATGATTGAATTATAATTGCGCATCTCCACGCACAAGGAAATACAAGTTGAATGATAAATATAAAGGTTTTGTTATACTTGGGTCAGGGCACATGAAAGATTGGTCAGGGCTAGTAGGTTCTGCATTTATTAGCCAAAAATGGGCTAGTTGAAAAAAAAGTTAGTGTTAAGCCCTGTAATAAATGCGTCTTTTGTATCCAAGCATTTGGTGTATATAAGATTGTTCCAGTTCAGCATATTTATATTGCTTTCTTCGAAAGTTTATTAAATGTTCACTGATGGCATATTTATCGAGAACAATTGAGAGCGTTAGTGAAAATTTCTTCATCATTTGTTATCTTGTATACTGCATCTTTAGCAATTTGCGCCTGTTTGCTCTCTCTCCTTGTTGTATGTTTCTTCTTGTTTCGCTTGGTTCGAGTCATCTTAAACGAGAACAAAGTAATTTTATTTGTCATACAAGAAGCATGATATACTACCTAACTTGAACTCTTCATATTTTAGAAAATAAAAACTCCAATTCATTTATACTCCATACCCCTTTTTAAAAGTGTAACCCAAATTCATTTCACCTTATTTAAAATGAATGTGTAACGAACTGTAAATCCAATGTCGTTGATTAACAAAAAATTCAGTAACAAACATAAAACCGTTTTAAAGCGGAAATTTTGGATCGATAAACTGTAAATCAACGCCTGAATGCCTTTTCTTTGTCGCACAATGATTACAATTAGTTTGCAAGGGCGTCGGCTATGCGGTCGAAACCTCTCATAAATAATGTATGTGATAACACTTACCGACGCCTATTAGCGCGTTCGCGTTTTTATTTAACTATATTTAATGTATAAAGTAATACGATTGCTTAAAGGGTGGTAAAGTTGTTGCTCATATAAATAATATCAATAATGCACTATGTGATGCCAATTTAACAATACACTTTAAAAGCAAGCTTTTGATTAGACATATATTAGCCATAACCTAAATATTACGCTACTGCACAATAAAAAAAAGAAACAAGCACACTATTGATGACCATATATGCAATTGTCGTTTAATAAGCATGTAACCAGTTATAGGTTGAACTTCTTTCAACTTTCGTTTCGGAAAGAGATTTCCAGAACAACGTTCATACAAATCTTAGTATGTGTGCACCTTTCAGATACTAATTTCATGGCATTGTCTGGTGTCGCGAGTGCTTAATCTAGGCGAGCTAATCGATCTTAATTTTGTTTGGATGTGTTTTAGTGCTGTATGTGTGCGCTTTACCCCGTCATTTCTAATGTTTTCCGTTGAGAGTGATACAGCATAGACCATTATTATCATTTTGTAAATATTGCATTTGTATTTATAGAATGTTGTATGTGATTTGACATTGCCCAATATTGTTTATACATGAAAAATAGTATTGTGTCAAGAATTGTGTCTATTTACAGAATTCACAAAGTTACATATTTATTTATACTGTGATGAATAAATAAAAAACACGATACCATTAGCAAAAATGTTGTTGCATTATTCGTATTTTAATAACTTTTAACGGCAACGCAAAAAATGCCGTAATCCCAAAGAATGCAAATAAGTTTCGTCATCTCGAAGATAAAGTCTACAGCACCCCACCGCCCTAAAATTGAACTGTTTAAGTCTTCTCTGTTTCGGCAAGTCTATTATATTTGTTTTTTACCTGTTAATAAGTTACGATCGATAAACCTTGGTACAATTCGCCATACATTAAATTAGAGTTGAATCGTCAGTGGGTAACTACGTACAGTTAACTTTCACGTCGTTCCAATTAAATTACAATCGTACATGTAGAGTGAGTGTTAACATTTTTACCTTTGTGTACGCTTAATACGAATTAGTTCTTATTATGTTTTAACTTGAAATATAAAGAATGAATCTGAGTACATGAATTCAAGTGAATACATACGTTGTATATCATTAATTTTAACCTGAAAACTTTGCGGTACAAATAATGTATAGTGCAATGTTTCATTTCTGTATTGTATGATGTATGCCAAACCACAGGTGGTTAGCGTGTGGCTATGATATTACTTAGTGAAAACATCATTTTGAATGATAAATAATCATATTATAACGAAAAATTTAATTTTATTAAAAGAAAATAATTCACTATCTGGAAATGTATATGTCTTACAAATGCTGGGTCAACTTTTAAGAAATAACACGATACACAACTCGCATGACCCAGTTGACAATGATCATGCAGTCTTTAAGACTGAAATCTTCACGGAGTAAAGGGCATCTTCCCTACAAAGTTCATGTACCTCGATACCATAATTCAATAAAACGTATGAAAAAATATTATTACCGTTCTTGTCGTTACATTATGCATCAAGACTAACTGTCCAGCGCCGTTTGAAACCTTTGTTTACATACATTTCAACTAACTGACATTTTAAACAAACAAGTGATTTCATTGGTCCAATGCGGAGGTGTGTCTTTACAACTGGAGATTTCATTCATAAAGACTGCATGATCATTGTCAACTGAGCCATGCGAGTTGTGTATCGTGTTTTTTCTTAAAAGTTGACACAGCATTTGTAAAAATATTGCAAGACATGTACATTTCCAGAAAGGAAATTCATTTCTGCGTTGAAAAAGACCGAGATCGTGAAAATCGCTGCACAATTGATGAAGATATGGCTGTTCAAAGCGATGCACCCCGTTTTGGGGTGATTTTGAGTTGCATACCGTGTTATATATATATATTTGATAGTGAATTTATTTTTCAGAAAAGATAATTTTTCGTTATAATATGATTATTTATGATTCAAAATGATGTTTTCACTAATTAATATCATACCAACACGTTAACCACCTGTGTGCCAAACGAATAGTATTATTATGTGTAAAATTGTTACTCAAGTGATTGTTCAATAAATAGTTTTTGAATAGATATTAGACACATGTGTGCATATTATTATTCAAATAATTTTATAACTTTTTTTGAAAATGCGCGTTTTATAAATCGGTAGTAAACAGCAAATAAATAAACACTTTAAAAACGCAAAACAGTAACTGTCCACAACTTATCGATGGTTATTTAAAGCCGACTCATTAAATTCACGGACCGATTGCAAGTTCTAGACCGATGAGGAACTAGTAAGATTGTGTGTTCATGCAAATTGTATCAACAATAGACACTTACCTTTTTAAATCGAACTATATGTTGACAATTTTAATTTTTAGATGATCATATTCCCATTCAAATAGTTGACATCTGACAAAGCTCTCGCCATTAAATGGAATTTGAAAACGAAACTACAAATTGAAATGACGTTTAAATGCGCGGAAATATAAATGTCTTAAGAAAAAGTTCGGTTACACACTACCAAAAAATTATAACGTCAAAGTAAAGAAGGAAGCAATGCTATGGCATTACCTGTTTTTTTTCTATTTATCAATATAATTGTTTTGCCATAATGTTTATTTAGTACACATCAATATATGTAGAATATACACCGGTGTTCATTATTTTGTTATTTAAATGCCAGGTTATGATAATCATTACTTGTAATATAATTTTAAGCTTTTAAGCTTATATTTTATAAATGTAACATGTTATAATAATTAACTTTAATAGAACAAATATAAATCCTCATAAATGTTGCGGTTCTTTACTTTTTTCTCCATTTCGGATATCTTTATCATTTATAACGTCCGTAATTTTTAGCCTGGATTTTTCATCGTCGGCTCCGGTACTAATTAAAAGTACCACGAGTACTCTTAGGTATTCTGCAAAGTACCCGGGGTACGGCACATATAGTAAAATGTTCCTTGCCGTACAACCGTGTGCCTTTAAGCGCAAGGGATACTTTGTATTATACTTAAAAGTACCCGGGTTTCTTTTAAGTAGTACCTGATTCACGATGATCTATTGAGATAACCACAATCACACATTATATGTTGGGGTACAACTTAAAAATACTCCAGGTACTCTGAAGGTATACTAAAAAGTACACCGGAGTATGGCCGCACTTTAATGCTTCCGTAGCCGGGGTAAATTTAAATAATATGAGCCGACAACGATCAGCGACCAATAAGTCATTTAGATGTTATAATGACGTCAGTGGGTTATCAGTTGACCTAGGACACTCAATGGATAAGAATGGGTACAGAAAAGGATATAGGTTACGATAAGTAAGATACGATAACGACCAAGAATATTATATAGTATTGTGAATAATTATTGTTAAATCGTATATTTGTTATGTTCGGCGTTTACGTGTTAGTGGTGTACCCTTCATCCAACCCCCTCACCAATTCCTTATAGTTTTTCTCTAACGGATTTCCCAATGTTTCATGAAACTGTGTAAATATATAATTCATATATGCTCACCTGTTGTCACGATACACGTTTGTTCACTATATTATGTGACCTTTGAACCATAATAAAAAAAATGTTCTGTTCTGTTTCTATGAGGCAACCAGACAGATCGGCATTACACATTTATATAGTTTAATGACAAGTATTTAGTTGTAGGTGTTGTTGCTACTGATAAGTTTTATACATACTCTTATCTATAAACAATATCATGGTGTTCGTTAAAACCCAACATTACATAAAAATAATCATCGAGCTGCTGTAATTAAAACTTTCCAGTCAAGCGAACGAATTGTGGATACTCAAGAGAATGATAAATTACTGACAGTTCATCGCTGTTTGAGAGATTTGTTTGTTTATGTTTTTCTTTTGTCTAATGATTGGAATTGATTAATATTTTGCTTAACACTAAAACAAAACATGTTTCTTGTAATACTATACGAGAACGATTGTTATATTATATCAATCATGAATTAACAATAAATACAAAATCGAAGACGAAATAATGTTCGATTTGTTTTATATTATTCCTAATAAAAAAAACGTGTATATTATCTTTAGGCTTTAATTGAGTAGCTTTTTACTTTTAAAGAAAACGTGTATTACTACAAAACGGTCTTTAATCGGATTATTGTTATGCAAAACCCGATAAGAATTAACGTTTACAGTATCGTTCTTTATCTATAAATTAACAACGAATGTTCGTTCGGATTCGTGCATTCAAAACACCAAGGACTTACGTCATAAAAACTTGAAGATCAACTGAAAAACAGCCGACAAATGAAAAATAACCCGTACATTCTTAATCTTAAACATATTCTATGTAGAACATGTTCTTATTGTTCTAAAATTGATAAATAATAAACCGCACTTGACGAAACCACAATCCTTCGTATTGAGCTAAAACATATAATTCGCATATTTGTAAGATTACGTTAGAATCAAATATATCGCCATTTTGTGTTATATACATTCCAATCAATATTTCGTTATCGTTTTAATACGTGATTTTTTAACCAATTAAAGAAAAGCTTTGCTCTTTAGAACACTATTTTGTTTAACCATAAACAACAAAAGATCTTACATTGTGTAGCAAACATAAAGTTGTTATTATGATTAAAATTCGGCAAGTATGATCGTAAAACGTAACTTTGTTTAAGTGATTCGTAATAACCTCTTTGTATCTATACTTTTTTATAGTTAAAACGACGTGCTTAGTACAGGGACAGACAGTAACGTGTATTATCAATATATGAATTAACATTTATGGAAGATCGGCGTATCTAAACATCGACTTCCTCTTGTCATTTGTATGTTTACTATCGGCTATTTATTTTGTTCAGTTATTGACATGTGTGTCATACATTTACAGTTATAAATAGCTTTCAATAAACATTAACATGTAATGGGGTTTGATACGAAAGCAGTGTGAACTTTCGAAAGAAAGTCGGTGTGTTTGTGTCACTTAGGATTTTAACATCAACTGAATTGCTTTCAACATGAAGGTAAACGGTATACGGTATTGCTATTCATATATTTGCAGGATTTGTTAGTTGATTTATGCAAATTAAACAAAAAAGGACATGCATTCAATGCGCACTTGATGCTTAGATAAATAAATGAGGTATCAACCTTAAGGCCATACACTGTATTGTGTTTATCATAAAGGCAACTGTCATGCTAAACTTTGAAAGCGCAAAACACAAGTGCATAGGTGGTTTGTTTACATCAAACGTAATTGTTAGTCAATGTGTTCTCATAGAAAAAAATTCCAAATAATATTATTAGTAATACCAATAATACTAAGAATGAAACGAATCTCTGTTCATGTTTAATTGTGGATTTCACTAACACTTCTTTAAATAAAGTTTAAACATAATAATACAAGTTCCACCATGTTTTATCACATGCTGAAAACGAAAGTGAAAAATAACAACACTTATCATCAAATTTACGCTCAGTTATAACTCTTGTTTTTGTCACAAAAGGATGGGAAGAAACAAGATAAGCCATTTTCGTTTTGACACGTTGAGATTGTAGTTTAAATGTACCTTAATCTTAAGACCTTGAACAACTTACCTCAGAAGTTGTATTATATGCAGGAGAGACATGTTTCATTGAGCCTTCATATGTAAAGACGTTGTGTAAGTTGTCAACGCCAATTCCATTTTTTGCTACAGTTCCAAGCATTACCCTAGCATGTTCAAATGGTTAAACCATGGTCATTTGATAGCATACATCGCCCTTATATGAGATAAATCTTTGTTTTTTGAAGATTTCATTGGATATCAATAGTTTCATCACAGCTTTAGATTTGTTAGGTTCGTTATAAAGCGTTATGTATTTCAAGTACTGCAGATTGTAATAAAATAGTGCAATTTGCTCACACACGAAGTCATCATTGTCAACTGTCATAAGAAATGCAAGTACAGTAAGTGCCGAAACGCTTTTGGTACATTTCGCATTTAAGGAATTCGGGAACACAGATCACATATGCTTGTCTAAATATAAAAATACATACTTACTTTGTTTGAAGTATTCACATGTCTGATGTTATGTCTGCAATCCTTGCCCACATGTTTCTTTTATCTAGTCGCGTCGCAATCACGAATCTCTCAACATATGTGTGTTACTAAAGCGTATCAGTGACTTAAGTCACTAACTTTTTTGTTCTTGTTTCACTCGCTAGTATCCCTTACTCGTTTCACTCAGCCAAATAATTAAAATATGCCATTAAGCGTACTTATTCACTCGTTTAAGTCGCATCACTTAATATCATCGTCTTTCATTTACTTGCCTCAAACACTCTTGCAAGTCGTGTTATCCATCTTTCATATCGTCTTACTGGGCTTGTGTCTCGGCCTGTCGTGTCACTTGTCGGGTCGCATTGATATCACTAATCAAGTCTCACTGACATCACTCGTGTAACTGGTCACTTCCCACTAATGTCGTTCAAATAATCTCAGTTACTAACTCTGACTCCTCACGTACCGCATGTCGCTTTATTGTCTTGTCACTATCATTCATGCACTCGTTTAGTTTCCTTTTTCATATATCTGCCTCGCACTCACACTTCACCATCAAACACTCTAGTCATCTCACTTGTGCGATTTCATTATTATATTGTAATTGGTAAAGGCTTGCGTCGAATTTCCATTAATCGTTTCACTCATTGCATCTCACTTGTCTCACTTGTCTTCATCACTTTCGTCAAACAAACCCTTGCACTCGCACTCATTTCATTTACTTACTTTCAAGTTCTGAGCGATATCGAACCCACAAGCAAATCATTTAAATTATGTGCGTGGGACTGTTAATCTTCCACGGATCCACATATGTCTTTGATTTATGTAAACCCGAGGAGAACATATTAAGGGCAGGGATATGATAACACTTGGTTTATAGAATGCCAATATTTGTTTTATGTTTTAGCCCACTTCTAGTCGTTGATGATAAGATCCGATAATTCAACACTTCTCCGTGTCTTTGTTCGCTAAGCCATAGTGATGGGACATTTACATCGATATGTGTAGAGCGTAATGTTTTAATAGAAAACAGACGTTTTCAAAGTAAGTCAAATGGCCAACATGTATGATGATTATATTGTAAAGTTTCAGTTTTGATGGGCGTGAATGAAGTAGTCTCAGTTATCGATAATATTGTCAGTTTGTATATGTTTGTCCTCAGATTATAAACTATGGATTAACACGTCTTATTGCTTTTCGTAGCACAATGCTAAGCAAAGTCAAACTTGCCCCATTCAAGAGCATAGGTACATTCGGTAATTTATTTATCACAAAAGTGCATGTTTCACGGCTGAACGTCGTCGGCAGACAAAATGCTGAAGCTGCGGCAAACACATATGATAATGCCGGCGGCTATGTTGGTCAACATTCAAACAATCGCTTGAATGAAGCACCAACTGAAGACGCTACCGAACATCTTATTTGCCACTGCACACAGGGCTATGTCATTTATCAACAGGACATATATGCAATAATAACAACTATTTAGTATACATATTCTTTGTCGAAAACGTAATAATTATATCCTGATGTCCAATATAGGTTCACTAAGTTCAGACCTGTGCAGTCCGCACAGGCTAATCAGGGACAACACATTCCGCTCTTATAATATTTTTCGTTTAAATATAGTCTCTTCTTAGCAAAAATCCAATTAAGGCGGAAAGTGTCGCCCCTGATTAGCCTGTGCGAACTGCGCAGGCTAATCTGGGACGACACTTTAGCACATGCATTATGCAAAGTTTTCTCATAACAAGACTTATATGCAGTCCTCTAATATAACATAGGGTCCACAACTGCCAACGGCTGTGGATTTTCGTTTGACACATACGTAATATTAACATTAAATACCAAATAAGCTGACGGCGTCGTCCCTGGTTAGCCTGTGCACATTTCACAGTTTTCAGAGAACGAGACTTATATTTACGACAGACCTCAAATAATGCTTAATGAAGGACACATTTAGGAAAACTAACAATTTGAAAGTAAATCTATATATTACTGAACTGAATTGTGTTTATATTTTACGCCTAATTTATTGTAATTCATTTTATTATTATATACAATCCAAATATACTCGTCACTATAAACACATGAGTCAAAACACACGATGGAAAAGGATATTATGCCCGTGCATATTAATGGATTATGTGTGTTATCCTTGCACATATTTTTATTAGTGTATGAATAAAATATAAACAATAATAGTTATTGTGCTTTATACAAAATGTATTGTCATGTTTAATCACTGAGAAAAGTTACTAAATAATGCACTATAAGCATTAAATTTTAATTAATAAAGACAACAATTAAAAACTTCAACTTATTATAGTGCGATATAAATCATTAGATTACTAGAAAGAACTGCAAACAGTTATTTTATCGCGATATAAATGCAGAAAATTATTTTTCTTTGCTACAAGTGTGTTTCGCTTTCTTACGTTGTATTCTTTAGCGCGCGAACACATAAAATGAAGCTTTATCAAGTAACAGGAACCAGCTCAAAATTACGAGAAAACTGTGAATATTATTTCAAATTAAATTGAATGTTACATTGACTTTAAGATTAACACAAACAGATACAAAACACGTCGACGTTGTTCGTGTGTTATCAAATAAGCAAAACCCTGGAAGATTTGATATTTAAAATTCAAATTAAATAACAATTCAGGTATAACTTTAATATATTTAAAGAAACGCTCATATGCTAAACGTTGAAATAAATGCTCTTGAAATTTAAAAACCCCAAACACATTTTTCGTACATTTTTAACATTGTTTACAGAGATCGTCAATTGTGTCGGATATTTATTTCTCTTAATTAATCTCTATGATTTCATTGTTTTTCTTTTGAATCGGTTTTAACAAAATATGGCGATTCCGTTCACAATAAAGGAAATTATAGATGTCCGACGTGGTTTTACATCTTTAAATATGTGTTTTGGTTATGGATATGTTGTTCAGTACAGCGGATTGGGATGGAATGCGGAGCATTCTGCATTAAAACAGAATGAATGCGTTGTATTAAAACAAGCAAAATAACACTGATGACTAATACAAAAATATAGATATACATATATGTATAGACGATACTTGTTCTATATATATTTAATATATGAAATCCCAATTCAATACAGACATTTATATTTTCACGTGTGGCAGAGAAACCGTGAAAACATTAATTTTCTTTCCGCATGAGTAAATGCAACGCGACATTCGACGGAAAAAAAATTCTTCTTTTTATTGAACTCCGTTCCCACCTAGAATAACGCCTGATTGCTTTCGCTATGACGTAAAGTCACTAAATCATTATCTAGTAAAATAGTTTAATTATCAATAATTTTCCATGTTATTATACACCGTTAACTATGTCGTTTATAAGTGAAATATCATTTTAATGATTTATATTCTATTACTAGAGTTGCGACACCTTAAGGGTTTCGCGTGATGGAATGAGTGGAGAGTTCATATCAAATTGAAAATCGATTATTTCAAAATAAAAAATTGGTACGAAAAAATATGTGGGCAGTGGGTACTAAAAAAATAAAAAATTTGGGTACGAAAACAAATTTGAGTACGAAAAAAAAAGGGTACGAACAAAATAAAGGTACGAAAAACTATTTGGGTACGAAAAAAATGGGTATGAATAAAAAATTAGGTACGAACAAATTTGTGTACGAAAAAAAATTTAGTACGAACAAATGGGTACGAAAAAATTTGGGTACGAACAAATTTGTGTACGAAGAAATAATGGGTACGAACATAATATGGGCAGGAAAAAAAACTAATTTGGTTACGAAAACAAATTAGAGTACGAAAAAATAAAGGAAACGAAAAAAATTAGGATACGAAAACTATTTGGGTACGAAAAAAATGGGTACAAATAAAAATTTGGGTACAAAAAAATCTGGGTACGAAATAAATATGGGTACTAAAAAAATGGGTACGAATTTTTTTATTTGGGTACGAAAAAAATGGGTATGAAAAAAAAATTGGGTACGAACAAATTTGGGTACAAAAAAGATTGGTACGAAAAAAAAATTGGGTACGAACAAATTTGGGTATGAAAAACATTTGGGTACGAAAAAAATGGGTACGAAAAAAAAATTGGGTACGAAAACAATTGGGAACAAAAAACATTTGGGTACGGAAAAAATGGGTACGAAAAAAAAAATTGTTACGAAAAAAATTTGGTACGAAAAAAATTTAGGTACGAAAAAAATGGGTACGAAAAAAAAAGGGTACCAAAAAAATTGGGTACGAAAAATTTGGGTACGAAAAACATTTGGGTACGAAAATAATGGGTACGAATTTTTTTTTAGGTACGAACAAATTTGGGTATGAAAAACATTTGGGTACGACAAAAATGATTACGAAAATCGAAAAATTGGGGTATGAAAAATCTAATTTGAATAGTCTAGCCCGTGAATTGTCTCCTGGGGGTGAATTGTCTTGGGGTTGCTATTAAAGCTACATGTACTTTCGGCCAAGCCACGTGTTTATAGCGATTGCGCAATAAAAAACACCACTTTTTCGTGATTTAATCAAAAACTAGATTTTTCCCAGTTATAACGAACAGCCAACAGGTAGATCGCGTTATATGTACTGTTAATGGAAAATTTCATAGGGCCATACATTGTAACTCTGTGAAAAATCATTTGACCAGAACCGGCTGATAATATGCATGTCTCCTCTTGGTAGTGAAGCTTCCCATTAAGTTTAATTGAATTCCAGTCATTAGTTGCTGAGAAATAGCCCGGACAAAAATTGTGCACGGACGGACAGACGAAGCGGCGACTATATGCTCCCCCCTTAAAAAATTTGGGGAGAACATAATAAAGAAGTTGTGGCAATAAAAAATGAATTTAAAGGTGGTACGCAAACTTTAAAATAGATTTATCAATTATATGCTTATTCTTAGTGAAAAAAAGGCCATAATTGTTACAAAATGCTTGATACAGTTATCTGCTTTTGTTTATACATTGGGGTCATGTTGGTTAAGAAGCAAAATACATGTATGAAAGCAATATGTCAATGGACATAGGAAATATATTCGAGGTGGTACGCAAACATTCCAATGCGCGCACCTACGCCGGGTGAGTAGGATAGGTCCACTATATATATTTCATATATAATAGTCGAGCTAAAAAGTAAATATACTATAAACAACAAGCTTACCTCAATCACAATTTTAATGCAATGCAGTTAAACAATAAATTTACAATGATATGCCAGGGATTGAAACTAACTTTTTACTATTGTGGGCAACCATCTTTAGTATTTTGGTTGCCCAGATAAAGAATAACGAGCCCAGAAATATGAACATGTGAATATTATTATACATTTTTTTAATAAAATAATAAATAATTATATACATTTGCTGACAATACACATGTTCAATGCATGATGTATTATTATGAGCCTGAATTGAATCATGTCCTATTCCTAAATAATAAATGTTATTTAACTAGTATTGATCCATGGTGAACAATTGTTTTTCAATTTTTATTGCACTGAATTGTTTTAAGATTTAAAAAAAACAAGTTTACCAACTTTTGAAATCGAGTTGCCCAGGCCAAAATCTACTTGCCCCGGGCTCATGGGAAACCACTTATTTCCATCCCTGTATGCTCTTCATTTTCTGTTCTTCCATCCCATTCTCAAAATTAATTTTAAAGCACAATATTTTTTAATAACATTTGTATGAATTACTAACCATTATCACCCAAAACACAATTTTACAACGCTGTAATCGTGTCGTAGAGATTTAGTTTACTATTATCAGTGTTCTCTTTAAATACCGGCAGCCAGCGATTCTGCCGGTTACATTTACTCTTACATTTACATGACGGCTACTTTTCCCAATATATATCAAGTAAATGTCATAAATACTTTTGTTTTACTGCATAGTTGCCGGCCATATAACTGGCTACTCCATTTTTTTTTTGGAAAACACTGAATTATGCATGACAAACACACAATACTTAAAATCTTAGATTCGTTTTTAAAATAAATTGACACTTCCAGCTTGTCAACATTAAAATCCAAAGATTCAAATAATTTCCCACGAGGTACGTCAACAATTGCGTAATCAAATGAATGAAAAATAAAAGTAAAGAAAGCCGGATTTTACATAAATTCCAGGTTGATAAACACAACAAGGTAAAGGTACCTTGTAGTCGGTGAGATATAATAATAATACAGTAAGTAAGGCTCGTACCCTGGGTACGGTAAATATACTAAAACGTACCCGGGAATTTTAACACTAAATCGGTTGTTGTCGGGTATTTTGTAAAAATTAATTATGTTTACATTTATGTCAATTTTCTGTTCAATGGCATTTATATTATCAAAACTCATTGTTAAAATCAATAATGTGATTTAATTTTAAATCTTAAATTGTTTAAAGTCGCGTCATTGTATGACGTCGTTAAGAATAATATTTTCCGTGACATCGCACGTTCACTTTTTACCGTCATAGATTATTTAAAAGAAACATTATTTGGTTTGCAAGGTCCGTTAAATGGGGAACACCATATTTGGAATTTATATTATGTTTTAACAATTAATTCATGCTGTGTAATAAATATTGTATAAGATATTTCGATATTGATTGAAAATGTTTCAAATTGTTATTTATGAAACCTCTTATTCTAATTAGTGTATGCCATTATATTATACTTTGAAAAGCATATCTGTTGTACTATAATCTTATTATTCATTTTTTATTGTTAATTTCATTTATTGTAGAGAATCGTCAATGTTACATCTAGTCGCCAATGCTTGTCGTCAGTGTTAGTCGTAAATGCTTGTGATGATTGTCGTCAATGTTAGTCGTCAATCCTTATCGTCGTTATACATGAAGGAAATAAAAGCAGAAACAGAGACGTATTCTTGATTACTTGCTTATT
The DNA here is from genome assembly GCF_020536995.1 of Dreissena polymorpha. NCBI lineage: Eukaryota > Metazoa > Mollusca > Bivalvia > Myida > Dreissenidae > Dreissena > Dreissena polymorpha. The sequence goes on along the minus strand of NC_068368.1, from coordinate 39,568,375 downwards.
CCTACGGCGTCCTCTCAACACTCAAACTAAAAAGCATGTTGATGTAGATTTTTTAAAAGAGAAGGTTGTTTAAGGTAAACAATATTGTTTTACGTTATCTGTAGCATGTTTAACGACATCGGATTTTGGGCGGATATACAACTCGGATATAATCTAATATTTGCGGGTATGTTTAAGTTTATTTACCGTACCCTGGGAACATGTAAGTAAAGTTAAGAGTACCCGGGGTACATGTACCGGTAAGTAGTACCCGAGCCGAGAATGACCAATCGAGCCTTAGTAAGTGGTTGATGGTGTATGGGATAACATGCACTGAGGGTGTATATTTTTCATGAACAAGTCTATTGAAGGTGTTAGAGATGCATTGATCCATAACATTAAAAAGGGTAATTTACCACGGGCTTATTAAAATTAAAACGATGACATTTCATTGTACCAGCTGTTTATTGTTCAGTACTGTAAGCTTGCAATATTTTAAATAATGTAAACAACTTACCTTGTATTAAGTTGGCACATTGTTGTCAGGTGAAGAAACTTTTTATACTTATTTCTGTTAAGTTGCACTGGCTGAACCAAAAGAATTATGTAGTCGTTTCTGAATAATCACGAAACAACCTACTAATGCATATATGCTTGCCAGTTACTGAGTTTGTGCATTTCCATTCATTATATTATCGGCCTTGGCAAACAGCGTAGACCCAGATGAGACGCCGTGTGTTGTCTGCTATTTCGTTACGCTGAAGATTTCCATATCCATGGGTGTTTTTGTGTCAAATGTTATGGTTTTTCAATAGATCGTATACTTATCTACAAAACAGAGAATTAGCGTTCACTTTACATCATTTTTAATAATGTTATTTTGTTAATACTTTCTCGAGTTCTTTTCGAAGGTGTCCAGTCATTACACCCCCTGGACGTTACACCCCTGGTCATTACACCCACCAAGCCTGGTCATTACACCCACCAAGCCTGGACATTACACCCACCAAGATGTAAACATAATTGATTAGGTTCCTAAGGTGTGATCACACCTACCATGGGGCACACTTCACTTGATTAATGATGTTTCTGCTTTAGTGTGTGTCCAATGGGGGTCTGTCCAAGTGTTTTTTTATTGTTTGTTTGTCTGAATGTCTGTCTTATTGATGTGCAGTGTTAATTGGGAAATAACAATTTTTTGGTGTGAAAAACATTTTTCTTTAATCTTTTCAAATAATTTGTTAATAATCAAAGTGTAATAATAACACCTAAAATTAAAGGAGTTTGTTCACACCATTATTATTAAAATTCATTTGAAGATGTTGTTGTTTGATTTTATGAATACTAAAGAATATTGCATCTTTATGTCGTGGCAAAAGAATATCAAAACATCAAACGTAACAAAGTTAATAAGACAAATACTCAATGCAAATTGTTTTTACTCATTGTCCCCATATATACCAGAACAATTTTAGAGAATATCATACTATAGGTATATATTGTTACTCTGTCAAAATGCCCCCAAAACAAATATTTTGGTGTATTGATTCAAATTGTAAAAAAAAGCGTGTTAATAGTTCTGATTTTGCTGTTTCATGTGATAATTGTGGATTATGGCAGCATATTAGATGTGGTGATACTGGTAAGTCATTTTCTTCTTCCTATTATAAACATTCTAGATCATTTGAGCTCCATGACATCATGCGATTTTGGACCTTAGGGCATTTTCCGTTTTTATCAAATGGTCTTGTAACTGATAAATAATTTAAAACACCAACTTGGTTTAAGCTTATTAGCTGCCCCATTCTTGACCAATTTATTTTTGTAAATACTCATTTATAAACTTTAACCTACACAATTATATAACTTATATAATTATTAGTCTCTATAAAAACATATCCATTAATTTTTAATAATTAGATAACTATTTGTTACATTTTAATCAACTACATCATGTGGAAAGTTTGGAATCCTAATTTAATACTTTCTTATTTTTACATAAATAAAATTCAATTTAATTGTCTTATGATTTACATTTTATTAACAAAAATATAATTTTTCTAAAAATATGATATGATATGTAACAGAATGGTATTTATGCAGGAAAAAGGAAATGGGTAGAGACATGAGGGATTATACATGTAATATATATTTTTGTTGTCATACAAATAATTAAGTTTATCTTATGTTGCATTAAGACTCATGCCCCAATTTAGTGTTTTAAATCATTGACACAGTTTTGTGTCATCATTTATGAAACACAGTTTGTAAAACTAACAGTAATACTGGGCCAAACACTGGGCCACTTAGATAAACATTGTACCTATTTGGGCCACATTAGGGCCAGACAAAGACCCTCTAACTGTTTATTAGGGGCCATAAAAGATACACAGACTATTGCCAATTAGGGCCCTCCCATAAACTGTAAAAACATGCTTTGATTGCTACAGTAAGTGACAGATTCCTGTTAATTGTGTTTCAATATAAAAAAGGATTTCTTCAATGATCCCTCATTATCAATTCTGACTTTAAAGTTTAATGATATTATAATTAATAAAACAACTGTCACTTTAAAGTATGCAGTAAAATTTTATATATCATACTGTGACAATATGTTACTTCTATTTCAATATCTAACAAACTAACTGAAACCAACAGATATAGGATATTTTTACTTTATTAATACTTGCTTTAAATTAATAGCAAGTTACCTCCTTTTGTTTGAGTGATATGAAATAGCCTAAGGGCATATTTGCTTCATTGTCAATATCAGAGACATAACACTGCATGCATTTTATGCACTGCTAATCAAATAGATATATCAAAAGATAAGTGAAATACTATGGTTACTACAATAGTAATAAAACTATTGATGTTCTATCTAAAACAGATGTGATACACTGAGATAAAGATATTGCCTTAGTCCTTATATATTTGAGGCCGTTTCCAAAAATAATAAAGAATTATTTTTTATAGCTTTAAAGATTTTTTTTACAATAAATTACTTACAAAAAAAACGTATCAATTTCAGAATAATGATTGATTTAATATCGTATTTGATTAAAATCTTCTTTTGTGATGTTTACATGCTATAATTTTCAAACGACCAGTATTGATCAGTAATACCCAGTAATGACCAGTACTTACTTTGTATTTAACCGGGTATTTACCGCCAGCCCGGTTAATACTCAATTGACCGATCAATATGCCAACCCTGATATAACAGTATGCAAAATTAAAAAATTTGAATATATCATAAATACTTGTTGCACAATACATAGGTGTTTTAAATTTGTTCTGTACAGGAATCAGCAGGAAAGAGTATAAGCAGGCTGTAGAACAAGGGCTTGACATTCCTTTCAAGTGTCTCCCCTGTCTTCTGCAAGAACAAAATGTTATTAATGATGCATCACGAGACGACACTCAGGAAATGGAGCCCATGGACGTCCAACTACATGATGACCTTGAACCTGAGCCTTCACTTGTTGATCTGAATGAGTCTCTTGATGATGCCAATCCACGGAGCGTCCCCCAAAAGCACTGGAGGCTGAGTTGGACATTGACCAGCTGGTTGATAATAGTGTTGGCAGACGGCAAAGAAACCAGTATAGGGAATGTGACAGGAAGATTTTTTATGCCTGGAGAAAGTATGAGGCCAAAGACTCTTGAGATTAGTGAGTAGGTTGTACGGTGCGGCTGAATATAAAGTATAGAAATTGTCTAGAATTGTGAAATCTCACTAGTAGGAAGTGTATATACTGTTTAAAGTGAAATGGGATTTCTTGGCAATATTATTTTAGTTTTGTTATTTCTGTCTGTATATTCCTGAAAAAAAGTATTAATGATTTAGATGCATATTATTACATTTTGGTGAAATAAAAAGAAATGTATAAATTTAAGATTGTGTTTTGTTTATTCTTAATATTTTTTTTATTTATCATTTTTTGAAATTTATTTTCAAAGTTTTTTCTGTCTGATTATTCTTGAAAAAAATATCATGATTTAGATGCATATTATAACATTATGGTAAAATAAAAATAAATGTATATGAATTAAGATTGTGTTTTGTTTATTCTAAATAATTATTGTATTTATCATTATTTTATTTTGTTTTCAAAGTTTTTTCTGTCTGTATATTCTTGAAAAAATTATTTATGATGTAGATGCATATTATTACATTATGGTGAAATAAAAATAAATGTATATGAATTAAGATTGTGTTTTGTTTATTCTAAATATTTATTTTATTTATCTTTATTTTTATTTCTTGAAGTTTTTTCTGTCTGTATATTCTTGAAAAAAAGTATTTATTATTTAGATGCATATTGTTACAGTCATTAAATAATTTGAGCAACCATTAATCTCATCAGTGTCATCTTACATGACAAATCCAATTAGTGGTTCATAAGTTGATAACACCTTTCTAATCTAATCAATATCTTGGTGGGTGTAATGTCCAGGCTTAGTGGGTGTAATGACCAGGCTTGGTGGGTGTAATGACCAGGGGTGTAACGTCCAGGGGGTGTAACGACTGGAAATCCTTTTCGAACATGTATTAGCAGCCATTGAGTCTTGACGCCGTCTGCTATTTCGAACGATGAAGATTTCCATATCCACTGGCGTTTTTTTATGTCAAATGTTAGTGTTTTCCAATGGATCGTATACTTATCTACAAAACAGGTTCACTTAACATCGTTTGTGATGATGTTTTTTTTGTAAATACTTTCTAAGCGTTCATTCTGACGAAGTCGGCCATGTTGACGGGTGTGAAGAAATACCGAATTTCCCGTAATTACCAAAATTTCCCCAGGAATCCCCGAGATCCCACGAAATCCCCATTAATGTTTATTATTTATCGAAAAACTGCGTATTTTAATATAGATTGTTGCGAAATACACTGAAATCACTAATGAAACATTGTTTTTATCAAAGTTTGATTTCGGAGATTTCGGTAGGGCTTCGGTATATTCACATACCGCATTTTGTAAATCCGGTTATGTAGAACTTGCGAAATCTTTACGTGATTTAATAAAAAAACTAGATTTTCCCCAGGTATAACGCCTACGCCAACAGGTAGATCGCATTCTTCTCCATATACATGTCAAATTTCAGCAAAATTTAACGACCAGTTTTCAAGACTCCCAAATCGCAGTGATTTGCCTCAGCTTAACGAAACTTAGCCCCCTTTATCATTCGTTCGAATGAACGTCATCAATGATGACGTCCAATACATCACTCATTCCATACTAGACTTGCGACACCTTAAGGGTTTCGCGGGATGGAATGAGTGGGGAGATCATATACAATTTTCAGCTTTCCGGAAGCAAGGACCCTCTGGACGTGAAACATCAGCTTTCCAGCACTAAATGATTACAGTTCCAAAGCACATATTGCATTAGTTCAATGGGAAGAACATAAAACGTCATATTCACAAATCTCTGAAAAACAAACAGTGCTAAAAAATATTTAAAGTAGTCATTTACTATTTAATTGATTATGTCCTCTGATTGTTGCATTTTTAATTTAAATATGTGTTCCTATATGCATTTATTGTTGTATTGACTTAAAAAACTAAAATGGATGCCAATTCTTAGTTTGCTGTCTAAGTCTACCCTAAAATTATACATGTTTCTTGCATAATTGAATTATCAAAAACTGCATACTTGTAAAGGCATTGTCAGAGTTATTTGGTTAAGTTAGAGACAAAGTAAAGCAAATATATTCATTTTTCTTAAAATGAATCATCCTCTGAAGCCCCCACTGGGATTCAAACCCAGATCTCTTTCCTCTGGGAAGGAAAGTATTCTATCTTGAAATACAAGGGCAAGTAAGAGGACAATTTGCAATTTTAAACCTATAAACATATAAACTTAATTTTTCACATGACCTTAGAAACAACACAGACATCTCTGAATCTGAAATACATTACAGTTACAATTCAGGTTTTTAGTATTGTGCATTGTACATGAATGTTTAAATATTGTATTTATCCTTGGTACACAGAACTGCCTAAAGATGCGTAAAATACCAGTATTCAAATCTGAAAATATCCCATGTGTTTGTTTCACTCTGTAAGTATCCCTATTTTATTTCAATAAAGAAGTTTTTCCTTCTCCTGAAAATTTAACTAAATGTCAGTTATGCTACTTTTTCATTCAGCAAATTACATGTGTCCGTAATGTCAATTTTGAAAATTTGGTAAAAACATTAATTTTACCAAAAAGGTAGACTTAATATTATTTAACAGTTGATGTATGTCACCTTAATAAAAAAAACAAAAATGGGAAAGAAATAAAATGTTTAAAAATGTCAGTTACATGACTTATAACATTAAGTAGACGATATAGCTTTGATACTTTAGGATACGAGTAGACCTTAACACAAATAGGATAAGAGTAGACCTGAACACAAAATTTACCCAAATTTTCAATTTTCTAACTATAAAAGGGGGCATTATTCTGTCAAAAAACAGAACAAAATGGGTACGAAAAAAATGTGTGTACGAAAACAATTGGGTAAGAAAAAATTATGCCATAAATATATGCTAAAATAGCTTGGGGTCTTGACCACCAAAACAGCTTGGATTTTAATTATGCTGAAATAACTCGGGGTCATGACCACCAAACTGGCTTAGAATTAAATTATGCTGAAATAGCTCAGGATCTTGACCACCAACCTGGCTTGGATTTTTATTATGCTGAAAAAGCTCGGGATCTTTACCACCAAACTGGCTTGGATTTGAATTATGCTCATAGTTCGGGTTCTTGACCACCAAACTGGCTTGCATTTTAATTATGCTGAAATAGCTCAGGATCTTGACCATCAAACTGGCCTTGATTTTAATAATACCGAAATAGTTCAGGATCTTGACCACTAAACTGACTTGGATTTTAAATATGCTGAAACAGCTCGAGGTCTCGGCCATGAAACTGGCTAGGATTTTAATTATGCTGAAAAAGCTCGGGGTCTTGATCACCAAACTGGCCTGGATTTTAATTATACCGAATTAGTTCAGGATCTTGACCACTAAACTGACTTGGATTTTTATTATGCTGAAATAGCTCGGGGTCTCCGCCACCAAACTGGCTTGGATTTTAATTATGGTTAGAAAGCTCGGGGTCTTTACCACAAAAATTGACCACCAAACTGGCTTGAATTTTAATTATACCGAAATAGTTCAGGATCTTGACCACTAACCTGACTTGGATTTTAATTATGATGAAATAGCTCAGGGTCTCTGCCACCAAACTGGCTTGGATTTTAATTATGGTGAGAAAGCTCGGGTCTTGACCACAAAAATGGCTTGGATTTTAATTATGCTGAAATAGCTTGGGATCTTTACCACCAAAGTGGGCGGGGCCCTGGGGTGGGTAATGTGAACATGGATGGTCGAGACACTGTGTTGTCATAAGAAATCTTTAGTGTTAATTTGAAGTCAATTGGTGAAAAATGGTGCGGCAGAGGCCGACGCGTATTCCCATGCCGCATGTTTGACCCAGGGGGCGCCCCAGGGTTGGTAATGCGGCCATGCATGGTTGAGATTGACCGTAACTATTGTCTTAAGAGATTTCGAGTGCTTGACAGGTTAATGTAAGCCATCATGGAGACAGGTGGTTTATGTGGGCTGGTGGTAATTTAAAAGATGAAGTTTCAAAAATAATTATAAAAATAAAATTTGGGGGGGGGGGGGATTCTGTGGTGGGGCATGGGGGATAGTTTGGGTGCAGTGCATTGTGGTATGTCAGGTTAGTGTTGTATTGTCAAAGTATGAATCAAATGTGATCATAAATAAAGAAGTTATGGCAATTTAAGCAAAATGTTCAATTATCTAAGTATAAAAGGGGCAATAATTCTGTCAAATGCTTGATACAGTTTTCTTCTCTTGTTTATAGATTGGGATCATGTTGGTAAAGAAGTATGCAAAATATGAAAGCAATATGGCAAAGGACATAGAAAATATTTGAGGTGGTATGCAAACTTTAACATAGATTTATCAATAATATGCATATTCTTAGTATAAAAGGTTAATAATTCTGTCAAAATGCTTGATACAGTTGTCTGCTCTTGTTTATAGATTGGGATCATGTTGGTAATGAAGTATGCAAAATATGAAAACAATAAGTCAAAGCAATATGGCAAAGGACATAGAAAATATTTGAGGTGGTATGCAAACTTTAACATAGATTCATCAATAATAGGCATATTCTAAGTATAAAAGGGGCAATAATTCTGTCAAAATGCTTGATACAGTTGTCTGCTCTTGTTTATAGATAAGGGTCATGTTGGTAAAGAAGTACATGTATGCAAAGTATAAAAGTAATTTGTTAAAGGACAAAGAAAATATATGGGGTAGTACACAAACTTTAACATGTGCACGCTAACAGTAACGCCGACGTGATCAGGATAGCTCCATTATATATATTTCATATATATTAGTCAAGCTAAAAATGAGTGAAAATCTCTGACCCGTCTCCACCCCATCCCCTTTAACTTTTGACCCAGGGGTCAGATCAAAATTCCAAATAGTGCAGGGTCGCACATAATGCTCATAGCTACCATGTGTTTAAGTTTCAAGGTTCTAGTGCTTATGGTGTAGGAGATAGTGGCTAGGACAGACGGACAGACTGATGGTGGAGATAACCACAATGAACCTGTTAACAGCCAACTAACGCTGCCAACAAAGCACAAGCTTTACGTGTCAGGATGCGGCACTATCTATACAAACTGCATAAGGAATTACAAGACGCTTAGGGTTTGAGGGACACCAAACCTGATTATGAGTCTTCCACACCTTAAGCATCTTAATAACCCTTTGCATGCTGGGAAATTTGTCGTCTGCTAAAATGTTGTCTGCTGAATTTCTAAAATAAGCATTTTCTTCAAAAAAATTTCAAAGAATACTATCAGAATAGCAAACAGTTTGGATCCTGATGAGACGCCATGTTCTGTGGCGTCTCATCTGGATCCAAACTGTTTTCAAAGGCCTTTAAAATTCGGTTCCCGCACTGAAAGGGTTAAATATACTTATTTGCTTGTGTACATGTACCTGATAATAAATTATTATTATTACCTGTTTTGGCATCAACAAGCTTTATCAATAGGCCCTCAAATTTTGCACATAAACGCTACACGATCAACCAATATGCCTTTTCATTTCAAGTCGGAAAGCAATTTAGCCCTTATTCGGCCATAATAGGGTGGAGGAACTATTTAAAATACAACTATTCCAGATACAAAAATATGAATTCATTTATTTAATGCACTTATTTTCTTCTCTTTTGCTACGAAATGACCATAAACCAGCTTTCCAAGTCATATTTTGCACTAGCAGATGATATTTCTTTTTTTACATATGAAAGGTAAAAAGAAATTCAAGCAGCATTTTATAATATAAATTTTAAAATGCACTCAATCATGCACTTCCAAACAATATTATTGTAATTCTGTTATTTATAATCATATTAATAATGCCTCATTTTTCTCAAGTTTATGGTTTACTATCTATTTTTCCCAATTTTATGGTTTATCTTGATTATTTTCTGAATTCAAAAGGCACTGGCTTAAAAAAAAATGTCTATGCATGTAACTGTATATTGAAATCTCTTTATGAGTGATTATAAATGCATGATAAAATTCTAACATGTTATGTAATAGATAAATCTATATTGTTTGTATTTTTTCGTAAACATTATTAGCCACCGTTGTGGTCAAACATATTTTTTTGTTTTATTAATGACGTTGTTTCACAGATTACTGTAACAGAGCTACAGATAAGGTGGGCATTTGTGCAAATATCCAATGTAAAATTGCCGATTACGCATAGAAAAATAAAACCATGCGTTCCGAAACCCCATTGAAATTGCCGATTACGCATATCATATTTTTCCTTTGCATAACGAGTAAATTTGTCCCGGAAATACCCTGGTCCGAAATACCCGGATTCTTTCCGCTTTGTCCAAGCGCTTTCAGTATAACCTTCAGCACAATAATATGTACGGAAAAAAGTGTCTTTGTGACTACGTGTTATTGTTGTGAAAATGTCGAAATCGTGAGGCCTTAAAAATGGAAACATCGTATCCTAGGCACAAAGAAACTCAATTTTAAGATATTTAACCGCAGGCAACACAAAATCAGAAGCGGAAAATATAGTGAAACTAATTCTTGACAATATTATGTCGGAGGCAATCGCTGTCAGTGCTTACATTGTAAGAAAACTGGTGGAAAAAATCGTTGAACTTTTTTTTAAAATCAAGACTGTATATTATGGATACATCTACATAATGACACAAAATCTCTGAAACTAATCAATTAAGAGTGGAACTACAACCAGCTTATTCAGGTAAGCAGGTGAGAATTTAAGACAATGAACATACCCAATTTTAAAACAAAGGTACCCAATTGTCAATTAAAGTACCCGGTAGTGGGTACCGACTTTTTTGTACCCAATTGAATATGAAAATACCCAATTGAACTCAAAAGTAGTGAGTATTAACCCAATTACTCAGAAAAGTTATCTGGAGCTCTGCTGTAACGTACAATCTTTATACGGAATGAAGGAGTTTTTATTTACAAGTACACTTTTTGTATTTTTTTGATAGTCTACTTAATTTTTGTTTTACTGTTAAATAAAATAACGCCGCACGCGTCAGACTAATGTCGTTAAAATCTAGAGTTTAAATGAAATTATGTCACACGATATACATATAAAAATATTTAACTGCATGTCCGACTTGTCGTCATTAAATTCAAGTCGTCATTAAATTCAAGATTTAAAATGAAAATACGTCACAAGATATATGTACTTCATACCATACGAGTTTTTTAGGATATTTTAAGATCTGAATACTGGTATTTTACATGTGTTAAACTTAAACTGTAATGTATCGCAGATTCAGAGATGTATGTTTTGTTGTAAAGGTCATTTAACCCAACATATCTCAGACACAAAGAGTGTCCCAATTTGTGCAAACAATTAAATTAAAACTAAGACATTTATCGATTGTCATTACCTGCTGTATAATTTATTTGTGTACTGACATATATTCAATTGTGGTGAAATCAACCGGGATCACCTTGGTGAGAATCTGGTGGAAAAATCACTGCACTACATGTAACCTGAGGCATCAGAGTGTCATGATTGATTGCTCAGTTGTACATATTTTTCTAATTCTGGCTACCATAACTTTAAATGTCGCTTTTTATGATTTTTGACTGGCGCGACTTTATAGTTATGGACCAACCCCATTAGGAAAGTCAACCAGAAAATGCCGAAAGTCGACAGTTAACAAATACCGGTCCAAAACAGCTTTTAAATGCAGTTATTGGCCCATATCAATCACTTGATTGGAAAGATTGACATTTTTCACATTTAACTGATACATTCTTTCACAAAATACTATCTTAAACATTTAAAATTTATCTATTCTGCTCTTACATATCGAGAAAAACAGCGATGTGACAGACTTTCTTGAAATGCGAATCTCCCGAGATTTCACGGTCATATGATGGTATTTCTACTTTTAGTAACATACCATGTGCTCAAGTGTTTTCAAATTCAGAATGACATTTCCCGGTATTTAAGAATATTCTGGCTTGTTTTGTGAACAAATTGTAGTGTAAATACAAACTCAAAGTAAATATTTAAAACTACCCGATTCACACTGAAATCATTTTTATAATCCACCAAACTTGTTGTTAATCACAAATAATAGATTTCAGAAAACGAAAGTAATGTTTACAATTTCAGCAAAAAATGTCAAGGTCGTTCGAAAGTATCCAAATTAAAACTAGTCTTGGACAAAGCGACAATGGCGTCAAAATTGTGAATTTCAGACTGATGAGAGTTATTTTCATCTATTGTAAGATGCAGTTGAAACATTTGAACCTTAAAATATTCCTCGGTGCAGTAATTTATATTCATTCACCAATATATGTAGAAATGTATCCAAGAAAATGAGTATTCTTTGATTTATAGCGTGACATAAATTAAATATGTTACGACTCTGGTTGAATTTCGATACGGGGTTGGCTTCATCATACAGGTATGTCAATACTATATCAGTGTCCGACAAATTTCTTATTTTTCAGGGAGCCCACTGGGCTACCAATAAAAATATTTGGTAGCCCATATAATTTTCCTACAAAATGATAAGATGCAGGTTTTCATCTTTATTTTATTTCTTCATTTACATATATACATAATATGTATACATACATATACATAATACAGCAAGTAGTCTGATGTACACAGTCAATATTGTTAATTAATGTTACAGTACAGGCACCTTGTACTTAAATGTAAATGTACCAAAGAAAATCATATACTACATGTAGATATTACATGTATGTGTACTTAAATTCGGACAGCACGTTAAGTTGGAAACGTAAATAAAGCGTTTAGATGATCAATACGACTGACTCGTATGGTGTTAATCAATGCAATAGCTCTTTTTAACAACAAATACCGAGTTTCAAGAAATCAAGAGTATTAAATCATTTATTTACTTGTGTCCGACTTTAAGTTCTGTCCGAATTTACGTATTGCATCCGTATGTTACGACACTAGTGTGCAGTCAGTATACAATACAATAATTGTTTCAATAATGAAGGAACTGATACAGTGTAACGGTAACGATACAGCGTGTTTACATTATATTTTATTAAGAGGAAATGTCAATGCCAAATAATTCGCGAGATACCCCGGTACTTTAGTTGAAATTCACAACGAAACTTTTAATGGAAATTAAATGATCTCAATGATGTACCCGCTACGAAATTTTTATTTACAAATAAATACACCCATGCCAATTTGTGCGCGCTTTTTATCTGGACCAGGGGCCTATACGTTTGTATAGGTCCCTGTCTGGACAAAGAAATTCATTTATTAAATGTAGAATTTTGTAACCTAAAATAACTGTACACAACGTGTGCAAACCGTCGCAGGTGATTTACGCAAGTTGCAATTGAACGGTCCTGATTGGGAGCTTATTTCATCATATCTTTAAATAGAATCATATGCCGAAATTCAATTGACACTTTAGAAAATTTCAAACGTTTGTGTTTATGACTCTCAATGTCTATATTACCCTCCCATAATTTGGTTTAAAAAAAATTAAATTGGGCATATATGGAATTATTGATTAACAGTCGATCAATCCAATTATTAATTGACAATGCAAACTAATTAGCAGGTGTTAACCGCGTTGTTATTAATATTCATTTTCGGTTTCGTTACCGTTTTGAAGAATCCGCTATTGTTTTGATTTATTTAATGTTCGGCATCCTTGGATATTTAACGACATCAAAAACGTAGTCGCTCTTACTCATAGTTGCGGTTAACAAAGAATTCCAAACTGCGAAATGATGTTGCATCATGTGCGCCAACTATTCAACCGGCTCTCATTATATTATTAGCAGACGACAAATGTTGATTCTGATTGAATGATTAAAATTCACTCTTACTGTTTACGACATTACCGCAAGTGATCGGTGACTGATAAGATAATTGATTGCACTTTGTTATCGGATTATAAACAAGACACGGTGTAGAAACACATGGTCAGCGTGTTTATTCTACGTATGTCTGTCAATAAAACGGGCTACCGCTCTTATAGATTTATAGTAGCCCGGCGGGCGTCAGCTGGAACATTTCAGTAGCCCGATAAAAAAATTCTGTAGCCCCCGGGCTCCGGGCAATGGATTTGTCGGACACTGCTATATAAATTGTACGCTGAAGTTTCTTTAGCTAATATTTTTCTTATGTTGACAGACCATTGACATTGCTGGGGTTTGTTGAGATAAATACTTATTATCATCAGGGGCAGGAAGACATTATAGACATTAAACAGCGTATCATTACGTAGACAACAGTTGCACAACTGTATGCGTAAAAGGTAAATCAGTATATTAATAATTATGTTGACAACTAGCTTACGTAGCAACGTCCGAAAATATGAAATATCCGACATCTATTACAATATTTAAAATTCAAGATATAATGACTACTGAACTGTTTTACTTTAAGGAAAAAACAGTAAAAGTATGTTTTTAATGAAAATGAAACACAACAAACAATATACTTATCATGATAACGGCTAAACGACTTATTATCCCAATATAACACTGTCATTGAATCGCACATTTCAATTTAAAATTATTCCCCTTGAAAGTTAATGCATATTGATATAACGAATTCATCAAACGTTATCAAACATGAGTAATTTGCATTGCATCGGATTCCCACAATATTATGTGGATGTAATCGGATCCGGTTGTTGTTTATGTGTCAAGCTCATTTTGCCAGTGAGATACTTAAATTACTTGCGTAGTAAAATCGGCTAGATTGAACTTTACCGGTACGGAGTTGTTTACCACTATCAAATCTACTGTAAAGTACACAAAGATACTTACATAATTCTGCCGTATCTGTCTGAATAAACATCCGCTGCACAAAATATAGACATTTGTATTAATGATTATTAAACACAATCATATTTTTCTGTGTTTATTGAATTAATGACACTGAGTTTCTTTGTTGCGTTACAAGATGGCGGATCTCTAGCGCTGTTTGTGAAGTGACGTCACAATGTTTATTTGAGCGCGTGCCCGTTCCCACAAAAAAAGTTTAAACACAAAATACTCGAAAACTTGATTTTTGCCAGGTATAACGCCTACGCCAACAGGTAGATCGCATTCTGGTCCATATACATGTCAAATTTCAGCAAACGTGTTCGGCCAGTTTTCAAGACTCCCAAATCGCGGCTATATGCGCCAGCTTAACGAAACTTAGCCCCCTTAATCATTCGTTCGAATGAACGTCATCAATGATGACGTCCAATACATCACTCATTCCATACTAGAGTTGCGACACCTTAAGGGTTTCGCGGGATGGAATGAGTGGAGAGTTCATATCAAATTGAAAATCGATTATTTCAAAATAAAAAATTGGTACGAAAAAATATGTGGGCAGTGGGTACGAAAAAAAAAAAAATGGGTACAAAAACAAATTTGAGTACGAAAAAAAAAGGGTACAAACAAAATAAAGGTACAAAAAACTATTTGGGTACGAATAAAAAATTAGGTACGAACAAATTTGTGTACGAAAAAAATTTGAGTACGAACAAATGGGTACGAAAAAATTTGGGTACGTACAAATTTGTGTACGAAAAAATAATGGTTACGAACATAATATGGGCAGGAAAAAAAACTATTTTGGTTACGAAAACAAATTAGAGTACGAAAAAATAAAGGAACCCAAAAAACTTAGGGTACGAAAACTATTTGGGTACGAAAAAAATGGGTACAAATAAAAATTTGGGTACAAAAAAATCTGGGTACGAAACAAATTTGGGTACTAAAAAAATGGGTACGAATTTTTTTATTTTGGTACGAAAAAAATGGGTATGAAAAAAAATGGGTACGAACAAATTTGGGTACGAAAAAGATTGGTACGAAAAAAAAAAATGGGTACAAACAAATTTGGGTTTGAAAAACATATGAGTACGAAAAAAATGGGTACGAAAAAAAATTGGGTACGAAAACAATTGGGAACAAAAAACATTTGGGTACGAAAAAAATGGGTACGAAAAAAAAATTGTTACGAAAAAAATTTGGTACGAAAAAAAAATTTAGGTACGAAAAAAATGGGTACAAAAAAAAATGGGCACGAAAAAAAAGGGATACCAAAAAAATTGGGTACCAAAAAAATTGGATACGAAAAATTTGGGTACGAAAAACATTTGGGTACGAAAATAATGTGTACACATTTTTTTTTAGGTACGAACAAATTTGGGTACGAAAAACATTTGGGTACGACAAAAATGATTACGAAAATCGAAAAATTGGGGTATGAAAAATCTAATTTGAATTGTCTAGCCCGTTAATTGTCTCCTGAGGGTGAATTGTCTTGGTGTTGCTATTAAAGCTACATGTACTTCCGGCCAAGCCACGTGTTTATAGCGATTGCGCAATAAAAAACACCACTTTTTCGTGATTTAATCAAAAACTAGATTTTTCCCAGTTATAACGAATACGCCAACAGGTAGATCGCGTTATATGTACAGTTAATGGAAAATTTCATAGGGCCATACATTGTAACTCTGTGAAAAATCATCTGACCAGAACCGGCTGATAATATGCATGTCTCCTCTTGGTAGTGAAGCTTCCCATTAAGTTTAATTGAATTCCAGTCATTAGTTGCTGAAAAATAGCCCAGACAAAAATTGTGCACGGACGGACAGACGAAGCGGCGACTATATGCTCCCCCCTTAAAAAATTTGGGGAGAGCATAATAAAGAAGTTGTGGCAATTTAAAGGTGGTACGCAAACTTTAAAATAGATTTATCAATTATATGCTTATTCTTAGTGAAAAAAAAGGCCATAATTGTTACAAAATGCTTGATACAGTTATCTGCTTTTGTTTATACATTGGGGTCATGTTGGTTAAGAAGCAAAATACATGTATGAAAGCAATATGTCAAGGGACATAGGAAATATATTCGAGGTGGTACGCAAACATTCCAATGCGCGCACCTACGCCGGGGTGAGTAGGATAGGTCCACTATATATATTTTATATATAATAGTCGAGCTAAAAAGTAAATATACTATAAACAAATAGCTTACCTCAATCACAATTTTAATGCAATGCAGTTAAACAATAAAGTTACAATGATATGCCAGGGATTGAAACTAACTTTTTACTATTGTGGGCAACCATCTTTATTATTTTGGTTGCCCAGATAAAGAATAATGAGCCCAGAAATATGAACATGTGAATATTATTATACATTTTTTAATAAAATAATAGATAATTATATACATTTGCTGACAAAACACATGTTCAATGCATGATGTATTATTATGAGCCTGAATTGAATCATGTCCTATTCCTAAATAATGAATATTATTTAACTAGTATTGATCCATGGTGATCAATTGTTTTCAATTTTTATTGCACTGAATTGTTTTAAGATTAAAAAAAAACAACAAGTTTACCAACTTTTGAAATTGAGTTGCCCAGGCCAAAATCTACTTGCCCCGGGCTAATGGGAAACCACTTATTTCCATCCCTGTATGCTCTTCATTTTCTGTTCTTCCATCCCATTCTCAAAATTAATTATAAAGCACAATATTTTTTAATAACATTTGTATGAATTACTAACCATTATCACCCAAAACACAATTTTACAATGCTGTAATCGTGTCGTAAAGATTTAGTTTACTTTTATCAGTGTTCTCTTTAAATACCGGCAGCCAGCGATTCTGCCGGTTACATTTACTCTTACATTTACATGACGGCTACTTTTCCCAAATATATCAAGTAAATGTAATAAATGCTTTTGTTTTACTGCATAGTTGCCGGCCATAAAATGTATAACTGGCTTCTCAATTTTTTCTGGAAAACACTGAATTATGCATGACAAACACACAATACTTAAAATCTTAGATTCGTTTTTAAAATAAATTGACACTTCCAGCTTGTCGCAATTAAAATCCAAAGATTCAAATAATTTTCCACGAGGTACGTCAACAATTGCATAATCAAATGAATGAAAAATAAAAGTAAAGAAAGCCGGATTTTACATAAATTCCAGGTTGATAAACACAACAAGGAAAAGGTAACTTGTAGTCAGTGAGATATAATAATAATACAGTTAGTAAGGCTCGTACCCTGGGTACGGTAAATATACTAAAACGTACCCGGGAATTTTAACACTAAATCGGTTGTTGTCGGGTATTTTGTAAAAAATTAATTATGTTTACATTTATGTCAATTTTCTGTTCAATGGCATTTATATAATCAAAACTCATTGTTAAAATCAATAATGTGATTTAATTTTAAATCTTAAATTGTTTAAAGTCACGTCATTGTATGACGTCGTCAAGTATATTATTTTCCACGACATCGCACGTTCACTTTTTACCGTCATAGATTTTTAAAAAAAAACATTATTTGGTTTGCAAGGTCCGTGAAATGGGGAACACCATATTCGGTATTTATTTTATGTTTTAACAATTAATTCATGCTGTGTAATAAATATTGTATAAGATATTTCGATATTGATTGAAAATGTTTCAAATTGTTATTTATGAAACCTCTTATTCTAATGAGTGTATGCTATTATATTATACTTTGAAAAGCATATCTGTTGTACTATAATCTTATTATTCATTTTTTATTGTTAATTTCATTTATTGTAAAGAATCGTCAATGTTACATCTAGTCGCCAATGCTTGTTGTCAGTGTTAGTCGTAAATGCTCGTGATCATTGTCGTCAATGATAGTCGTCAATCCTTATCGTCATTATTCATGAAGGAAATAAAAGCAGCAACAGAGACGTATTCTTGATTACTTGCTTATTCCTACGGCGTCCTCTCAACACTCAAACTAAAAGCATGTTGATGCAGATTTTTTAAAACAGAAGGTTGTTTAAGGTAAACAATATTGTTTTACGTTATCGGTAGCATGTTTAACGACATTGGATTTTTGGCGGATATACAACTCGAATACAATCTAATATTTGCGGGTATGTTTAAGTTTATTTACCGTACCCGGGGAACATGTAAGTAAAGTTAAGAGTACCCGGGGTACATGTACCGGTAAGTAGTACCCGAGCTGAGAATGACCAATCGAGCCTTAGTAAGTGAGTAATGGTGTATGGGATAGCATGCACTGAGGGTGTATATTTTTCATGAACAAGTCAATTGAAGGTGTTAGAGATGCATTGATCCATAACATTAAAAAGGGTAATTAACCAAGGGCTTATTAAAATTAAAACGATGACATTTCATTGTACCAGCTGTTTATTGTTGAGTACTGTAAGCTTGCAATATTTTAAATAATGTAAACAACTTACCTTGTATTAAGTTGGCACATTGTTGTCAGGTGTAGAAACTTTTTATACTTATTTCTGTTAAGGTTGCACTGGCAGAACCAAAAGAATTATGTAGTCGTTCTGAATAATCACGAAACAACCTACTAATGCATATATGCTTGCCAGTTACTGAGTTTGTGCATTTCCATTCATTATATTATCGGCCTTGGCAAACAGCGTAGACCCAGATGAGACGCCGTCTGATGTCTGCTATTTCGTTACGCTGAAGATTTCCATATCCACGGGAGTTTTTGTGTCAAATGTTATGGTTTTTCAATAGATCGTATACTTATCTACAAAACAGCGAATTAGCGTTCACTTTACATCATCTATGTTATTTGTTTATACTTTCGAGCGTTCTTATTGAACCTGTATTGGCAGCCATTGGTCGACGCCGTCTGCTATTTCAAACGCCGATGATTTCCATATCCACTGGTGTTTTTTGTATGTCAATTTTATTGTTTTTTCGTTGGATCGTATACTTATCTACAAAATAGCTAACTAGCGTTCACTTTACATCATTGATGATGATCTTATTTTGTAAATATTGTGTGAGCGTTCATTCCTACGTTGCTATGTCGTCAGCCATTTTGACGGTTGGTTTGTTTACTTTCGGTTTCTACTGCAAACGAAATTAATTGATTTGCTGCTCACGTTTATTTATTGATTTAATAATAAAATATTAAACCCTAATAATGTAATAGATATTATCGGATAAATAGAATACCATTCTAATACCAGTGTGTACTTACATTTATCTCGGAAAGCCTAGCCGTGTAAACCTTTCTTCAACTCGTAGCACACAAATTCACAATACGTTGAATAACACATTGATTTATGTGATGTTTATTAAAAAAACACACTTGTGTACTTCCGATTGATATTCAAACACAATTATTACGTCTTTGTTTATCGATTAAACGCCTAACTTTATATTAAATTAATAACGCGTAACGTCAGTTTCTTTGTTTCGTAGCAAGATGGAAGCTAGCCTAAGCGCTTTTCATGACGTCATGCGCGCGTGCTCTTTCCCATAAAAATATTTAAACGCAAAATACTCGAAAACTTGATTTTTGCCAGGTATAACGCCTATGCCAACAGGTAGATCGCATTCTTGTCCATATACATGTCAAATTTCAGCAAACGTGTTCGGCCAGTTTTCAAGGCGCTCAAATCGCGGCTATATGCCTCAACTTAACGAAACTTAGCCCCCTTTATCATTCGTTCCGAATGACGTCATCAATGATGACGTCCAATACATCAGCTCATATCATATTTCAAAATACTAGAGTTGCGACACCTTAGGGGTTAAGGGTTTCGCGGGATGGGAATGAGTGGGAACTAAAAACATAATTGGATTCAAAAATTTTGGTAAGAAAATGTGGGAACACAAATTTTTGGGTACTAAACAAATGTGGGTACGAAAATTTGGTTTTACGAAAAAAATGGGGGTACGAAAATTGTGGGTACAATGGGTCAATGTTAAGGGTTTTAGCATGGCGGACGCGGACGGCGAAAAGACACGACGACGCGATTAGTCTGGCTATGACAATACTCTCAGGATTTCTCCCCCCGAAAACAGCCGAGCGTATATGCATAAGTCAGTGAGTAATACTCAACAAGACTATTGTCAAGCAAATTTGTCCCCCTACCGGCTCCACCCATTGTCAGAATTTATTTTATGTTTATTTATTTTTCCATAGAAACCAGAATTTTTGACGTAGGAACAAAATGAAATCAGTGCATATGTGTCTTATTGCCATCTATCCATGTTCCAGTTTTCATGACTAAAATATTAAGAACTTTTAAATCGTTATCGCAGGGATTCAGAAAACGTGTGACTTGACTGACGGACCCACAAAGCGCAAAACCACAAGTCCCCTCCGGTGAAACCGGTAGTGGACTAATAAAAGCTAGGCACGGCCTTTATAATCAGAAACCACTGGGTCGAATCTGCTGAAACTTGGCCACATTATAGATTATAGTCCAAACAAGCTACGAATTAGCGTTTTTGGACCTGACGGCGTAAAACATTAACCAATAATGGACAGCACAAAATGGGTCATTTTGTACAACAAAAATGTAAACTTTAAGTGGCATTTAATGACCTTTAGACATCAGAAAATTGCAAATTTTTAATATTCTGCACACTTCGAACTTGTTTTTTTTACAAATTTAGAAGCATTTATGCTTGGGATGTATATAAACCCCTGTTATTCAGTGTCAAATTTGGCCAAAATCACACAACATATCAACCCAAAAATGGCTAAGCAGCAATGCCCCTTTAACTTATTTCCTTATATTTAATTGTATTGTTTAAAAAGATAACTGGTGTATTTATTTAATCAATAATGGCTCTGTATATCACACATGATAGGGCACTGCTGGGGCTTGAACCCAGAACTCATCTCACATTGTAAGATGCGTTTTTCAATTAAACTACAATGACTGTATCTTGTGAAGTGGAGCCAACATACACCCACATACGGTAAGTGAAAATCATTCTGTCCATATATTTGTACTGGGGCTTAGTGAAAGTCTTTTTCCAGGTTTTCCCTGATTTCCCAGGTTGGCTGGGGAACCATGTTTAACTATGATAAAATGTTTCTTAGATGCCATGTGTATTAATATATAGGTCTATTGTTCTGAGAGATTATGTGAAAATGCCTTTGGGTATGTGGCGAATATTTAAAAAATCTGCAACTTGATATATGGGCTAACATGGTAAAATGTCACCAGGTACAAATAAGAAAAAAATCAGCATTTTTATGTAGGGTCTTCACCACAAGTAAATTATTGGTGCCAAATAATAATAGATGAATGCATATTAGGCTAAGAAAAAATCCGCATT